>NC_073231.2:152637500-153262500 GCF_029281585.2 Gorilla gorilla gorilla
ACAGATAGCGTTGTAGATATCTCCTTCTTAATACAGATGGCGGTGTAGATATTTATATGTTCATACAGACGGCGGTGCAGATACTTCCATGTTCATACAGATGGTGGTGTAGATATTTCCATGTTTATAGAGATAGCGGTGTTGTTATTTCCATGTGCAAAGAGATAGCTGTGTAGATATTTCCATGTATATACAGATAGCTGTGTAGATATTTCCATTTCCATGCAGATAGCGGTGTAGATATTTCCATGTTCAAACAGATAGCGGTGTAGATATTTCCATGTTCATACAGATAGCGGTGTGGATATTTCCATGTTTATACAGATAGCGGTGAAGATGTATGCATGCTTACACAGATAGCGGTGTAGATATTTCCATGTTCATACAGATAGCGGTGTAGATATTTCCATGTTCATCCAGACGGCTGTGTAGACATATCCATGTTCATACAGATGGCGGTGAAGATGTTTCCATGCTTATACAGAAGCTGTGTAGATTTATCCATGTTGATACAGATGGCGGTGAAGATTTTTCCATGTTCATCCAGACGGCTGTGTAGACATATCCATGTTCATACAGATGGCGGTGAAGATGTTTCCATGCTTATACAGAAGCTGTGTAGATTTATCCATGTTGATACAGATGGCGGTGAAGATTTTTCCATGTTCATACAGATGGCGGTATAGAAATTTCCATGTCCATACAGATAGCGGTGCTGATATTTCCATGTTTATACAGGTAGCAGTGTCGATATTTCCATGTTTATACAGATAGTGGTGTAGATATTTCCATGTTTATACACATAGCGGTGTAGATATTTCCATGTTTATACAGATAGCGGTGTAGATATCTCCATCTTAATACAGATGGCGGTGTAGATATTTATATGTTCATACAGATGGCGGTGCAGATATTTCCATGTTCATACAGATGGCGGTGAAGAAATTTCCATGTTCATACTGATGGCGGTGTAGATACTTCCATGTTCATACTGATAGCGGTGCTGATATTTCCATGTTTATACAGGTAGCGGTGTAGATATTTCCATGTTTATACAGATAGCGGTGTAGATATTTCCATGTTTATACACATAGCGGTGTAGATATTTCCATGTTTATACACATAGCAGTGTAGATATCTCCATCTTAATACAGATGGCGGTGTAGATATTTATATGTTCATTCAGATGGCGGTGCAGATATTTCCATGTTCATACAGATGGCGGTGTAGATATTTCCATGTTCATACAGATAGCGGTGTAGTTATTTCCATGTGTAAAGAGATAGCTGTGTAGATATTTCCATGTATATGCAGATAGCTGTGTAGACATTTCCATTTTCATGCAGATAGCGGTGTATATATTTCCCTGTTCAAACAGTTAGCGGTGTAGATATTTCCATGTTCATAAAGATAGCAGTGTAGATATTTCTTTGTTTATACAGATAGCGGTGAAGATGTATGCATGTTTACACAGATAGCGGTGTAGATATTTCCATGTTCATCCAGATGGCTGTGTAGATATATCCATGTTCATACAGATAGCGGTGTAGATATTTCCATGTTCATACAGATAGCGGTGCAGATATTTCCATGTTCATCCAGATGGCTGTGTAGATATATGCATGTTCATACAGTTGGCGGTGAAGATATTTCCATGTTCATACAGATAGCGTTGTAGATATTTCCATGTTCATACAGATAGCGGTGTAGATATTTCCATTTTCATACAGATACCGGTGTATGTATTTCCATGTTCATACAGATCGCGGTGTAGATATTTCCATGTTCATCCAGTTGGCTGTGTAGATATATCCATGTTCATACAGATAGCGCTGAAGATATTTCCATGTTCATCCAGAGGGCTGAGTAGCTATTTCCATGTTCATACAGATAGAGGTGTTGATATTTCCATGTTCATACAGATAGCGGTGTAGATATTTCCATGTTCATACAGATAGCCGTGTAGATATTGCCATGTTCATACCGATAGCGGTGCTGATACTTCCATGTTTATACAGGTAGCGGTGTACATATTTCCGTGTTTATTCAGGTAGCGGTGTAGATATTTCCATGTTCATACAGATAGCGGTGTAGCTATTTCCATGTTTATACAGATAGCGGTGTAGATATCTCCTTCTTAATACAGATGGCGGTGTAGATATTTATATGTTCATACAGATGGCGGTGCAGATATTTCCATGTTCATACAGATGGTGGTGTAGATATTTCCATGTTTATAGAGATAGCGGTGTAGTTATTTCCATGTGCAAAGAGATAGCTGTGAAGATATTTCCATGTATATGCAGATAGCTGTGTAGATATTTCCATTTTCATGCAGATAGCGGTGTAGATATTTCCATGTTCAAACAGATAGCGGTGTAGATATTTCCATGTTCATGCAGATAGCGGTGTGGATATTTCCATGTTTATACAGATAGCGGTGAAGATGTATGCATGTTTACACAGAGAGCGGTGTAGATATTTCCATGTTCATACAGATAGCGGTGTATATATTTCCATGTTCATCCAGACGGCTGTGTAGACATATCCATGTTCATACAGATGGCGGTGAAGGTATTTCCATGTTCATACAGATGGCTGTGTAGATATATCCAGGTTCATAGAGATGGCGGTGAAGACTTTTCCATGTTCTTACAGAAGCGGTGTAGATATTTCCATGTTCATACAGATAGCGGTGCTGTTATTTCCATGTTTATACAGGTAGCAGTGTAGATATTTCCATGTTTATACAGATAGCGGTGTAGATATTTCCATGTTTATACACATAGCGGTGTAGATATTTCCATGTTTATACAGATAGCGGTGTAGATATCTCCATCTTAATACAGATGGCGGTGTAGATATTTATATGTTCATACAGATGGCGGTGCAGATATTTCCATGTTCATACAGATGGCGGTGAAGATATTTCCATGTTCATACAGATGGTGGTGTAGATATTTCCATGTTTATAGAGATGGCGGTGTAGATATTTCCTTGTTCATACAGATAGCGGTGTAGATATTTCCATGTTTATACAGATAGCGGTGTAGATATCTCCTTCTTAATACAGATGGCGGTGTAGATATTTATATGTTCATACAGATGGCGGTGCAGATATTTCCATGTTCATACAGATGGTGGTGTAGATATTTCCATGTTTGTAGAGATAGCGGTGTAGTTATTTCCATGTGCAAAGAGATAGCTGTGTAGATATTTCCATGTATATACAGATAGCTGTGTAGATATTTCCATTTCCATGCAGATAGCGGTGTAGATATTTCCATGTTCAAACAGATAGCGGTGTAGATATTTCCATGTTCATACAGATAGCGGTGTGGATATTTCCATGTTTATACAGATAGCGGTGAAGATGTATGCATGTTTACACAGATAGCGGTGTAGATATTTCCATGTTTATACAGATAGCGGTGTAGATATCTCCATCTTAATACAGATGGCGGTGCAGATATTTCCATGTTCATACAGATGGCGGTGAAGATATTTCCATGTTCATACAGATGGTGGTGTAGATACTTCCATGTTCATACTGATAGCGGTGCTGATATTTCCATGTTTATACAGGTAGCGGTGTAGATATTTCCATGTTTATACATATAGCGGTGTAGATATTTCCATGTTTATACACATAGCGGTGTAGATATTTCCATGTTTATACAGATAGCGGTGTAGATATGTCCATCTTAATACAGATGGCGGTGTAGATATTTATATGTTCATTCAGATGGCGGTGGAGATATTTCCATGTTCATACAGATAGCGGTGTAGTTATATTCCATGTGTAAAGAGATAGCTGTGTAGATATTTCCATGTATATGCAGACAGCTGTGTAGACATTTCCATTTTCATGCAGATAGCGGTGTATATATTTCCCTGTTAAAACAGTTAGCGGTGTAGATATTTCCATGTTCATAAAGATAGCAGTGTAGATATTTCCATGTTTATACAAAAAGCTGTGAAGATGTATGCATGTTTACACAGATAGCGGTGTAGATATTTCCATGATCATACAGATAGCGGTGTAGATATTTCCATGTTCGTACAGATAGCGGTGCAGATATTTCCATGTTCATCCAGATGGCTGTGTAGATATATCCATGTTCATACAGATAGCGGTGTAGATATTTCCATGTTCATCCAGATGGCTGTGTAGCTATTTCCATGTTCATACAGATAGTGGTGTAGATATTTCCATGTTCATACAGATAGCGATGTAGATATTTCCATGTTCATACAGATAGCCATGTAGATATTGCCATGTTCATACCGATAGCGGTGCTGATACTTCCATGTTTATACATGTAGTGGTGTACATATTTCCGTGTTTATACAAGCAACGGTGTAGATATATCCATGTTCATATAGATAGCGGTGTAGATATTTCCATGTTTATACAGATAGCGGTGTAGATATCTCCTTCTTAATACAGATGGCGGTGTAGATATTTATATGTTCATACAGACAGCGGTGCAGATATTTCCATGTTCATACAGATGGTGGTGTAGATATTTCCATGTTGATACTGATAGCGGTGTGGATATTTCCATGTTTATACAGATAGCGGTGAAGATGTATGCATGTTTACACAGATAGTGGTGTAGATATTTCCATGTTCATACAGATAGCGGTGTAGATATTTCCATGATCATCCAGACGGCTGTGTAGACATATCCAGGTTCATACAGATGGCGGTGAAGATATTTCCATGTTGATACAGATGGCTGTGTAGATATATCCATGTTCATACAGATGGCGGTGAAGATTTTTCCATGTTCATACAGATGGCGGTGTAGATATTTCCATATTCATACAGATAGCGGTGCTGATATTTCCATTTTTATACAGGTAGCAGTGTAGATATTTCCATGTTTATACAGATAGCGGTGTAGATATTTCCATGTTTATACACATAGCGGTGTAGATATTTCCATGTTTATACAGATAGCGGTGTAGATATCTCCATCTTAATACAGATGGTGGTGTAGATATTTATATGTTCATACAGATGGCGGTGCAGATATTTCCATGTTCATACAGATGGCGGTGAAGACATTTCCATGTTCACACAGATGGCGGTGTAGATACTTCCATGTTCATACTGATAGCGGTGATGATATTTCCATGTTTATACAGGTAACGGTGTAGATATTTCCATGTTTATACAGATAGCGGTGTAGATATTTCCATGTTTTTACACATAGCTGTGTAGATATTTCCATGTTTATACAGATAGCGGTGTAGATATCTCCATCTTAATACAGATGGCGGTGAAGATATTTATATGTTCTTTCAGATGGCGGTGCAGATATTTCCATGTTCATACAGATGGCGTTGTAGACATTTCCATGTTCATACAGATAGCGGTGTAGTTATTTCCATGTGTAAAGAGATAGCTGTGTAGATATTTCCATGTATATGCAGTTAGCTGTGTAGACATTTCCATTTTCAAGCAGATAGCGGTGTATATATTTCCCTGTTCAAACAGTTAGAGGTGTAGATATTTCCATGTTCATAAAGATAGCAGTGTAGATATTTCCATGTTTATACAGATAGCGGTGAAGATGTATGCATGTTTACACAGATAGCGGTCTAGATATTTCCATGTTCATCCAGATGGCTGTGTAGATATATCCATGTTCATACAGATAGCGGTGTAGATATTTCCATGTTCATACCCATAGCGGTGCAGATATTTCCATGTTCATCCAGATGGCTGTGTAGATATATCCATGTTCATACAGATGGCGGTGAAGATATTTCCATGTTCATACAGATAGCGGTGTAGATATTTCCATGTTCATACAGATAGCGGTGTAGATAATTCCATGTTCATACAGATAGCGGTGTAGATATTTCCATATTTATACAGATAGCGGTGTATGTATTTCCAAGTTCATACAGATAGCGGTGTAGATATTTCCATGTTCATCCAGATGGCTGTGTAGATATATCCATGTTCATTCAGATAGCGGTGTAGATATTTCCATGTTCGTCCATATGGGTGTGTAGCTATTTCCATGTTCATACAGATAGTGGTGTAGATATTTCCATGTTCATACAGATAGCGGTGTATGTATTTCCAAGTTCATACAGATAGCGGTGTAGATATTTCCATGTTCATCCAGACGGCTGTGTAGACATATCCATGTTCATACAGATGGCGGTGAAGATATTTCCATGTTGATACAGATGGCTGTGTCGATATATCCATGTTCATACAGATGGCGGTGAAGATTTTTCCATGTTCATACAGATGGCGGTGTAGATATTTCCATGTTCATACAGATAGCGGTGTAGATATTTCCATGTTTATACAGATAGCGGTGTAGATATCTCCTTCTTAATACAGATGGCGGTGTAGATATTTATATGTTCATACAGATGGCGGTGCAGGTATTTCCATGTTCATACAGATGGTGGTGTAGATATTTCCATGTTTGTAGAGATAGCGGTGTAGTTATTTCCATGTGCAAAGAGATAGCTGTGTAGATATTTCCATGTATATACAGATAGCTGTGTAGATATTTCCATTTCCATGCAGATAGCGGTGTAGATATTTCCATGTTCAAACAGATAGCGGTGTAGATATTTCCATGTTCATACAGATAGCGGTGTGGATATTTCCATGTTTATACAGATAGCGGTGAAGATGTGTGCATGTTTACACAGATAGCGGTGTAGATATTTCCATGTTCATACAGATAGCGGTGTAGATGTTTCCATGTTCATCCAGACGTCTGTGTAGACATATCCATGTTCATACAGATGGCGGTGAAGATATTTCCATGCTTATACAGAAGCTGTGTAGATTTATCCATGTTGATACAGATGGCGGTGAAGATTTTTCCATGTTCATACAGATGGCGGTGTAGATATTTTCATGTCCATACAGATAGCGGTGCTGATATTTCCATGTTTATACAGGTAGCAGTGTCGATATTTCCATGTTTATACAGATAGTGGTGTAGATATTTCCATGTTTATACACATAGCGGTGTAGATATTTCCATGTTTATACAGATAGCGGTGTAGATATCTCCATCTTAATACAGATGGCGGTGTAGATATTTATATGTTCATACAGATGGCGGTGCAGATATTTCCATGTTCATACAGATGGCGTTGAAGATATTTCCATGTTCATACAGATGGCGGTGAAGATACTTCCATGTTCATACTGATAGCGGTGCTGATATTTCCATGTTTATACAGGTAGCGGTGTAGATATTTCCATGTTTATACAGATAGCGGTGTAGATATTTCCATGTTTATACACATAGCGGTGTAGATATTTCCTTGTTTATACACATAGCAGTGTAGATATCTCCATCTTAATACAGATGGCGGTGTAGATATTTATATGTTCATTCAGATGGCGGTGCAGATATTTCCATGTTCATACAGATGGCGGTGTAGATATTTCCATGTTCATACAGATAGCGGTGTAGTTATTTCCATGTGTAAAGAGATAGCTGTGTAGATATTTCCATGTATATGCAGATAGCTGTGTAGACATTTCCATTTTCATGCAGACAGCAGTGTATATATTTCCCTGTTCAAACAGTTAGCGGTGTAGATATTTCCATGTTCATAAAGATAGCAGTGTAGATATTTCCATGTTCATACAGATAGCAGTGTAGTTATTTCCATGTGTAAAGAGATAGATGTGTAGATATTTCCATGTATATGCAGATAGCTGTGTAGACATTTCCATTTACATGCAGATAGCGGTGTATATATTTCCCTGTTCAAACAGTTAGCGGTGCAGATATTTCCATGTTCATAAAGACAGCAGTGTAGATAATTCCATGTTTATGCAGATAGCGGTGAAGATGTATGCATGTTTACACAGATAGCGGTGTATATATTTCCATGTTCATCCGGATGGCTGAGTAGATATATCCATGTTCATACAGATAGCGGTGTAGATATTT
Organism: Gorilla gorilla gorilla; assembly: GCF_029281585.2. Lineage (NCBI taxonomy): Eukaryota > Metazoa > Chordata > Mammalia > Primates > Hominidae > Gorilla > Gorilla gorilla. The sequence continues at coordinate 152,645,456 of NC_073231.2, forward strand.
CCATGTTCATTCAGATAGCGGTGCAGATATTTCCATGTTCATCCAGATGGCTGTGTAGATATATCCATGTTCATACAGATGGCGGTGAAGATATTTCCATGTTCATACAGATAGCGGTGTAGATATTTCCATGTTCATACAGATAGCGGTGTAGATATTTCCATGTTCATACAGATAGCGGTGTATGTATTTCCATGTTCATACAGATAGCAGTGTAGATATTTCCATGTTCATCCAGATGGCTGTGTAGATATATCCATGTTCATACAGATAGCGGTGTAGATATTTCCATGTTCATACAGATAGTGGTGTAGATATTTCCATGTTCATCCAGATGACTGTGTAGCTATTTCCATGTTCATACAGATAGTGGTGTAGATATTTCCATGTTCATACAGATAGCGGTGTAGATATTTCCATGTTCAAACAGATAGCCGTGTAGATATTGCCATGTTCATACCGATAGCGGTGCTGATACTTCCATGTTTATACAGGTAGCGGTGTACATATTTCCGTGTTTATACAGGTAGCGGTGTAGATATTTCCATGTTCATACAGATAGCGGTGTAGATATTTCCATGTTTATACAGATAGCGTTGTAGATATCTCCTTCTTAATACAGATGGCGGTGTAGATATTTATATGTTCATACAGACGGCGGTGCAGATACTTCCATGTTCATACAGATGGTGGTGTAGATATTTCCATGTTTATAGAGATAGCGGTGTTGTTATTTCCATGTGCAAAGAGATAGCTGTGTAGATATTTCCATGTATATACAGATAGCTGTGTAGATATTTCCATTTCCATGCAGATAGCTGTGTAGATATTTCCATGTTCAAACAGATAGCGGTGTAGATATTTCCATGTTCATACAGATAGCGGTGTGGATATTTCCATGTTTATACAGATAGCGGTGAAGATGTATGCATGCTTACACAGATAGCGGTGTAGATATTTCCATGTTCATACAGATAGCGGTGTAGATATTTCCATGTTCATCCAGACGGCTGTGTAGACATATCCATGTTCATACAGATGGCAGTGAAGATGTTTCCATGCTTATACAGAAGCTGTGTAGATTTATCCATGTTGATACAGATGGCGGTGAAGATTTTTCCATGTTCATCCAGACGGCTGTGTAGACATATCCATGTTCATACAGATGGCGGTGAAGATGTTTCCATGCTTATACAGAAGCTGTGTAGATTTATCCATGTTGATACAGATGGCGGTGAAGATTTTTCCATGTTCATACAGATGGCGGTATAGATATTTCCATGTCCATACAGATAGCGGTGCTGATATTTCCATGTTTATACAGGTAGCAGTGTCGATATTTCCATGTTTATACAGATAGTGGTGTAGATATTTCCATGTTTATACACATAGCGGTGTAGATATTTCCATGTTTATACAGATAGCGGTGTAGATATCTCCATCTTAATACAGATGGCGGTGTAGATATTTATATGTTCATACAGATGGCGGTGCAGATATTTCCATGTTCATACAGATGGCGGTGAAGATATTTCCATGTTCATACAGATGGCGGTGTAGATACTTCCATGTTCATACTGATAGCGGTGCTGATATTTCCATGTTTATACAGGTAGCGGTGTAGATATTTCCATGTTTATACAGATAGCGGTGTAGATATTTCCATGTTTATACACATAGCGGTGTAGATATTTCCATGTTTATACACATAGCAGTGTAGATATCTCCATCTTAATACAGATGGCGGTGTAGATATTTATATGTTCATTCAGATGGCGGTGCAGATATTTCCATGTTCATACAGATAGCGGTGTAGTTATTTCCATGTGTAAAGAGATAGCTGTGTAGATATTTCCATGTATATGCAGATAGCTGTGTAGACATTTCCATTTTCATGGAGATAGCGGTGTATATATTTCCCTGTTCAAACAGTTAGCGGTGTAGATATTTCCATGTTCATAAAGATAGCAGTGTAGATATTTCTTTGTTTATACAGATAGCGGTGAAGATGTATGCATGTTTACACAGATAGCGGTGTAGATATTTCCATGTTCATCCAGATGGCTGTGTAGATATATCCATGTTCATACAGATAGCGGTGTAGATATTTCCATGTTCATACAGATAGCGGTGTAGATATTTCCATGTTCATCCAGATGGCTGTGTAGATATTTCCATGTTCATACAGATAGCGGTGCTGATATTTCCATGTTTATACAGGTAGCGGTGTAGATATTTCCATGTTCATACAGATAGCGGTGTAGCTATTTCCATGTTTATACAGATAGCGGTGTAGATATCTCCTTCTTAATACAGATGGCGGTGTAGATATTTATATGTTCATACAGATGGCGGTGCAGATATTTCCATGTTCATACAGATGGTGGTGTAGATATTTCCATGTTTGTAGAGATAGCGGTGTAGTTATTTCCATGTGCAAAGAGATAGCTGTGTAGATATTTCCATGTATATACAGATAGCTGTGTAGATATTTCCATTTCCATGCAGATAGCGGTGTAGATATTTCCATGTTCAAACAGATAGCGGTGTAGATATTTCCATGTTCATACAGATAGCGGTGTGGATATTTCCATGTTTATACAGATAGCGGTGAAGATGTATGCATGTTTACACAGATAGCGGTGTAGATATTTCCATGTTCATACAGATAGCGGTGTAGATATTTCCATGTTCATCCAGACGGCTGTGTAGACATATCCATGTTCATACAGATGGCGGTGAAGATATTTCCATGCTTATACAGAAGCTGTGTAGATTTATCCATGTTGATACAGATGGCGGTGAAGATTTTTCCATGTTCATACAGATGGCGGTGTAGATATTTTCATGTCCATACAGATAGCGGTGCTGATATTTCCATGTTTATACAGGTAGCAGTGTTGATATTTCCATGTTTATGCAGATAGTGGTGTAGATATTTCCATGTTTATACACATAGCGGTGTAGATATTTCCATGTTTATACAGATAGCGGTGTAGATATCTCCATCTTAATACAGATGGCGGTGTAGATATTTATATGTTCATAAAGATGGCGGTGCAGATATTTCCATGTTCATACAGATGGCGTTGAAGATATTTCCATGTTCATACAGATGGCGGTGAAGATACTTCCATGTTCATACTTATAGCGATGCTGATATTTCCATGTTTATACAGGTAGCGGTGTAGATATTTCCATGTTTATACAGATAGCGGTGTAGATATTTCCATGTTTATACACATAGCGGTGTAGATATTTCCTTGTTTATACACATAGCAGTGTAGATATCTCCATCTTAATACAGATGGTGGTGTAGATATTTATATGTTCATACAGATGGCGGTGCAGATATTTCCATGTTCATACAGATGGCGGTGTATATATTTCCATGTTCATACAGATAGCGGTGTAGTTATTTCCATGTGTAAAGAGATAGCTGTGTAGATATTTCCATGTATATGCAGATAGCTGTGTAGACATTTCCATTTTCATGCAGACAGCACTGTATATATTTCCCTGTTCAAACAGTTAGCGGTGTAGATATTTCCATGTTCATAAAGATAGCAGTGTAGATATTTCCATGTTCATACAGATAGCAGTGTAGTTATTTCCATGTGTAAAGAGATAGATGTGTAGATATTTCCATGTATATGCAGATAGCTGTGTAGACATTTCCATTTACATGCAGATAGCGGAGTATATATTTCCCTGTTCAAACAGTTAGCGGTGCAGATATTTCCATGTTCATAAAGACAGCAGTGTAGATAATTCCATGTTTATGCAGATAGCGGTGAAGATGTATGCATGTTTACACAGATAGCGGTGTATATATTTCCATGTTCATACAGATAGCGGTGTATGTATTTCCATGTTCATACAGATAGCAGTGTAGATATTTCCATGTTCATCCAGATGGCTGTGTAGATATATCCATGTTCATACAGATGGCGGTGAAGATATTTCCATGTTCATACAGATAGCGGTGTAGATATTTCCATGTTCATACAGATAGCGGTGTGGATATTTCCATGTTTATACAGATAGCGGTGAAGATGTATGCATGCTTACACAGATAGCGGTGTAGATATTTCCATGTTCATACAGATAGCGGTGTAGATATTTCCATGTTCATCCAGACGGCTGTGTAGACATATCCATGTTCATACAGATGGCGGTGAAGATGTTTCCATGCTTATACAGAAGCTGTGTAGATTTATCCATGTTGATACAGATGGCGGTGAAGATTTTTCCATGTTCATACAGATGGCGGTATAGATATTTCCATGTCCATACAGATAGCGGTCCTGATATTTCCATGTTTATACAGGTAGCAGTGTCGATATTTCCATGTTTATACAGATAGTGGTGTAGATATTTCCATGTTTATACACATAGCGGTGTAGATATTTCCATGTTTATACAGATAGCGGTGTAGATATCTCCATCTTAATACAGATGGCGGTGTAGATATTTATATGTTCATACAGATGGCGGTGCAGATATTTCCAAGTTCATACAGATGGCGGTGAAGATATTTCCATGTTCATACAGATGGCGGTGTAGACACTTCCATGTTCATACTGATAGCGGTGCTGATATTTCCATGTTTATACAGGTAGCGGTGTAGATATTTCCATGTTTATACAGATAGCGGTGTAGATATTTCCATGTTTATACACATAGCGGTGTAGATATTTCCATGTTTATACACAGAGCAGCGTAGATATTTCCATCTTAATACAGATGGCGGTGTAGATATTTATATGTTCATTCAGATGGCGGTGCAGATATTTCCATGTTCATCCAGATGGCTGTGTAGATATATCCATGTTCATACAGATAGCGGTGTAGATATTTCCATGTTCATACAGATAGCGGTGCAGATATTTCCATGTTCATCCAGATGGCTGTGTAGATATATGCATGTTCATACAGATGGCGGTGAAGATATTTCCATGTTCATACAGATAGCGTTGTAGATATTTCCATGTTCATACAGATAGCGGTGTAGATATTTCCATTTTCATACAGATAGCGGTGTATGTATTTCCATGTTCATACAGATCGTGGTGTAGATATTTCCATGTTCATCCAGATGGCTGCGTAGATATATCCATGTTCATACAGATAGCGCTGAAGATATTTCCATGTTCATCCAGAGGGCTGAGTAGCTATTTCCATGTTCATACAGATAGAGGTGTAGATATTTCCATGTTCATACAGATAGCGGTGTAGATATTTCCATGTTCATACAGATAGCCGTGTAGATATTGCCATGTTCATACCGACAGCGGTGCTGATACTTCCATGTTTATACAGGTAGCGGTGTACATATTTCCGTGTTTATTCAGGTAGCGGTGTAGATATTTCCATGTTCATACAGATAGCGGTGTAGCTATTTCCATGTTTATACAGATAGCGGTGTAGATATCTCCTTCTTAATACAGATGGCGGTGTAGATATTTATATGTTCATACAGATGGCGGTGCAGATATTTCCATGTTCATACAGATGGTGGTGTAGATATTTCCATGTTTATAGAGATAGCGGTGTAGTTATTTCCATGTGCAAAGAGATAGCTGTGAAGATATTTCCATGTATATGCAGATAGCTGTGTAGATATTTCCATTTTCATGCAGATAGCGGTGTAGATATTTCCATGTTCAAACAGATAGCGGTGTAGATATTTCCATGTTCATGCAGATAGCGGTGTGGATATTTCCATGTTTATACAGATAGCGGTGAAGATGTATGCATGTTTACACAGAGAGCGGTGTAGATATTTCCATGTTCATACAGATAGCGGTGTATATATTTCCATGTTCATCCAGACGGCTGTGTAGACATATCCATGTTCATACAGATGGCGGTGAAGGTATTTCCATGTTCATACAGATGGCTGTGTAGATATATCCAGGTTCATAGAGATGGCGGTGAAGACTTTTCCATGTTCATACAGAAGCGGTGTAGATATTTCCATGTTCATACAGATAGCGGTGCTGTTATTTCCATGTTTATACAGGTAGCAGTGTAGATATTTCCATGTTTATACAGATAGCGGTGTAGATATTTCCATGTTTATACACATAGCGGTGTAGATATTTCCATGTTTATACAGATAGCGTGTAGATATCTCCATCTTAATACAGATGGCGGTGTAGATATTTATATGTTCATACAGATGGCGGTGCAGATATTTCCATGTTCATACAGATGGCGGTGAAGATATTTCCATGTTCATACAGATGGTGGTGTAGATACTTCCATGTTCATACTGATAGCGGTGCTGATATTTCCATGTTTATACAGGTAGCGGTGTAGATATTTCCATGTTTATACATATAGCGGTGTAGATATTTCCATGTTTATACACATAGCGGTGTAGATATTTCCATGTTTATACAGATAGCGGTGTAGATATGTCCATCTTAATACAGATGGCGGTGTAGATATTTATATGTTCATTCAGATGGCGGTGGAGATATTTCCATGTTCATACAGATAGCGGTGTAGTTATATTCCATGTGTAAAGAGATAGCTGTGTAGATATTTCCATGTATATGCAGACAGCTGTGTAGACATTTCCATTTTCATGCGGATAGCGGTGTATATATTTCCCTGTTAAAACAGTTAGCGGTGTAGATATTTCCATGTTCATAAAGATAGCAGTGTAGATATTTCCATGTTTATACAAAAAGCTGTGAAGATGTATGCATGTTTACACAGATAGCGGTGTAGATATTTCCATGATCATACAGATAGCGGTGTAGATATTTCCATGTTCATCCAGACGGCTGTGTAGACATATCCATGTTCATACAGATGGCGGTGAAGATATTTCCATGTTCATACAGATAGCTGTGTAGATATATCCAAGTTCATACAGACGGCAGTGAAGATATTTCCATGTTCATACAGATAGCGGTGTAGATATTTCCATGTTCATACAGATAGCGGTGTAGATATTTCCATGTTCATACAGATAGCGGTGCATGTATTTCCATGTTCATACAGATAGCGGTGTAGATATTTCCATGTTCATCCAGTTGGCTGTGTAGATATATCCATGTTCATACAGATAGCGTTGTAGATATTTCCATGTTCATCCAGACGGCTGTGTAGCTATTTCCATGTTCATACAGATAGTGGTGTAGATATTTCCATGTTCATACAGATAGCGGTGTAGATATTTCCATGTTCATACCGATAGCCGTGTAGATATTGCCATGTTCATACCGATAGCGCTGCTAATACTTCCATGTTTATACAGGTAGCGGTGTACATATTTCCGTGTTTATACAGGTAGCGGTGTAGATATTTCCATGTTCATACAGATAGCGGTGTAGATATTTCCATGTTTATACAGATAGCGGTGTAGATATCTCCTTCTTAATACAGATGGCGGTGTAGATATTTCTATGTTCATGCAGACGGCAGTGCAGATATTTCCATGTTCATACAGATGGTGGTGTAGATATTTCCATGTTTATAGAGATAGCGGTGTAGTTATTTCCATGTGCAAAGAGATAGCTGTGTAGATATTTCCATGTATATGCAGATAGCTTTGTAGGTATTTCCATTTTCATGCAGATAGCGGTGTAGATATTTCCATGTTCAAACAGATAGCGGTGTAGATATTTCCGTGTTCATACAGATAGCGGTGTGGATATTTCCATGTTTTTACAGATAGCGGTGAAGATGTATGCATGTTTACACAGATAGCGGTGTAGATATTTTCATGTTCATACAGATAGCGGTGTAGATATTTCCATGTTCATCCAGACGGCTGTGTAGACATATCCATGTTCATACAGATGGCGGTGAAGATATTTCCATCTTCATACAGATGGCTGTGTAGATATATCCATGTTCATACAGATGGCGGTGAAGATTTTTCCATGTTCCTACAGATGGCGGTGTAGATATTTCCATGTTCATACAGATAGCGGGGCTGATATTTCCAAGTTTATACAGGTAGCAGTGTAGATATTTCCATGTTTATACAGATAGCGGTGTAGATATTTCCATGTTTATACACATAGCGGTGTAGATATTTCCATGTTTATACACAGAGCAGCGTAGATATCTCCATCTTAATACAGATGGCGGTGTAGATATTTATATGTTCATTCAGATGGCGGTGCAGATATTTCCATGTTCATCCAGATGGCTGTGTAGATATATCCATGTTCATACAGATAGCGGTGTAGATATTTCCATGTTCATACAGATAGCGGTGCAGATATTTCCATGTTCATCCAGATGGCTGTGTAGATATATGCATGTTCATACAGATGGCGGTGAAGATATTTCCATGTTCATACAGATAGCGGTGTAGATATTTCCATGTTCATACAGATAGCGGTGTAGATATTTCCATTTTCATACAGATAGCGGTGTATGTATTTCCATGTTCATACAGATCGTGGTGTAGATATTTCCATGTTCATCCAGATGGCTGCGTAGATATATCCATGTTCATACAGATAGCGCTGAAGATATTTCCATGTTCATCCAGAGGGCTGAGTAGCTATTTCCATGTTCATACAGATAGAGGTGTAGATATTTCCATGTTCATACAGATAGCGGTGTAGATATTTCCATGTTCATACAGATAGCCGTGTAGATATTGCCATGTTCATACCGACAGCGGTGCTGATACTTCCATGTTTATACAGGTAGCGGTGTACATATTTCCGTGTTTATTCAGGTAGCGGTGTAGATATTTCCATGTTCATACAGATAGCGGTGTAGCTATTTCCATGTTTATACAGATAGCGGTGTAGACATCTCCTTCTTAATACAGATGGCGGTGTAGATATTTATATGTTCATACAGATGGCGGTGCAGATATTTCCATGTTCATACAGATGGTGGTGTAGATATTTCCATGTTTATAGAGATAGCGGTGTAGTTATTTCCATGTGCAAAGAGATAGCTGTGAAGATATTTCCATGTATATGCAGATAGCTGTGTAGATATTTCCATTTTCATGCAGATAGCGGTGTAGATATTTCCATGTTCAAACAGATAGCGGTGTAGATATTTCCATGTTCATGCAGATAGCGGTGTGGATATTTCCATGTTTATACAGATAGCGGTGAAGATGTATGCATGTTTACACAGAGAGCGGTGTAGATATTTCCATGTTCATACAGATAGCGGTGTATATATTTCCATGTTCATCCAGACGGCTGTGTAGACATATCCATGTTCATACAGATGGCGGTGAAGGTATTTCCATGTTCATACAGATGGCTGTGTAGATATATCCAGGTTCATAGAGATGGCGGTGAAGACTTTTCCATGTTCATACAGAAGCGGTGTAGATATTTCCATGTTCATACAGATAGCGGTGCTGTTATTTCCATGTTTATACAGGTAGCAGTGTAGATATTTCCATGTTTATACAGATAGCGGTGTAGATATTTCCATGTTTATACACATAGCGGTGTAGATATTTCCATGTTTATACAGATAGCGTGTAGATATCTCCATCTTAATACAGATGGCGGTGTAGATATTTATATGTTCATACAGATGGCGGTGCAGATATTTCCATGTTCATACAGATGGCGGTGAAGATATTTCCATGTTCATACAGATGGTGGTGTAGATACTTCCATGTTCATACTGATAGCGGTGCTGATATTTCCATGTTTATACAGGTAGCGGTGTAGATATTTCCATGTTTATACATATAGCGGTGCAGATATTTCCATGTTTATACACATAGCGGTGTAGATATTTCCATGTTTATACAGATAGCGGTGTAGATATGTCCATCTTAATACAGATGGCGGTGTAGATATTTATATGTTCATTCAGATGGCGGTGGAGATATTTCCATGTTCATACAGATAGCGGTGTAGTTATATTCCATGTGTAAAGAGATAGCTGTGTAGATATTTCCATGTATATGCAGACAGCTGTGTAGACATTTCCATTTTCATGCAGATAGCGGTGTATATATTTCCCTGTTAAAACAGTTAGCGATGTAGATATTTCCATGTTCATAAAGATAGCAGTGTAGATATTTCCATGTTTATACAAAAAGCGGTGAAGATGTATGCATGTTTACACAGATAGCGGTGTAGATATTTCCATGTTCATACAGATAGCGGTGTAGATATTTCCATGTTCATCCAGACGGCTGTGTAGACATATCCATGTTCATACAGATGGCGGTGAAGATATTTCCATGTTCATACAGATGGCTGTGTAGATATATCCATGTTCATACAGACGGCAGTGAAGATATTTCCATGTTCATACAGATAGCGGTGTAGATATTTCCATGTTCATACAGATAGCGGTGTAGATATTTCCATGTTGATACAGATAGCGGTGTATGTATTTCCATGTTCATACAGATAGCGGTGTAGATATTTCCATGTTCATCCAGATGGCTGTGTAGATATATCCATGTTCATACAGATAGTGGTGTAGATATTTCCATGTTCATCCAGATGGCTGTGTAGCTATTTCCATGTTCATACACATAGTGGTGTAGATATTTCCATGTTCATACAGATAGCGGTGTGGATATTTCCATGTTCATACAGATAGCCGTGTAGATATTGCCATGTTCATACCGATAGCGCTGCTAATACTTCCATGTTTATACAGGTAGCGGTGTACATATTTCCGTGTTTATACAGGTAGCGGTGTAGATATTTCCATGTTCATACAGATAGCGGTGTAGATATTTCCATGTTTATACAGATAGCGGTGTAGAAATCTCCTTCTTAATACAGATGGCGGTGTAGATATTTCTATGTTCATACAGACGGCAGTGCAGATATTTCCATGTTCATACAGATGGTGGTGTAGATATTTCCATGTTTATAGAGATAGCGGTGTAGTTATTTCCATGTGCAAAGAGATAGCTGTGTAGATATTTCCATGTATATGCAGATAGCTTTGTAGGTATTTCCATTTTCATGCAGATAGCGGTGTAGATATTTCCATGTTCAAACAGATAGCGGTGTAGATATTTCCGTGTTCATACAGATAGCGGTGTGGATATTTCCATGTTTTTACAGATAGCGGTGAAGATGTATGCATGTTTACACAGATAGCGGTGTAGATATTTTCATGTTCATACAGATAGCGGTGTAGATATTTCCATGTTCATCCAGACGGCTGTGTAGACATATCCATGTTCATACAGATGGCGGTGAAGATATTTCCATGTTCATACAGATGGCTGTGTAGATATATCCATGTTTATACAGATGGCGGTGAAGATTTTTCCATGTTCATACAGATGGCGTTGTAGATATTTCCATGTTCATACAGATGGCGTTGTAGATATTTCCATGTTCATACAGATAGCGGGGCTGATATTTCCAAGTTTATACAGGTAGCAGTGTAGATATTTCCATGTTTATACAGATAGCGGTGTAGATATTTCCAGGTTTATACACATAGCGGTGTAGATATTTCCTTGTTTATACAGATAGCGGTGTAGATATCTCCATCACAATACAGATGGCGTAGTAGATATTTATATGTTCATACAGATGGCGGTGCAGATATTTCCATGTTCATACAGATGGCGGTGAAGATATTTCCATGTTCATACAGATGGCGGTGTAGATACTTCCATGTTCATACTGATAGCGTTGCTGATATTTCCATGTTTATACAGGTAGCGGTGTAGATATTTCCATGTTTATACAGATAGCGGTGTAGGTATTTCCATGTTTATACACATAGCGGTGTAGATATTTCCACGTTTATGCAGATAGTGGTGTAGATATCTCCATCTTAATACAGATGGCGGTGTAGATATTTAAATGTTCATACAGATGGCGGTGCAGATATTTCCATGTTCATACAGATGGCGGTGTAGATATTTCCATGTTCCTACAGATAGCGGTGTAGTTATTTCCATGTGTAAAGAGATAGCTGTGTAGATATTTCCATGTATAAGCAGATAGCTGTGTAGATATTTCCGTTTTCATGCAGATAGCGGTGTATGTATTTCCCTGTTCAAACAGTTAGCCGTGTAGGTATTTCCATGTACATAAAGATAGCGGAGTAGATATTTCCATGTTCATCCACATGGCTGTGTAGATATATCCATGTTCATACAGATGGCGGTGAAGATATTTCCATGTTCATACAGATAGCGGTGTAGATATTTCCATGTTCATACAGATAGCGGTGTAGATATTTCCATGTTCATACAGATAGTGGTGTAGGTATTTCCATGTTCATACAGATAGCGGTGTAGATATTTCCATGTTCATCCTGATGGCTGTGTAGATATTTCCATGTTCATACAGATAGCGGTGTAGATATTTCCATGTTCATACAGATAGCGGTGTAGATATTTCCATGTTCATCCAGATGGCTGTGTAGATATTTCCATGTTCATACAGATGGCGGTGAAGATATTTCCATGTTCATACAGATGGCGTTGTAGATATTTCCATGTTCATACAGATAGCTGTGTAGATATTGCCATGTTCATACCGATAGCGGTGCTGATACTTCCATGTTTATACAGGTAGCGGTGTACATATTTCCGTGTTTATACAGGTAGCGGTGTAGATATTTCCATGTTCATACAGATAGCGATGTAGATATTTCCATGTTTATACAGATAGCGGTGTAGATATCTCCTTCTTAATACAGATGGCGTTGTAGATATTTATATGTTCATACAGATGGCGGTGCAGATATTTCCATGTTCATACAGATGGTGGTGTAGATATTTCCATGTTTATAGAGGTAGCGGTGTAGTTATTTCCATGTGCAAAGAGAGAGCTGTGTAGATATTTCCACGCATATGCAGATAGCTGTGTAGATATTTCCATTTTCATGCAGATAGCGGTGTAGATATTTCCATGTTCAAACAGATAGCAGTGTAGATATTTCCATATTCATACAGATAGCGGTGTGCATATTTCCATGTTTATACAGATAGCGGTGAAGATGTATGCATGTTTACACAGATAGCGGTGTAGATATTTCCATGTTCATACAGATAGCGGTGTAGATATTTCCATGTTCATCCAGACGGCTGTGTAGACATATCCATGTTCATACAGATGGCGGTGACGATATTTCCATGTTCATACAGATGGCTGTGTAGATATATCCATGTTCATACAGATGGCGGTGAAGATTTTTCCATGTTCATACAGATGGCATTGTAGATATTTCCATGTTCATACAGATAGCGGGGCTGATATTTCCAAGTTTATACAGGTAGCAGTGTAGATATTTCCATGTTTATACAGATAGCGGTGTAGATATTTCCAGGTTTATACACATAGCGGTGTAGATATTTCCTTGTTTATACAGATAGCGGTGTAGATATCTCCATCACAATACAGATGGCGTAGTAGATATTTATATGTTCATACAGATGGCGGTGCAGATATTTCCATGTTCATACAGATGGCGGTGAAGATATTTCCATGTTCATACAGATGGCGGTGTAGATACTTCCATGTTCATACTGATAGCGGTGCTGATATTTCCATGTTTATACAGGTAGCGGTGTAGATATTTCCATGTTTATACAGATAGTGGTGTAGGTATTTCCATGTTTATACACATAGCGGTGTAGATATTTCCATGTTTATGCAGATAGTGGTGTAGATATCTCCATCTTAATACAGATGGCGGTGTAGATATTTAAATGTTCATACAGATGGCGGTGCAGATATTTCCATGTACATACAGATGGCGGTGTAGATATTTCCATGTTCCTACAGATAGCGGTGTAGTTATTTCCATGTGTAAAGAGATAGCTGTGTAGATATTTCCATGTATAAGCAGATAGCTGTGTAGATATTTCCGTTTTCATGCAGATAGCGGTGTATGTATTTCCCTGTTCAAACAGTTAGCCGTGTAGGTATTTCCATGTACATAAAGATATCGGAGTAGATATTTCCATGTTCATCCACATGGTTGTGTAGATATATCCATGTTCATACAGATGGCGGTGAAGATATTTCCATGTTCATACAGATAGCGGTGTAGATATTTCCATGTTCATACAGATAGCGGTGTAGATATTTCCATGTTCATACAGATAGCGGTGTAGGTATTTCCATGTTCATACAGATAGCGGTGTAGATATTTCCATGTTCATACAGATAGCCGTGTAGATATTGCCATGTTCATACCGATAGCGGTGCTGATACTTCCATGTTTATACAGGTAGCGGTGTACATATTTCCGTGTTTATTCAGGTAGCGGTGTAGATATTTCCATGTTCATACAGATAGCGGTGTAGCTATTTCCATGTTTATACAGATAGCGGTGTAGATATCTCCTTCTTAATACAGATGGCGGTGTAGATATTTATATGTTCATACAGATGGCGGTGCAGATATTTCCATGTTCATACAGATGGTGGTGTAGATATTTCCATGTTTATAGAGATAGCGGTGTAGTTATTTCCATGTGCAAAGAGATAGCTGTGTAGATATTTCCATGTATATGCAGATAGCTGTTTAGATATTTCCATGTATATGCAGATAGCTGTGTAGATATTTCCATTTTCATGCAGATAGCGGTGTAGATATTTCCATGTTCAAACAGATAGCGGTGTAGATATTTCCATGTTCATGCAGATAGCGGTGTGGATATTTCCATGTTTATACAGATAGCGGTGAAGATGTATGCATGTTTACACAGAGAGCGGTGTAGATATTTCCATGTTCATACAGATAGCGGTGTATATATTTCCATGTTCATCCAGACGGCTGTGTAGACATATCCATGTTCATACAGATGGCGGTGAAGGTATTTCCATGTTCATACAGATGGCTGTGTAGATATATCCAGGTTCATAGAGATGGTGGTGAAGACTTTTCCATGTTCATACAGAAGCGGTGTAGATATTTCCATGTTCATACAGATAGCGGTGCTGTTATTTCCATGTTTATACAGGTAGCAGTGTAGATATTTCCATGTTTATACAGATAGCAGTGTAGATATTTCCATGTTTATACACATAGCGGTGTAGATATTTCCATGTTTATACAGATAGCGTGTAGATATCTCCATCTTAATACAGATGGCGGTGCAGATATTTATATGTTCATACAGATGGCGGTGCAGATATTTCCATGTTCATACAGATGGCGGTGAAGATATTTCCATGTTCATACAGATGGTGGTGTAGATATTTCCATGTTTATAGAGATGGCGGTGTAGATATTTCCATGTTCATACAGATAGCGGTGTAGATATTTCCATGTTTATACAGATAGCGGTGTAGATATCTCCTTCTTAATACAGATGGCGGTGTAGATATTTATATGTTCATACAGATGGCGGTGCAGATATTTCCATGTTCATACAGATGGTGGTGTAGATATTTCCATGTTTGTAGAGATAGCGGTGTAGTTATTTCCATGTGCAAAGAGATAGCTGTGTAGATATTTCCATGTATATACAGATAGCTGTGTAGATATTTCCATTTCCATGCAGATAGCGGTGTAGATATTTCCATGTTCAAACAGATAGCGGTGTAGATATTTCCATGTTCATACAGATAGCGGTGTGGATATTTCCATGTTTATACAGATAGCGGTGAAGATGTATGCATGTTTACACAGATAGCGGTGTAGATATTTCCATGTTCATACAGATAGCGGTGTAGATATTTCCATGTTCATCCAGACGGCTGTGTAGACATATCCATGTTCATACAGATGGCGGTGAAGATATTTCCATGCTTATACAGAAGCTGTGTAGATTTATCCATGTTGATACAGATGGCGGTGAAGATTTTTCCATGTTCATACAGATGGCGGTGTAGATATTTTCATGTCCATACAGATATCGGTGCTGATATTTCCATGTTTATACAGGTAGCAGTGTTGATATTTCCATGTTTATGCAGATAGTGGTGTAGATATTTCCATGTTTATACACATAGCGGTGTAGATATTTCCATGTTTATACAGATAGCGGTGTAGATATCTCCATCTTAATACAGATGGCGGTGTAGATATTTATATGTTCATAAAGATGGCGGTGCAGATATTTCCATGTTCATACAGATGGCGTTGAAGATATTTCCATGTTCATACAGATGGCGGTGAAGATACTTCCATGTTCATACTTATAGCGATGCTGATATTTCCATGTTTATACAGGTAGCGGTGTAGATATTTCCATGTTTATACAGATAGCGGTGTAGATATTTCCATGTTTATACACATAGCGGTGTAGATATTTCCTTGTTTATACACATAGCAGTGTAGATATCTCCATCTTAATACAGATGGTGGTGTAGATATTTATATGTTCATACAGATGGCGGTGCAGATATTTCCATGTTCATACAGATGGCGGTGTATATATTTCCATGTTCATACAGATAGCGGTGTAGTTATTTCCATGTGTAAAGAGATAGCTGTGTAGATATTTCCATGTATATGCAGATAGCTGTGTAGACATTTCCATTTTCATGCAGACAGCACTGTATATATTTCCCTGTTCAAACAGTTAGCGGTGTAGATATTTCCATGTTCATAAAGATAGCAGTGTAGATATTTCCATGTTCATACAGATAGCAGTGTAGTTATTTCCATGTGTAAAGAGATAGATGTGTAGATATTTCCATGTATATGCAGATAGCTGTGTAGACATTTCCATTTACATGCAGATAGCGGTGTATATATTTCCCTGTTCAAACAGTTAGCGGTGCAGATATTTCCATGTTCATAAAGACAGCAGTGTAGATAATTCCATGTTTATGCAGATAGCGGTGAAGATGTATGCATGTTTACACAGATAGCGGTGTATATATTTCCATGTTCATACAGATAGCGGTGTATGTATTTCCATGTTCATACAGATAGCAGTGTAGATATTTCCATGTTCATCCAGATGGCTGTGTAGATATTTCCATGTTCATACAGATGGCGGTGAAGATATTTCCATGTTCATACAGATAGCGGTGTAGATATTTCCATGTTCATACAGATAGCGGTGTGGATATTTCCATGTTTATACAGATAGCGGTGAAGATGTATGCATGCTTACACAGATAGCGGTGTAGATATTTCCATGTTCATACAGATAGCGGTGTAGATATTTCCATGTTCATCCAGACGGCTGTGTAGACATATCCATGTTCATACAGATGGCGGTGAAGATGTTTCCATGCTTATACAGAAGCTGTGTAGATTTATCCATGTTGATACAGATGGCGGTGAAGATTTTTCCCTGTTCATACAGATGGCGGTATAGATATTTCCATGTCCATACAGATAGCGGTGCTGATATTTCCATGTTTATACAGGTAGCAGTGTCGATATTTCCATGTTTATACAGATAGTGGTGTAGATATTTCCATGTTTATACACATAGCGGTGTAGATATTTCCATGTTTATACAGATAGCGGTGTAGATATCTCCATCTTAATACAGATGGCGGTGTAGATATTTATATGTTCATACAGATGGCGGTGCAGATATTTCCATGTTCATACAGATGGCGGTGAAGATATTTCCATGTTCATACAGATGGCGGTGTAGACACTTCCATGTTCATACTGATAGCGGTGCTGATATTTCCATGTTTATACAGGTAGCGGTGTAGATATTTCCATGTTTATACAGATAGCGGTGTAGATATTTCCATGTTTATACACATAGCGGTGTAGATATTTCCATGTTTATACACAGAGCAGTGTAGATATCTCCATCTTAATACAGATGGCGGTGTAGATATTTATATGTTCATTCAGATGGCGGTGCAGATATTTCCATGTTCATCCAGATGGCTGTGTAGATATATCCATGTTCATACAGATAGCGGTGTAGATATTTCCATGTTCATACAGATAGCGGTGCAGATATTTCCATGTTCATCCAGATGGCTGTGTAGATATATGCATGTTCATACAGATGGCGGTGAAGATATTTCCATGTTCATACAGATAGCGTTGTAGATATTTCCATGTTCATACAGATAGCGGTGTAGATATTTCCATTTTCATACAGATAGCGGTGTATGTATTTCCATGTTCATACAGATCGTGGTGTAGATATTTCCATGTTCATCCAGATGGCTGTGTAGATATATCCATGTTCATACAGATAGCGCTGAAGATATTTCCATGTTCATCCAGAGGGCTGAGTAGCTATTTCCATGTTCATACAGATAGTGGTGTAGATATTTCCATGTTCATACAGATAGCGGTGTAGATATTTCCATGTTCATACAGATAGCCGTGTAGATATTGCCATGTTCATACCGACAGCGGTGCTGATACTTCCATGTTTATACAGGTAGCGGTGTACATATTTCCGTGTTTATTCAGGTAGCGGTGTAGATATTTCCATGTTCATACAGATAGCGGTGTAGCTATTTCCATGTTTATACAGATAGCGGTGTAGATATCTCCTTCTTAATACAGATGGCGGTGTAGATATTTATATGTTCATACAGATGGCGGTGCAGATATTTCCATGTTCATACAGATGGTGGTGTAGATATTTCCATGTTTATAGAGATAGCGGTGTAGTTATTTCCATGTGCAAAGAGATAGCTGTGTAGATATTTCCATGTATATGCAGATAGCTGTGTAGATATTTCCATTTTCATGCAGATAGCGGTGTAGATATTTCCATGTTCAAACAGATAGCGGTGTAGATATTTCCATGTTCATGCAGATAGCGGTGTGGATATTTCCATGTTTATACAGATAGCGGTGAAGATGTATGCATGTTTACACAGAGAGCGGTGTAGATATTTCCATGTTCATACAGATAGCGGTGTATATATTTCCATGTTCATCCAGACGGCTGTGTAGACATATCCATGTTCATACAGATGGCGGTGAAGGTATTTCCATGTTCATACAGATGGCTGTGTAGATATATCCAGGTTCATAGAGATGGCGGTGAAGACTTTTCCATGTTCATACAGAAGCGGTGTAGATATTTCCATGTTCATACAGATAGCGGTGCTGTTATTTCCATGTTTATACAGGTAGCAGTGTAGATATTTCCATGTTTATACAGATAGCGGTGTAGATATTTCCATGTTTATACACATAGCGGTGTAGATATTTCCATGTTTATACAGATAGCGTGTAGATATCTCCATCTTAATACAGATGGCGGTGTAGATATTTATATGTTCATACAGATGGCGGTGCAGATATTTCCATGTTCATACAGATGGCGGTGAAGATATTTCATGTTCATACAGATGGTGGTGTAGATACTTCCATGTTCATACTGATAGCGGTGCTGATATTTCCATGTTTATACAGGTAGCGGTGTAGATATTTCCATGTTTATACATATAGCGGTGTAGATATTTCCATGTTTATACACATAGCGGTGTAGATATTTCCATGTTTATACAGATAGCGGTGTAGATATGTCCATCTTAATACAGATGGCGGTGTAGATATTTATATGTTCATTCAGATGGTGGTGGAGATATTTCCATGTTCATACAGATAGCGGTGTAGTTATATTCCATGTGTAAAGAGATAGCTGTGTAGATATTTCCATGTATATGCAGACAGCTGTGTAGACATTTCCATTTTCATGCAGATAGCGGTGTATATATTTCCCTGTTAAAACAGTTAGCGGTGTAGATATTTCCATGTTCATAAAGATAGCAGTGTAGATATTTCCATGTTTATACAAAAAGCTGTGAAGATGTATGCATGTTTACACAGATAGCGGTGTAGATATTTCCATGATCATACAGATAGCGGTGTAGATATTTCCATGTTCATCCAGACGGCTGTGTAGACATATCCATGTTCATACAGATGGCGGTGAAGATATTTCCATGTTCATACAGATAGCTGTGTAGATATATCCAAGTTCATACAGACGGCAGTGAAGATATTTCCATGTTCATACAGATAGCGGTGTAGATATTTCCATGTTCATACAGATAGCGGTGTAGATATTTCCATGTTCATACAGATAGCGGTGCATGTATTTCCATGTTCATACAGATAGCGGTGTAGATATTTCCATGTTCATCCAGATGGCTGTGTAGATATATCCATGTTCATACAGATAGCTTTGTAGATATTTCCATGTTCATCCAGACGGCTGTGTAGCTATTTCCATGGTCATACAGATAGTGGTGTAGATATTTCCATGTTCATACAGATAGCGGTGTAGATATTTCCATGTTCATACCGATAGCCGTGTAGATATTGCCATGTTCATACCGATAGCGCTGCTAATACTTCCATGTTTATACAGGTAGCGGTGTACATATTTCCGTGTTTATACAGGTAGCGGTGTAGATATTTCCATGTTCATACAGATAGCGGTGTAGATATTTCCATGTTTATACAGATAGCGGTGTAGATATCTCCTTCTTAATACAGATGGCGGTGTAGATATTTCTATGTTCATGCAGACGGCAGTGCAGATATTTCCATGTTCATACAGATGGTGGTGTAGATATTTCCATGTTTATAGAGATAGCGGTGTAGTTATTTCCATGTGCAAAGAGATAGCTGTGTAGATATTTCCATGTATATGCAGATAGCTTTGTAGGTATTTCCATTTTCATGCAGATAGCGGTGTAGATATTTCCATGTTCAAACAGATAGCGGTGTAGATATTTCCGTGTTCATACAGATAGCGGTGTGGATATTTCCATGTTTTTACAGATAGCGGTGAAGATGTATGCATGTTTACACAGATAGCGGTGTAGATATTTTCATGTTCATACAGATAGCGGTGTAGATATTTCCATGTTCATCCAGACGGCTGTGTAGAGATATCCATGTTCATACAGATGGCGGTGAAGATATTTCCATGTTCATACAGATGGCTGTGTAGATATATCCATGTTCATACAGATGGCGGTGAAGATTTTTCCATGTTCATACAGATGGCGGTGTAGATATTTCCATGTTCATACAGATAGCGGGGCTGATATTTCCAAGTTTATACAGGTAGCAGTGTAGATATTTCCATGTTTATACAGATAGCGGTGTAGATATTTCCAGGTTTATACACATAGCGGTGTAGATATTTCCATGTTTATACAGATAGCGGTGTAGATATCTCCATCACAATACAGATGGCGTAGTAGATATTTATATGTTCATACAGATGGCGGTGCAGATATTTCCATGTTCATACAGATGGCGGTGAAGATATTTCCATGTTCATACAGATGGCGGTGTAGATACTTCCATGTTCATACTGATAGCGGTGCTGATATTTCCATGTTTATACAGGTAGCGGTGTAGATATTTCCATGTTTATACAGATAGCGGTGTAGATATTTCCATGTTTATACACATAGCGGTGTAGATATTTCCATGTTTATACACATAGCAGTGTAGATATCTCTATCTTAATACAGATGGCGGTGTAGATATTTATATGTTCATTCAGATGGCGGTGCAGATATTTCCATGTTCATCCAGATGGCTGTGTAGATATATCCATGTTCATACAGATAGCGGTGTAGATATTTCCATGTTCATACACATAGCGGTGCTGATATTTGCATGTTCATCCAGATGGCTGTGTAGATATATGCATGTTCATACAGATGGCGGTGAAGATATTTCCATGTTCATACAGATAGCGTTGTAGATATTTCCATGTTCATACAGATAGCGGTGTAGATATTTCCATTTTCATACAGATAGCAGTGTATGTATTTCCATGTTCATACAGATCGCGGTGTAGATATTTCCATGTTCATCCAGATGGCTGTGTAGATATATCCATGTTCATACAGATAGCGCTGAAGATATTTCCATGTTCATCCAGAGGGCTGAGTAGCTATTTCCATGTTCATACAGATAGAGGTGTAGATATTTCCATGTTCATACAGATAGCGGTGTAGATATTTCCATGTTCATACAGATAGCCGTGTAGATATTGCCATGTTCATACCGACAGCGGTGCTGATACTTCCATGTTTATACAGGTAGCGGTGTACATATTTCCGTGTTTATTCAGGTAGCGGTGTAGATATTTCCATGTTCATACAGATAGCGGTGTAGCTATTTCCATGTTTATACAGATAGCGGTGTAGACATCTCCTTCTTAATACAGATGGCGGTGTAGATATTTATATGTTCATACAGATGGCGGTGCAGATATTTCCATGTTCATACAGATGGTGGTGTAGATATTTCCATGTTTATAGAGATAGTGGTGTAGTTATTTCCATGTGCAAAGAGATAGCTGTGTAGATATTTCCATGTATATGCAGATAGCTGTGTAGATATTTCCATTTTCATGCAGATAGCGGTGTAGATATTTCCATGTTCAAACAGATAGCGGTGTAGATATTTCCATGTTCATGCAGATAGCGGTGTGGATATTTCCATGTTTATACAGATAGCGGTGAAGATGTATGCATGTTTACACAGAGAGCGGTGTAGATATTTCCATGTTCATACAGATAGCGGTGTATATATTTCCATGTTCATCCAGACGGCTGTGTAGACATATCCATGTTCATACAGATGGCGGTGAAGGTATTTCCATGTTCATACAGATGGCTGTGTAGATATATCCAGGTTCATAGAGATGGCGGTGAAGACTTTTCCATGTTCATACAGAAGCGGTGTAGATATTTCCATGTTCATACAGATAGCGGTGCTGTTATTTCCATGTTTATACAGGTAGCAGTGTAGATATTTCCATGTTTATACAGATAGCGGTGTAGATATTTCCATGTTTATACACATAGCGGTGTAGATATTTCCATGTTTATACAGATAGCGTGTAGATATCTCCATCTTAATACAGATGGCGGTGTAGATATTTATATGTTCATACAGATGGCGGTGCAGATATTTCCATGTTCATACAGATGGCGGTGAAGATATTTCCATGTTCATACAGATGGTGGTGTAGATACTTCCATGTTCATACTGATAGCGGTGCTGATATTTCCATGTTTATACAGGTAGCGGTGTAGATATTTCCATGTTTATACATATAGCGGTGCAGATATTTCCATGTTTATACACATAGCGGTGTAGATATTTCCATGTTTATACAGATAGCGGTGTAGATATGTCCATCTTAATACAGATGGCGGTGTAGATATTTATATGTTCATTCAGATGGCAGTGGAGATATTTCCATGTTCATACAGATAGCGGTGTAGTTATATTCCATGTGTAAAGAGATAGCTGTGTAGATATTTCCATGTATATGCAGACAGCTGTGTAGACATTTCCATTTTCATGCAGATAGCGGTGTATATATTTCCCTGTTAAAACAGTTAGCGATGTAGATATTTCCATGTTCATAAAGATAGCAGTGTAGATATTTCCATGTTTATACAAAAAGCGGTGAAGATGTATGCATGTTTACACAGATAGCGGTGTAGATATTTCCATGTTCATACAGATAGCGGTGTAGATATTTCCATGTTCATCCAGACGGCTGTGTAGACATATCCATGTTCATACAGATGGCGGTGAAGATATTTCCATGTTCATACAGATGGCTGTGTAGATATATCCATGTTCATACAGACGGCAGTGAAGATATTTCCATGTTCATACAGATAGCGGTGTAGATATTTCCATGTTCATACAGATAGCGGTGTAGATATTTCCATGTTGATACAGATAGCGGTGTATGTATTTCCATGTTCATACAGATAGCGGTGTAGATATTTCCATGTTCATCCAGATGGCTGTGTAGATATATCCATGTTCATACAGATAGCGTTGTAGATATTTCCATGTTCATCCAGATGGCTGTGTAGCTATTTCCATGTTCATACACATAGTGGTGTAGATATTTCCATGTTCATACAGATAGCGGTGTAGATATTTCCATGTTCATACAGATAGCCGTGTAGATATTGCCATGTTCATACCGATAGCGCTGCTAATACTTCCATGTTTATACAGGTAGCGGTGTACATATTTCCGTGTTTATACAGGTAGCGGTGTAGATATTTCCATGTTCATACAGATAGCGGTGTAGATATTTCCATGTTTATACAGATAGCGGTGTAGATATCTCCTTCTTAATACAGATGGCGGTGTAGATATTTCTATGTTCATACAGACGGCAGTGCAGATATTTCCATGTTCATACAGATGGTGGTGTAGATATTTCCATGTTTATAGAGATAGCGGTGTAGTTATTTCCATGTGCAAAGAGATAGCTGTGTAGATATTTCCATGTATATGCAGATAGCTTTGTAGGTATTTCCATTTTCATGCAGATAGCGGTGTAGATATTTCCATGTTCAAACAGATAGCGGTGTAGATATTTCCGTGTTCATACAGATAGCGGTGTGGATATTTCCATGTTTTTACAGATAGCGGTGAAGATGTATGCATGTTTACACAGATAGCGGTGTAGATATTTTCATGTTCATACAGATAGCGGTGTAGATATTTCCATGTTCATCCAGACGGCTGTGTAGACATATCCATGTTCATACAGATGGCGGTGAAGATATTTCCATGTTCATACAGATGGCTGTGTAGATATATCCATGTTTATACAGATGGCGGTGAAGATTTTTCCATGTTCATACAGATGGCGTTGTAGATATTTCCATGTTCATACAGATAGCGGGGCTGATATTTCCAAGTTTATACAGGTAGCAGTGTAGATATTTCCATGTTTATACAGATAGCGGTGTAGATATTTCCAGGTTTATACACATAGCGGTGTAGATATTTCCTTGTTTATACAGATAGCGGTGTAGATATCTCCATCACAATACAGATGGCGTAGTAGATATTTATATGTTCATACAGATGGCGGTGCAGATATTTCCATGTTCATACAGATGGCGGTGAAGATATTTCCATGTTCATACAGATGGCGGTGTAGATACTTCCATGTTCATACTGATAGCGGTGCTGATATTTCCATGTTTATACAGGTAGCGGTGTAGATATTTCCATGTTTATACAGATAGCGGTGTAGGTATTTCCATGTTTATACACATAGCGGTGTAGATATTTCCATGTTTATGCAGATAGTGGTGTAGATATCTCCATCTTAATACAGATGGCGGTGTAGATATTTAAATGTTCATACAGATGGCGGTGCAGATATTTCCATGTTCATACAGATGGCGGTGTAGATATTTCCATGTTCCTACAGATAGCGGTGTAGTTATTTCCATGTGTAAAGAGATAGCTGTGTAGATATTTCCATGTATAAGCAGATAGCTGTGTAGATATTTCCGTTTTCATGCAGATAGCGGTGTATGTATTTCCCTGTTCAAACAGTTAGCCGTGTAGGTATTTCCATGTACATAAAGATAGCGGAGTAGATATTTCCATGTTCATCCACATGGCTGTGTAGATATATCCATGTTCATACAGATGGCGGTGAAGATATTTCCATGTTCATACAGATAGCGGTGTAGATATTTCCATGTTCATACAGATAGCGGTGTAGATATTTCCATGTTCATACAGATAGTGGTGTAGGTATTTCCATGTTCATACAGATAGCGGTGTAGATATTTCCATGTTCATCCTGATGGCTGTGTAGATATTTCCATGTTCATACAGATAGCGGTGTAGATATTTCCATGTTCATACAGATAGCGGTGTAGATATTTCCATGTTCATCCAGATGGCTGTGTAGATATTTCCATGTTCATACAGATGGCGGTGAAGATATTTCCATGTTCATACAGATGGCGTTGTAGATATTTCCATGTTCATACAGATAGCTGTGTAGATATTGCCATGTTCATACCGATAGCGGTGCTGATACTTCCATGTTTATACAGGCAGCGGTGTACATATTTCCGTGTTTATACAGGTAGCGGTGTAGATATTTCCATGTTCATACAGATAGCGATGTAGATATTTCCATGTTTATACAGATAGCGGTGTAGATATCTCCTTCTTAATACAGATGGCGTTGTAGATATTTATATGTTCATACAGATGGCGGTGCAGATATTTCCATGTTCATACAGATGGTGGTGTAGATATTTCCATGTTTATAGAGGTAGCGGTGTAGTTATTTCCATGTGCAAAGAGATAGCTGTGTAGATATTTCCATGCATATGCAGATAGCTGTGTAGATATTTCCATTTTCATGCAGATAGCGGTGTAGATATTTCCATGTTCAAACAGATAGCAGTGTAGATATTTCCATATTCATACAGATAGCGGTGTGCATATTTCCATGTTTATACAGATAGCGGTGAAGATGTATGCATGTTTACACAGATAGCGGTGTAGATATTTCCATGTTCATACAGATAGCGGTGTAGATATTTCCATGTTCATCCAGACGGCTGTGTAGACATATCCATGTTCATACAGATGGCGGTGACGATATTTCCATGTTCATACAGATGGCTGTGTAGATATATCCATGTTCATACAGATGGCGGTGAAGATTTTTCCATGTTCATACAGATGGCATTGTAGATATTTCCATGTTCATACAGATAGCGGGGCTGATATTTCCAAGTTTATACAGGTAACAGTGTAGATATTTCCATGTTTATACAGATAGCGGTGTAGATATTTCCAGGTTTATACACGTAGCGGTGTAGATATTTCCTTGTTTATACAGATAGCGGTGTAGATATCTCCATCACAATACAGATGGCGTAGTAGATATTTATATGTTCATACAGATGGCGGTGCAGATATTTCCATGTTCATACAGATGGCGGTGAAGATATTTCCATGTTCATACAGATGGCGGTGTAGATACTTCCATGTTCATACTGATAGCGGTGCTGATATTTCCATGTTTATACAGGTAGCGGTGTAGATATTTCCATGTTTATACAGATAGCGGTGTAGGTATTTCCATGTTTATACACATAGCGGTGTAGATATTTCCATGTTTATGCAGATAGTGGTGTATATATCTCCATCTTAATACAGATGGCGGTGTAGATATTTAAATGTTCATACAGATGGCGGTGCAGATATTTCCATGTTCATACAGATGGCGGTGTAGATATTTCCATGTTCCTACAGATAGCGGTGTAGTTATTTCCATGTGTAAAGAGATAGCTGTGTAGATATTTCCATGTATAAGCAGATAGCTGTGTAGATATTTCCGTTTTCATGCAGATAGCGGTGTATGTATTTCCCTGTTCAAACAGTTAGCCGTGTAGGTATTTCCATGTACATAAAGATAGCGGAGTAGATATTTCCATGTTCATCCACATGGCTGTGTAGATATATCCATGTTCATACAGATGGCGGTGAAGATATTTCCATGTTCATACAGATAGAGGTGTAGATATTTCCATGTTCAGATAGCGGTGTAGATATTTCCATGTTCATACAGATAGTGGTGTAGGTATTTCCATGTTCATACAGATAGCGGTGTAGATATTTCCATGTTCATCCTGATGGCTGTGTAGATATTTCCATGTTCATACAGATAGCGGTGTAGATATTTCCATGTTCATACAGATAGCGGTGTAGATATTTCCATGTTCATCCAGATGGCTGTGTAGATATTTCCATGTTCATACAGATGGCGGTGAAGATATTTCCATGTTCATACAGATGGCGTTGTAGATATTTCCATGTTCATACAGATAGCTGTGTAGATATTGCCATGTTCATACCGATAGCGGTGCTGATACTTCCATGTTTATACAGGTAGCGGTGTACATATTTCCGTGTTTATACAGGTAGCGGTGTAGATATTTCCATGTTCATACAGATAGCGATGTAGATATTTCCATGTTTATACAGATAGCGGTGTAGATATCTCCTTCTTAATACAGATGGCGGTGTAGATATTTATATGTTCATACAGATGGCGGTGCAGATATTTCCATGTTCATACAGATGGTGGTGTAGATATTTCCATGTTTATAGAGGTAGCGGTGTAGTTATTTCCATGTGCAAAGAGATAGCTGTGTAGATATTTCCATGCATATGCAGATAGCTGTGTAGATATTTCCATTTTCATGCAGATAGCGGTGTAGATATTTCCATGTTCAAACAGATAGCAGTGTAGATATTTCCATATTCATACAGATAGCGGTGTGCATATTTCCATGTTTATACAGATAGCGGTGAAGATGTATGCATGTTTACACAGATAGCGGTGTAGATATTTCCATGTTCATACAGATAGCGGTGTAGATATTTCCATGTTCATCCAGACGGCTGTGTAGACATATCCATGTTCATACAGATGGCGGTGAAGATATTTCCATGTTCATACAGATGGCTGTGTAGATATATCCATGTTCATACAGATGGCGGTGAAGGTTTTTCCATATTCATACAGATTCCGGTGTAGATATTTCCATGTTCATACAGATAGCGGTGCTGATATTTCCATGTTTATACAGGTAGCAGTGTAGATATTTCCATGTTTATACAGATAGCGGTGTAGATATTTCCATGTTTATACAAGTAGTGGTATAGATATTTCCATTTTTATACAGATAGCGGTGTAGATATCTCCATCTTAATACAGATGGCGGTGTAGATATTTATATGTTCATACAGATGGCGGTGCAGATATTTCCATGTTCATACAGATGGCAGTGAAGATATTTCCATGTTCATACAGATGGCGGTGTAGATACTTCCATGTTCATACAGATAGCGGTGCTGATATTTCCATGTTTATACAGGTAGCGGTGTAGAGATTTCCATGTTTATACAGATAGCAGTGTAGATATTTCCATGTTTATACACATAGCGGTGTAGATATTTCCATGTTTATACAGATAGCGTTGTAGATATCTCCATCTTAATACAGATGGCGGTGTAGATATTTATATGTTCATTCAGATGGCGGTGCATATATTTCCATGTTCATACAGATGGCGGTGTAGATATTTCCATGTTCATACAGATAGCGGTGTAGTTATTTCCATGTGTAAAGAGATAGCTGTGTAGATATTTCCATGTATATGCAGATAGCTGTGTAGACATTTCCATTTTCATGCAGATAGCGGTGTATATATTTCCCTGTTCAAACAGTTAGCTGTGTAGATATTTCCATGTTCATAAAGATAGCATTGTAGATATTTCCATGTTTATACAGATAGCGGTGAAGATGTATGCATGTTTACACAGATAGCGGTGTAGATACTTCCATGTTCATCCAGATGGCTGTGTAGATATATCCATGTTCATACAGATAGCGGTGTAGATATTTCCATGTTCATACAGATAGCGGTGCAGATATTTCCATGTTCATCCAGATGGCTGTGTAGATATATCCATGTTCATACAGACGGCGGTGAACAAATTTCCATGTTTATACAGATAGCGGTGTAGATATTTCCATGTTCATACAGATAGCGGTGTAGATATTTCCATGTTCATACAGATAGCGGTGTATGTATTTCCATGTTCATACAGATAGCGGTGTAGATATTTCCATGTTCATCCAGATGGCTGTGTAGATATATCCATGTTCATACAGATAGGGTTGTAGATATTTCCATGTTCATCCAGATGGCTGTGTAGCTATTTCCATGTTCATACAGATAGTGGTGTAGATATTTCCATGTTCATACAGATAGCGGTGTAGATATTTCCATGTTCATACAGATAGCCGTGTAGATATTGCCATGTTCATACCGATAGCGCTGCTGATACTTCCATGTTTATACAGGTAGCGGTGTACATATTTCCGTGTTTATACAGGTAGCGGTGTAGATATTTCCATGTTCATACAGATAGCGGTGTAGATATTTCCATGTTTATACAGATAGCGGTGTAGATATCTCCTTCTTAATACAGATGGCGGTGTAGATATTTATATGTTCATACAGATGGCAGTGCAGATATTTCCATGTTCATACAGATGGTGGTGTAGATATTTCCATGTTTATAGAGATAGCGGTGTAGTTATTTCCATGTGCAAAGAGATAGCTGTGTAGATATTTCCATGTATATGCAGATAGCTTTGTAGATATTTCCATTTTCATGCAGATAGCGGTGTAGATAATTCCATGTTCAAACAGATAGCGGTGTAGATATTTCCATGTTCATACAGATAGCGGTGAGGATATTTCCATGTTTTTACAGATAGCGGAGAAGATGTATGCATGTTTACACAGATAGCGGTGTAGATATTTTCATGTTCATACAGATAGCGGTGTAGATATTTCCATGTTCATCCAGACGGCTGTGTAGACATATCCATGTTCATACAGATGGCGGTGAAGATATTTCCATGTTCATACAGATGGCTGTGTAGATATATCCATGTTCATACAGATGGCGGTGAAGATTTTTAAATGTTCATACAGATGGCGGTGTAGATACTTCCATGTTCATACTGATAGCGGTGCTGATATTTCCATGTTTATACAGGTAGCGGTGTAGATATTTCCATGTTTATACAGATAGCGGTGTAGGTATTTCCATGTTTATACACACAGCGGTGTAGATATTTCCATGTTTATACAGATAGCGGTGTAGATATCTCCATCTTAATACAGATGGCGGTGTAGATATTTATATGTTCATTCAGATGGAGGTGCAGATATTTCCATGTTCATACAGATGGCGGTGTAGATATTTCCATGTTCATACAGATAGCGGTGTAGTTATTTCCATGTGTAAAGAGATAGCTGTGTAGATATTTCCATGTATATGCAGATAGCTGTGTAGACATTTCCATTTTCATGCAGATAGCGGTGTATATATTTCCCTGTTCAAACAGCGGTGTAGATATTTCCATGTTCATAAAGATAGCAGTGTAGATATTTCCATGTTTTTACAGATAGCGGTGTAAGATGTATGCATGTTTACACAGATAGCGGTGTAGATATTTCCATGTTCATACAGATGGCGGTGTAGATATTTCCATGTTCATACAGATAGCGGTGTAGTTATTTCCATGTGTAAAGAGATAGCTGTGTAGATATTTCCAAGTATATACAGATAACTGTGTAGACATTTCCATTTACCTGCAGATAGCGGTGTATATATTTCCCTGTTCAAACAGTTAGAGGTGCAGATATTTCCATGTTCAGAAAGATAACAGTGTAGATAATTCCATGTTTATACAGATAGCGGTGAAGATGTATGCATGTTTACACAGATAGCGGTGTATATATTTCCATGTTCATCCAGATGGCTGTGTAGATATATCCATGTTCATACAGATAGCGGTGTAGATATTTCCATGTTCATACAGATAGCGGTGCAGATATTTCCATGTTCATCCAGATGGCTGTGTAGATATATCCATGTTCATACAGATGGCGGTGAAGATATTTCCATGTTCATACAGATAGCGGTGTAGATATTTCCATGTTCATACAGATAGCGGTGTAGATATTTCCATGTTCATACAGATAGCGGTGTATGTATTTCCATGTTCATACAGATAGCAGTGTAGATATTTCCATGTTCATCCAGATGGCTGTGTAGATATATCCATGTTCATACAGATAGCGGTGTAGATATTTCCATGTTCATACAGATAGCCGTGTAGATATTGCTATGTTCATACCGATAGCGGTGCTGATACTTCCATGTTTATACAGGTAGCGGTGTACATATTTCCGTGTTTATACAGGTAGCGGTGTAGATATTTCCATGTTCATACAGATGGCGGTGAAGATATTTCCATGTTCATACAGATGGCGGTGTAGATACTTCCATGTTCATACTGATAGCGGTGCTGATATTTCCATGTTTATACAGGTAGCGGTGTAGATATTTCCATGTTTATACAGATAGCGGTGTAGATATTTCCATGTTTATACACATAGCGGTGTAGATATTTCCATGTTTATACACATAGCAGTGTAGATATCTCCATCTTAATACAGATGGCGGTGTAGATATTTATATGTTCATTCAGATGGCGGTGCAGATATTTCCATGTTCATACAGATGGCGGTGTAGATATTTCCATGTTCATACAGATAGCGGTGTAGTTATTTCCATGTGTAAAGAGATAGCTGTGTAGATATTTCCATGTATATGCAGATAGCTGTGTAGACATTTCCATTTTCATGCAGATAGCGGTGTATATATTTCCCTGTTCAAACAGTTAGCTGTGTAGATATTTCCATGTTCATAAAGATAGCATTGTAGATATTTCCATGTTTATACAGATAGCGGTGAAGATGTATGCATGTTTACACAGATAGCGGTGTAGATACTTCCATGTTCATCCAGATGGCTGTGTAGATATATCCATGTTCATACAGATAGCGGTGTAGATATTTCCATGTTCATACAGATAGCGGTGCAGATATTTCCATGTTCATCCAGATGGCTGTGTAGATATATCCATGTTCATACAGACGGCGGTGAACAAATTTCCATGTTTATACAGATAGCGGTGTAGATATTTCCATGTTCATACAGATAGCGGTGTAGATATTTCCATGTTCATACAGATAGCGGTGTATTTCCATGTTCATACAGATAGCAGTGTAGATATTTCCATGTTCATCCAGATGGCTGTGTAGATATATCCATGTTCATACAGATAGGGTTGTAGATATTTCCATGTTCATCCAGATGGCTGTGTAGCTATTTCCATGTTCATACAGATAGTGGTGTAGATATTTCCATGTTCATACAGATAGCGGTGTAGATATTTCCATGTTCATACAGATAGCCGTGTAGATATTGCCATGTTCATACCGATAGCGCTGCAGATACTTCCATGTTTATACAGGTAGCGGTGTACATATTTCCGTGTTTATACAGGTAGCGGTGTAGATATTTCCATGTTCATTCAGATAGCGGTGTAGATATTTCCATGTTTATACAGATAGCGGTGTAGATATCTCCTTCTTAATACAGATGGCGGTGTAGATATTTATATGTTCATACAGATGGCAGTGCAGATATTTCCATGTTCATACAGATGGTGGTGTAGATATTTCCATGTTTATAGAGATAGCGGTGTAGTTATTTCCATGTGCAAAGAGATAGCTGTGTAGATATTTCCATGTATATGCAGATAGCTTTGTAGATATTTCCATTTTCATGCAGATAGCGGTGTAGATAATTCCATGTTCAAACAGATAGCGGTGTAGATATTTCCATGTTCATACAGATAGCGGTGAGGATATTTCCATGTTTTTACAGATAGCGGAGAAGATGTATGCATGTTTACACAGATAGCGGTGTAGATATTTTCATGTTCATACAGATAGCGGTGTAGATATTTCCATGTTCATCCAGACGGCTGTGTAGACATATCCATGTTCATACAGATGGCGGTGAAGATATTTCCATGTTCATACAGATGGCTGTGTAGATATATCCATGTTCATACAGATGGCGGTGAAGATTTTTAAATGTTCATACAGATGGCGGTGTAGATACTTCCATGTTCATACTGATAGCGGTGCTGATATTTCCATGTTTATACAGGTAGCGGTGTAGATATTTCCATGTTTATACAGATAGCGGTGTAGGTATTTCCATGTTTATACACACAGCGGTGTAGATATTTCCATGTTTATACAGATAGCGGTGTAGATATCTCCATCTTAATACAGATGGCGGTGTAGATATTTATATGTTCATTCAGATGGAGGTGCAGATATTTCCATGTTCATACAGATGGCGGTGTAGATATTTCCATGTTCATACAGATAGCGGTGTAGTTATTTCCATGTGTAAAGAGATAGCTGTGAAGATATTTCCATGTTCATACAGATAGCGGTGTAGTTATTTCCATGTGTAAAGAGATAGCTGTGTAGATATTTCCATGTATATGCAGATAGCTGTGTAGACATTTCCATTTTCATGCAGATAGCGGTGTATATATTTCCCTGTTCAAACAGCGGTGTAGATATTTCCATGTTCATAAAGATAGCAGTGTAGATATTTCCATGTTTTTACAGATAGCGGTGTAAGATGTATGCATGTTTACACAGATAGCGGTGTAGATATTTCCATGTTCATACAGATGGCGGTGTAGATATTTCCATGTTCATACAGATAGCGGTGTAGTTATTTCCATGTGTAAAGAGATAGCTGTGTAGATATTTCCAAGTATATACAGATAACTGTGTAGACATTTCCATTTACATGCAGATAGCGGTGTATATATTTCCCTGTTCAAACAGTTAGAGGTGCAGATATTTCCATGTTCAGAAAGATAACAGTGTAGATAATTCCATGTTTATACAGATAGCGGTGAAGATGTATGCATGTTTACTCAGATAGCGGTGTATATATTTCCATGTTCATCCAGATGGCTGTGTAGATATATCCATGTTCATACAGATAGCGGTGTAGATATTTCCATGTTCATACAGATAGCGGTGCAGATATTTCCATGTTCATCCAGATGGCTGTGTAGATATATCCATGTTCATACAGATGGCGGTGAAGATATTTCCATGTTCATACAGATAGCGGTGTAGATATTTCCATGTTCATACAGATAGCGGTGTAGATATTTCCATGTTCATACAGATAGCGGTGTATGTATTTCCATGTTCATACAGATAGCAGTGTAGATATTTCCATGTTCATCCAGATGGCTGTGTAGATATATCCATGTTCATACAGATAGCGGTGTAGATATTTCCATGTTCATACAGATAGCCGTGTAGATATTGCTATGTTCATACCGATAGCGGTGCTGATACTTCCATGTTTATACAGGTAGCGGTGTACATATTTCCGTGTTTATACAGGTAGCGGTGTAGATATTTCCATGTTCATACAGATGGCGGTGAAGATATTTCCATGTTCATACAGATGGCGGTGAAGATATTTCCATGTTCATACAGATGGCGGTGTAGATACTTCCATGTTCATACTGATAGCGGTGCTGATATTTCCATGTTTATACAGGTAGCGGTGTAGATATTTCCATGTTTATACAGATAGCGGTGTAGATATTTCCATGTTTATACACATAGCGGTGTAGATATTTCCATGTTTATACACATAGCAGTGTAGATATCTCCATCTTAATACAGATGGCGGTGTAGATATTTATATGTTCATTCAGATGGCGGTGCAGATATTTCCATGTTCATACAGATGGCGGTGTAGATATTTCCATGTTCATACAGATAGCGGTGTAGTTATTTCCATGTGTAAAGAGATAGCTGTGTAGATATTTCCATGTATATGCAGATAGCTGTGTAGACATTTCCATTTTCATGCAGATAGCGGTGTATATATTTCCCTGTTCAAACAGTTAGCGGTGTAGATATTTCCATGTTCATAAAGATAGCAGTGTAGATATTTCCTTGTTTATACAGATAGCGGTGAAGATGTATGCATGTTTACACAGATAGCGGTGTAGATATTTCCATGTTCATCCAGATGGCTGTGTAGATATATCCATGTTCATACAGATAGCGGTGTAGATATTTCCATGTTCATACAGATAGCGGTGCAGATATTTCCATGTTCATCCAGATGGCTGTGTAGATATATGCATGTTCATACAGATGGCGGTGAAGATATTTCCATGTTCATACAGATAGCGTTGTAGATATTTCCATGTTCATACAGATAGCGGTGTAGATATTTCCATTTTCATACAGATAGCGGTGTATGTATTTCCATGTTCATACAGATCGCGGTGTAGATATTTCCATTTTCATCCAGATGGCTGTGTAGATATATCCATGTTCATACAGATAGCGCTGAAGATATTTCCATGTTCATCCAGAGGGCTGTGTAGCTATTTCCATGTTCATACAGATAGTGGTGTAGATATTTCCATGTTCATACAGATAGCGGTGTAGATATTTCCATGTTCATACAGATAGCCGTGTAGATATTGCCATGTTCATACCGATAGCGGTGCTGATACTTCCATGTTTATACAGGTAGCGGTGTACATATTTCCGTGTTTATACAGGTAGCGGTGTAGATATTTCCATGTTCATACAGATAGCGGTGTAGCTATTTCCATGTTTATACAGATAGCGGTGTAGATATCTCCTTCTTAATACAGATGGTGGTGTAGATATTTATATGTTCATACAGATGGCGGTGCAGATATTTCCATGTTCATACAGATGGTGGTGTAGATATTTCCATGTTTATAGAGATAGCGGTGTAGTTATTTCCATGTGCAAAGAGATAGCTGTGTAGATATTTCCATGTATATGCAGATAGCTGTGTAGATATTTCCATTTTCATGCAGATAGCGGTGTAGATATTTCCATGTTCAAACAGATAGCGGTGTAGGTATTTCCATGTTCATGCAGATAGCGGTGTGGATATTTCCATGTTTATACAGATAGCGGTGAAGATGTATGCATGTTTACACAGTGAGCGGTGTAGATATTTCCATGTTCATAAAGATAGCGGTGTAGATACTTCCATGTTCATCCCGACGGCTGTGTAGACATATCCATGTTCATACAGATGGCGGTGAAGATGTTTCCATGCTTATACAGAAGCTGTGTAGATTTATCCATGTTTATACAGATGGCGGTGAAGATTTTTCCATGTTCATACAGATGGCGGTATAGATATTTCCATGTCCATACAGATAGCGGTGCTGATATTTCCATGTTTATACAGGTAGCAGTGTCGATATTTCCATGTTTATACAGATAGTGGTGTAGATATTTCCATGTTTATACACATAGCGGTGTAGATATTTCCATGTTTATACAGATAGTGGTGTAGATATCTCCATCTTAATACAGATGGCGGTGTAGATATTTATATGTTCATCCAGATGGCGGTGCAGATATTTCCATGTTCATACAGATGGCGGTGAAGATATTTCCATGTTCATACAGATGGCGGTGTAGATACTTCCATGTTCATACTGATAGCGGTGCTGATATTTCCATGTTTATACAGGTAGCGGTGTAGATATTTCCATGTTTATACAAATAGCGGTGTAGATATTTCCATGTTTATACACATAGCGGTGTAGATATTTCCATGTTTATACACATTGCAGTGTAGATATCTCCATCTTAATACAGATGGCGGTGTAGATATTTATATGTTCATTCAGATGGCGGTGCAGATATTTCCATGTTCCTACAGATGGCGGTGTAGATATTTCCATGTTCATACAGATAGCGGTGTAGTTATTTCCATGTGTAAAGAGATAGCTGTGTAGATATTTCCATGTATATGCAGATAGCTGTGTAGACATTTCCATTTTCATGCAGATAGCGGTGTATATATTTCCCTGTTCAAACAGTTAGCGCTGTAGATATTTCCATGTTCATAAAGATAGCAGTGTAGATATTTCCTTGTTTATACAGATAGCGGTGAAGATGTATGCATGTTTACACAGATAGCGGTGTAGATATTTCCATGTTCATCCAGATGGCTGTGTAGATATATCCATGTTCATACAGATAGCGGTGTAGATATTTCCATGTTCATACAGATAGCGGTGCAGATATTTCCATGTTCATCCAGATGGCTGTGTAGATATATGCATGTTCATACAGATGGCGGTGAAGATATTTCCATGTTCATACAGATAGCGTTGTAGATATTTCCATGTTCATACAGATAGCGGAGTAGATATTTCCATTTTCATACAGATAGCGGTGTATGTATTTCCATGTTCATACAGATCGCGGTGTAGATATTTCCATGTTCATCCAGATGGCTGTGTAGATATATCCATGTTCATACAGATAGCGCTGAAGATATTTCCATGTTCATCCAGAGGGCTGAGTAGCTATTTCCATGTTCATACAGATAGTGGTGTAGATATTTCCATGTTCATACAGATAGCGGTGTAGATATTTCCATGTTCATACAGATAGCCGTGTAGATATTGCCATGTTCATACCGATAGCGGTGCTGATACTTCCATGTTTATACAGGTAGCGGTGTACATATTTCCGTGTTTATACAGGTAGCGGTGTAGATATTTCCATGTTCATACAGATAGCGGTGTAGCTATTTCCATGTTTATACAGATAGCGGTGTAGATATCTCCTTCTTAATACAGATGGCGGTGTAGATATTTATATGTTCATACAGATGGCGGTGCAGATATTTCCATGTTCATACAGATGGCGGTGAAGATATTTCCATGTTCATACAGATAGCGGTGTAGATATTTCCATGTTCATACAGATAGCGGTGTAGATATTTCCATGTTCATACAGATAGCGGTGTATGTATTTCCATGTTCATACAGATAGCGGTGTAGATATTTCCATGTTCATCCAGATGGCTGTGTAGGTATATCCATGTTCATACAGATAGCGGTGTAGATATTTCCATGTTCATCCAGATGGCTGTGTAGCTATTTCCATGTTCATACAGATAGTGGTGTAGATATTTCCATGTTCATACAGATAGCGGTGTAGATATTTCCATGTTCATACAGATTGCCGTGTAGATATTGCCATGTTCATACCGATAGCGGTGCTGATACTTCCATGTTTATACAGGTAGCGGTGTACATATTTCCGTGTTTATACAGGTAGCGGTGTAGATATTTCCATGTTCATACAGATAGCGGTGTAGATATTTCCATGTATATACAGATAGCGGTGTAGATATCTCCTTCTTAATACAGATGGCGGTGTAGATATTTATATGTTCATACAGATGGCGGTGCAGATATTTACATGTTCATACCGATGGTGGAGTAGATATTTCCATGTTTATAGAGATAGCGGTGTAGTTATTTCCATGTGCAAAGAGATAGCTGTGTAGATATTTCCATGTATAAGCAGATAGCTGTGTTGATATTTCCATTTTCATGCAGATAGCAGTGTAGATATTTCCATGTTCAAACAGATAGCGGTGTAGATATTTCCATGTTCATACAGATAGCGGTGTGGATATTTCCATGTTTATACAGATAGCGGTGAAGATGTACGCATGTTTACACAGATAGCGGTGTAGATATTTCCATGTTCATACAGATAGCGGTGTAGATATTTCCATGTTCATCCAGACGGCTGTGTAGACATATCCATGTTCATACCGATGGCTGTGAAGATATTTCCATGTTCATACAGATGGCTGTGTAGATATATCCATGTTCATACAGATGGCGGTGAAGATTTTTCCATGTTCATACAGATGGCGGTGTAGATATTTCCATGTTCATACAGATAGCGGTGCTGATATTTCCATGTTTATACAGGTAGCAGTGTAGATATTTCCATGTTTATACACATAGCGGTGTAGATATTTCCATGTTTATACAGATAGCGGTGTAGATATCTCCATCTTAATACAGATGGCGGTGTAGATATTTATATGTTCATACAGATGGCGGTGCAGATATTTCCATGTTCATACAGATGGCGGTGAAGATATTTCCATGTTCGTACAG
Source organism: Gorilla gorilla gorilla (assembly GCF_029281585.2). Lineage (NCBI taxonomy): Eukaryota > Metazoa > Chordata > Mammalia > Primates > Hominidae > Gorilla > Gorilla gorilla. The sequence continues at coordinate 152,684,642 of NC_073231.2, forward strand.
ATGGCGGTGTAGATACTTCCAGGTTCATACAGATAGCGGTGTAGTCATTTCCATGTGTAAAGTGATAGCTGTGTAGATATTTCCATGTATATGCAGATAGCTGTGTTGCCATTTCCATTTTCAAGCAGATAGTGGTGTATATATTTCCCTGTTCAAACAGTTAGCGGTGTAGATATTTCCATGTTCATAAAGATAGCAGTGTAGATATTTCCATGTTTATACAGATAGCGGTGAAGATGTATGCATGTTTACACAGATAGCGGTGTAGATATTTCCATGTTCATCCAGATGGCTGTGTAGATATATCCATGTTCATACAGATAGAGGTGTAGATATTTCCATGTTCATCCAGATGGCTGTGTAGCTATTTCCATGTTCATACAGATAGCGGTGCTGATATTTCCATGTTTATACAGGTAGCAGTGTAGATATTTCCATGTTTATACCGATAGCGGTGTAGATATTTCCCTGTTTATACACATAGCGGTGTTGATATTTCCATGTTTATACAGATAGCGGTGTAGATATTTCCATGTTCATACCGATAGCGGTGCTGATACTTCCATGTTTATACAGGTAGCGGTGTACATATTTCCGTGGTTATACAGGTAGCGGTGTAGATATTTCCATGTTCATATAGATAGCGGTGTAGATATTTCCATGTTTATACAGATAGCGGTGTAGATATCTCCTTCTTAATACAGATGGCGGTGTTGATATTTATATGTTCATACAGATGGCGGAGCAGATATTTCCAAGTTCATACAGATGGTGCTGTTGATATTTCCATGTTCATACAGATAGCGGTGTGGATATTTCCATGTTTATACAGATAGCGGTGAAGATGTATGCATGTTTACACAGATAGTGGTGTAGATATTTCCATGTTCATCCATACGGCTGTGTAGACATATCCATGTTCATAAAGATGGCGGTGAAGATATTTCCATGTTGATACAGATGGCTGTGTAGATATATCCATGTTCATACAGATGGCGGTGAAGATTTTTCCATGTTCATACATATGGCGGTGTAGATATTTCCATGTTCATACAGATAGCGGTGCTGATATTTCCATGTTTATACAGGTAGCAGTGTAGATATTTCCATGTTTATACCGATAGCGGTGTAGATATTTCCCTGTTTATACACATAGCGGTGTTGATATTTCCATGTTTATACAGATAGCGGTGTAGATAAATCCATCTTAATACAGATGGTGGTGTAGATATTTATATGTTCATACAGATGGCGGTGCAGATATTTCCATGTTCATACAGATGGCGGTGAAGATATTTCCATGTTCACACAGATGGCAGTGTAGATACTTCCATGTTCATACTGATAGCGGTGCTGATATTTCCATGTTTATACTGGTAGCGGTGTAGATATTTCCATGTTTATACAGATAACCGTGTAGATATTGCCATGTTTATACACGTAGCGGTGTAGATATTTCCATGTTTATACAGATAGCGGTGTAGATATCTCCATCTTAATACAGATGGCGGTGTAGATAATTATATGTTCATTCAGATGGCGGTGCAGATATTTCCATGTTCATACAGATGGCGGTGTAGATATTTCCATGTTCATACAGATAGCGGTGTAGTCATTTCCATGTGTAAAGTGATAGCTGTGTAGATATTTCCATGTATATGCAGATAGCTGTGTTGCCATTTCCATTTTCAAGCAGATAGTGGTGTATATATTTCCCTGTTCAAACAGTTAGCGGTGTAGATATTTCCATGTTCATAAAGATAGCAGTGTAGATATTTCCATGTTTATACAGATAGCGGTGAAGATGTATGCATGTTTACACAGATAGCGGTGTAGATATTTCCATGTTCATCCAGATGGCTGTGTAGATATATCCATGTTCATACAGATAGAGGTGTAGATATTTCCATGTTCATCCAGATGGCTGTGTAGCTATTTCCATGTTCATACAGATAGCGGTGCTGATATTTCCATGTTTATACAGGTAGCAGTGTAGATATTTCCATGTTTATACCGATAGCGGTGTAGATATTTCCCTGTTTATACACATAGCGGTGTTGATATTTCCATGTTTATACAGATAGCGGTGTAGATATTTCCATGTTCATACCGATAGCGGTGCTGATACTTCCATGTTTATACAGGTAGCGGTGTACATATTTCCGTGGTTATACAGGTAGCGGTGTAGATATTTCCATGTTCATATAGATAGCGGTGTAGATATTTCCATGTTTATACAGATAGCGGTGTAGATATCTCCTTCTTAATACAGATGGCGGTGTAGATATTTATATGTTAATACAGATGGTGGAGCAGATATTTCCAAGTTCATACAGATGGTGCTGTTGATATTTCCATGTTCATACAGATAGCGTTGTGGATATTTCCATGTTTATACAGATAGCGGTGAAGATGTATGCATGTTTACACAGATAGTGGTGTAGATATTTCCATGTTCATCCATACGGCTGTGTAGACATATCCATGTTCATAAAGATGGCGGTGAAGATATTTCCATGTTGATACAGATGGCTGTGTAGATATATCCATGTTCATACAGATGGCGGTGAAGATTTTTCCATGTTCATACATATGGCGGTGTAGATATTTCCATGTTCATACAGATAGCGGTGCTGATATTTCCATGTTTATACAGGTAGCAGTGTAGATATTTCCATGTTTATACCGATAGCGGTGTAGATATTTCCCTGTTTATACACATAGCGGTGTTGATATTTCCATGTTTATACAGATAGCGGTGTAGATAAATCCATCTTAATACAGATGGTGGTGTAGATATTTATATGTTCATACAGATGGCGGTGCAGATATTTCCATGTTCATACAGATGGCGGTGAAGATATTTCCATGTTCACACAGATGGCAGTGTAGATACTTCCATGTTCATACTGATAGCGGTGCTGATATTTCCATGTTTATACTGGTAGCGGTGTAGATATTTCCATGTTTATACAGATAGCCGTGTAGATATTGCCATGTTTATACACGTAGCGGTGTAGATATTTCCATGTTTATACAGATAGCGGTGTAGATATCTCCATCTTAATACAGATGGCGGTGTAGATAATTATATGTTCATTCAGATGGCGGTGCAGATATTTCCATGTTCATACAGATGGCGGTGTAGATATTTCCATGTTCATACAGATAGCGGTGTAGTTATTTCCATGTGTAAAGAAATAGCTGTGTAGATATTTCCATGTATATGCAGATAGCTGTGTTGCCATTTCCATTTTCAAGCAGATAGTGGTGTATATATTTCCCTGTTCAAACAGTTAGCGGTGTAGATATTTCCATGTTCAGAAAGATAGCAGTGTAGATATTTCCATGTTTATACAGATAGCGGTGAAGATGTATGCATGTTTACACAGATAGCGGTGTAGATATTTCCATGTTCATCCAGATGGCTCTGTAGATATATCCATGTTCATACAGATAGCGGTGTAGATATTTCCAAGTTCATACAGATAGCGGTGCAGATATTTCCATGTTCATCCAGATGGCTGTGTAGATATATCCATGTTCATACAGATGGCGGTGAAGATATTTCCATGTTCATACAGATAGCGGTGTAGATATTTCCATGTTCATACAGATAGCGGTGTAGATATTTCCATTTTCATACAGATAGCGGTGTATGTATTTCCATGTTCATACTGATAGCGGTGTAGATATTTCCATGTTCATCCAGATGGCTGTGTAGATATATCCATGTTCATACAGATAGCGGTGTAGATATTTCCATGTTCATCCAGATGGCTGTGTAGCTATTTCCATGTTCATACAGATAGTGGTGTGGACATTTCCATGTTCATACAGATAGCGATGTAGATATTTCCATGTTCATACAGATAGCCGTGTAGATATTGCCATGTTCATACCGATAGCGGTGCTGATACTTCCATGTTTATACAGGTAGCGGTGTACATATTTCCGTGGTTATACAGGTAGCGGTGTAGATATTTCCATGTTCATATAGATAGCGGTGTAGATATTTCCATGTTTATACAGATAGCGGTGTAGATATCTCCTTCTTAATACAGATGGCGGTGTAGATATTTATATGTTCATACAGACGGCGGAGCAGATATTTCCACGTTCATACAGATGGTGTTGTAGATATTTCCATGTTCATACAGATAGCGGTGTGGATATTTCCATGTTTATACAGATAGCGGTGAAGATGTATGCATGTTTACACAGATAGTGGTGTAGATATTTCCATGTTCATACAGATAGCGGTGTAGATATTTCCATGTTCATCCATACGGCTGTGTAGACATATCCATGTTCATAAAGATGGCGGTGAAGATATTTCCATGTTGATACAGATGGCTGTGTAGATATATCCATGTTCATACAGATGGCGGTGAAGATTTTTCCATGTTCATACAGATGGCGGTGTAGATATTTCAATGTTCATACAGATAGCGGTGCTGATATTTCCATGTTTATACAGGTAGCAGTGTAGATATTTCCATGTTTATACCGATAGCGGTGTAGATATTTCCATGTTTATACACATAGCGGTGTAGATATTTCCATGTTTATACAGATATCGGTGTAGATATATCCATCTTAATACAGATGGTGGTGTAGATATTTATATGTTCATACAGATGGCGGTGCAGATATTTCCATGTTCATACAGATGGCGGTGAAGATATTTCCATGTTCACACAGATGGCAGTGTAGATACTTCCATGTTCATACTGATAGCGGTGCTGATATTTCCATGTTTATACAGGTAGTGGTGTAGATATTTCCATGTTTATACAGATAGCAGTGTAGATATTTCCATGTTTATACAGGTAGCGGTGTAGATATTTCCATGTTCATACAGATAGCGGTGTAGATATTTCCATGTTTATACAGATAGCGGTGTAGATATCTCCATCTTAATACAGATGGCGGTGCAGATATTTATATGTTCATTCAGATGGCGGTGCAGATATTTCCATGTTCATAGAGATGGCGGTGTAGATATTTCCATGTTCATACAGATAGCAGTTTAGTTATTTCCATGTGTAAAGAGATAGCTGTGTAGATATTTCCATGTATATGCAGTTAGCTGTGTAGACATTTCCATTTTCAAGCAGATAGCGGTGTATATATTTCCCTGTTCAAACAGTTAGCGGTGTAGATATTTCCATGTTCATAAAGATAGCAGTGTAGATATTTCCATGTTTATACAGATAGCGGTGAAGATGTATGCATGTTTACACAGATAGCGGTGTAGATATTTCCATGTTCATCCACATGGCTGTGTAGATATATCCATGTTCATACAGATAGCAGTGTAGATATTTCCATGTTCATACAGATAGCGGTGTAGATATTTCCATATTCATACAGATAGCAGTGCATGTATTTCCATGTTTATACAGATAGCGGTGTAGGTATTTCCATGTTCATCCAGATGGCTGTGTAGATATATCCATGTTCATACAGATAGCAGTGTAGATATTTCCATGTTCATCCAGATGGCTGTGTAGCTATTTCCATGTTCATACAGATAGTGGTGTAGATATTTCCATGTTCATACAGATAGCGGTGTAGATATTTCCATGTTCATACAGATAGCCGTGTAGATATTGCCATGTTCATACCGATAGCGGTGCTGATACTTCCATGTTTATACAGGTAGCGGTGTACATATTTCCGTGTTTATACAGGTAGCAGTGTAGATATTTCCATGTTCATACAGATAGCGGTGTAGATATTTCCATGTTTATACAGATACTGGTGTAGATATCTCCTTCTTAATACAGATGGCGGTGTAGATATTTATATGTTCATACAGATGGCGGTGCAGATATTTCCATGTTCATACAGATGGTGGTGTAGATATTTCCATGTTTATAGAGATAGCGGTGTAGTTATTTCCACGTGCAAAGAGATAGCTGTGTAGATATTTCCATGTATATGCAGATAGCTGTGTAGATATTTCCATTTTCATGCAGATAGTGGTGTAGATATTTCCATGTTCAAACAGATAGCGGTGTAGATATTTCCATGTTCATACAGATAGCAGTGTAGATATTTCCATGTTTATACAGATAGCGGTGAAGATGTATGCATGTTTACACAGATAGCGGTGTAGATATTTCCATGTTCATACAGATGGCTGTTAAGATATATCCATGTTCATCCAGATGGCTGTGTAGATATATCCATGTTCATACAGATGGCGGTGAAGATATTTCCATGTTCATACAGATAGCGGTGTAGATATTTCCATATTCATACAGATAGCAGTGTATGTATTTCCATGTTCATACAGATAGCGGTGTAGATATTTCCATGTTCATCCAGATGGCTGTGTAGATATATCCATGTTCATACAGATAGCGGTGTAGATATTTCCATGTTCATCCAGATGGCTGTGTAGCTATTTCCATGTTCATACAGATAGTGGTGTAGATATTTCCATGTTCATACAGATAGCGGTGTAGATATTTCCATGTTCATACAGATAGCAGTGTAGATATTGCCATGTTCATACCGTTAGCGGTGCTGATACTTCCATGTTTATACAGGTAGCGGTGTACATACTTCCGTGTTTATACAGGTAGCGGTGTAGATATTTCCATGTTCATACAGATAGCGGTGTAGATATTTCCATGTTTATACAGATAGCGGTGTAGATATCTCCTTCTTAATACAGATGGCGGTGTAGATATTTATATGTTCATACAGATGGCGGTGCAGATATTTCCATGTTCATACAGATGGTGGTGTAGATATTTCCATGTTTATAGAGATAGCGGTGTAGTTATTTCCATGTGCAAAGAGATAGCTGTGTGGATATTTCCATGTATATGCAGATAGCTGTGTAGATATTTCCATTTTCATGCACATAGCAGTGTAGATATTTCCATGTTCAAACAGATAGCGGTGTAGATATTTCCATGTTCATACAGATAGCGGTGAAGATATTTCCATGTTTATACAGATAGCAGTGAAGATGTATGCATGTTTACACAGATAGAGGTGTAGATATTTCCATGTTCATACAGATAGCGGTGTAGATATTTCCATGTTCATCCAGACGGCTGTGTAGACATATCCATGTTCATACAGATGGCGCTGAAGATATTTTCATGTTCATACAGATGGCTGTGTAGATATATCCATGTTCATACAGATGGCGGTGAAGATTTTTCCATGTTAATACAGATGGCGGTGTAGATATTTCCATGTTCATACAGATAGCGGTGTAGATATATCCATCTTAATACAGATGGTGGTGTAGATATTTATATGTTCATACAGATGGCGGTGCAGATATTTCCATGTTCATACAGATGGCGGTGAAGATATTTCCATGTTCACACAGATGGCAGTGTAGATACTTCCATGTTCATACTGATAGCGGTGCTGATATTTCCATGTTTATACAGGTAGTGGTGTAGATATTTCCATGTTTATACAGATAGCAGTGTAGATATTGCCATGTTTATACACGTAGCGGTGTAGATATTTCCATGTTTATACAGATAGCGGTGTAGATATCTCCATCTTAATACAGATGGCGGTGCAGATATTTATATGTTCATTCAGATGGCGGTGCAGATATTTCCATGTTCATACAGATGGCGGTGTAGATATTTCCATGTTCATACAGATAGCAGTTTAGTTATTTCCATGTGTAAAGAGATAGCTGTGTAGATATTTCCATGTATATGCAGTTAGCTGTGTAGACATTTCCATTTTCAAGCAGATAGCGGTGTATATATTTCCCTGTTCAAACAGTTAGCGGTGTAGATATTTCCATGTTCATAAAGATAGCAGTGTAGATATTTCCATGTTTATACAGATAGCGGTGAAGATGTATGCATGTTTACACAGATAGCGGTGTAGATAATTCCATGTTCATCCACATGGCTGTGTAGATATATCCATGTTCATACAGATAGCAGTGTAGATATTTCCATGTTCATACAGATAGCGGTGCAGTTATTTCCATGTTCATCCAGATGGCTGTGTAGATATATCCATGTTCATACAGATGGCGGTGAAGATATTTCCATGTTCATACAGATAGCGGTGTAGATATTTCCATGTTCATACAGATAGCAGTGTAGATATTGCCATGTTCATACCGTTAGCGGTGCTGATACTTCCATGTTTATACAGGTAGCGGTGTACATACTTCCGTGTTTATACAGGTAGCGGTGTAGATATTTCCATGTTCATACAGATAGCGGTGTAGATATTTCCATGTTTATACAGATAGCGGTGTAGATATCTCCTTCTTAATACAGATGGCGGTGTAGATATTTATATGTTCATACAGATGGCGGTGCAGATATTTCCATGTTCATACAGATGGTGGTGTAGATATTTCCATGTTTATAGAGATAGCGGTGTAGTTATTTCCATGTGCAAAGAGATAGCTGTGTGGATATTTCCATGTATATGCAGATAGCTGTGTAGATATTTCCATTTTCATGCACATAGCAGTGTAGATATTTCCATGTTCAAACAGATAGCGGTGTAGATATTTCCATGTTCATACAGATAGCGGTGAAGATATTTCCATGTTTATACAGATAGCAGTGAAGATGTATGCATGTTTACACAGATAGAGGTGTAGATATTTCCATGTTCATACAGATAGCGGTGTAGATATTTCCATGTTCATCCAGACGGCTGTGTAGACATATCCATGTTCATACAGATGGCGCTGAAGATATTTTCATGTTCATACAGATGGCTGTGTAGATATATCCATGTTCATACAGATGGCGGTGAAGATTTTTCCATGTTAATACAGATGGCGGTGTAGATATTTCCATGTTCATACAGATAGCGGTGTAGATATATCCATCTTAATACAGATGGTGGTGTAGATATTTATATGTTCATACAGATGGCGGTGCAGATATTTCCATGTTCATACAGATGGCGGTGAAGATATTTCCATGTTCACACAGATGGCAGTGTAGATACTTCCATGTTCATACTGATAGCGGTGCTGATATTTCCATGTTTATACAGGTAGTGGTGTAGATATTTCCATGTTTATACAGATAGCAGTGTAGATATTGCCATGTTTATACACGTAGCGGTGTAGATATTTCCATGTTTATACAGATAGCGGTGTAGATATCTCCATCTTAATACAGATGGCGGTGCAGATATTTATATGTTCATTCAGATGGCGGTGCAGATATTTCCATGTTCATACAGATGGCGGTGTAGATATTTCCATGTTCATACAGATAGCAGTTTAGTTATTTCCATGTGTAAAGAGATAGCTGTGTAGATATTTCCATGTATATGCAGTTAGCTGTGTAGACATTTCCATTTTCAAGCAGATAGCGGTGTATATATTTCCCTGTTCAAACAGTTAGCGGTGTAGATATTTCCATGTTCATAAAGATAGCAGTGTAGATATTTCCATGTTTATACAGATAGCGGTGAAGATGTATGCATGTTTACACAGATAGCGGTGTAGATATTTCCATGTTCATCCACATGGCTGTGTAGATATATCCATGTTCATACAGATAGCAGTGTAGATATTTCCATGTTCATACAGATAGCGGTGCAGTTATTTCCATGTTCATCCAGATGGCTGTGTAGATATATCCATGTTCATACAGATGGCGGTGAAGATATTTCCATGTTCATACAGATAGCGGTGTAGATATTTCCATGTTCATACAGATAGCGGTGTAGATATTTCCATGTTCATACAGATAGCGGTGCAGATATTTCCATGTTCATCCAGATGGCTGTGTAGATATATCCATGTTCATACAGATAGCGGTGTAGATATTTCCATGTTCATCCAGATGGCTGTGTAGCTATTTCCATGTTCATACAGATAGTGGTGTAGATATTTCCATGTTCATACAGATAGCGATGTAGATATTTCCATGTTCATACAGATAGCCATGTAGATATTGCCATGTTCATACCGATAGCGGTGCTGATACTTCCATGTTTATACAGGTAGTGGTGTACATATTTCCGTGTTTATACAAGTAGCGGTGTAGATATTTCCATGTTCATATAGATAGCGGTGTAGATGTTTCCATGTTTATACAGATAGCGGTGTAGATATCTCCTTCTTAATACAGATGGCGGTGTAGATATTTATATGTTCATACAGACGGCGGTGCAGATATTTCCATGTTCATACAGATGGTGGTGTAGATATTTCCATGTTGATACTGATAGCGGTGTGGATATTTCCATGTTTATACAGATAGCGGTGAAGATGTATGCATGTTTACACAGATAGTGGTGTAGATATTTCCATGTTCATACAGATAGCGGTGTAGATATTTCCATGATCATCCAGACGGCTGTGTAGACATATCCAGGTTCATACAGATAGCGGTGAAGATATTTCCATGTTGATACAGATGGCTGTGTAGATATATCCATGTTCATTCAGATGGCGGTGAAGGTTTTTCCATGTTCATACAGATGGCGGTGTAGATATTTCCATATTCATACAGATAGCGGTGCTGATATTTCCATGTTTATACAGGTAGCAGTGTAGATATTTCCATGTTTATACAGATAGCGGTGTAGATATTTCCATGTTTATACACATAGCGGTGTAGATATTTCCATGTTTATACAGATAGCGGTGTAGATATCTCCATCTTAATAGAGATGGTGGTGTAGATATTTATATGTTCATACAGATGGCGGTGCAGATATTTCCATGTTCATACAGATGGCGGTGAATATATTTCCATGTTCACACAGATGGCGGTGTAGATACTTCCATGTTCATACTGATAGCGGTGATGATGTTTCCATGTTTATACAGGTAACGGTGTAGATATTTCCATGTTTATACAGATAGCGGTGTAGATATTTCCATGTTCATCCAGATGGCTGTGTAGATATATCCATGTTCTTCCAGATGGCTGTGAAGATATATCCATGTTCATACAGATGGCGGTGAAGATATTTCCATGTTCATACAGATAGCGGTGTAGATATTTCCATATTCATACAGATAGCAGTGTATGTATTTCCATGTTTATACAGATAGCGGTGTAGGTATTTCCATGTTCATCCAGATGGCTGTGTAGATATATCCATGTTCATACAGATAGCAGTGTAGATATTTCCATGTTCATCCAGATGGCTGTGTAGCTATTTCCATGTTCATACAGATAGTGGTGTAGATATTTCCATGTTCATACAGATAGCGTTGTAGATATTTCCATGTTCATACAGATAGCCGTGTAGATATTTCCATGTTCATACCGATAGCGGTGCTGATACTTCCATGTTTATACAGGTAGCGGTGTACATATTTCCGTGTTTATACAGGTAGCAGTGTAGATATTTCCATGTTCATACAGATAGCGGTGTAGATATTTCCATGTTTATACAGATACTGGTGTAGATATCTCCTTCTTAATACAGATGGCGGTGTAGATATTTATATGTTCATACAGATGGCGGTGCAGATATTTCCATGTTCATACAGATGGTGGTGTAGATATTTCCATGTTTATAGAGATAGCGGTGTAGTTATTTCCACGTGCAAAGAGATAGCTGTGTAGATATTTCCATGTATATGCAGATAGCTGTGTAGATATTTCCATTTTCATGCAGATAGTGGTGTAGATATTTCCATGTTCAAACAGATAGCGGTGTAGATATTTCCATGTTCATACAGATAGCAGTGTAGATATTTCCATGTTTATACAGATAGCGGTGAAGATGTATGCATGTTTACACAGATAGCGGTGTAGATATTTCCATGTTCATACAGATAGCGGTGTAGATATTTCCATGTTCATCCAGATGGCTGTTAAGATATATCCATGTTCATCCAGATGGCTGTGTAGATATATCCATGTTCATACAGATGGCGGTGAAGATATTTCCATGTTCATACAGATAGCGGTGTAGATATTTCCATATTCATACAGATAGCAGTGTATGTATTTCCATGTTCATACAGATAGCGGTGTAGATATTTCCATGTTCATCCAGATGGCTGTGTAGATATATCCATGTTCATACAGATAGCGGTGTAGATATTTCCATGTTCATCCAGATGGCTGTGTAGCTATTTCCATGTTCATACAGATAGTGGTGTAGATATTTCCATGTTCATACAGATAGCGGTGTAGATATTTCCATGTTCATACAGATAGCAGTGTAGATATTGCCATGTTCATACCGTTAGCGGTGCTGATACTTCCATGTTTATACAGGTAGCGGTGTACATACTTCCGTGTTTATACAGGTAGCGGTGTAGATATTTCCATGTTCATACAGATAGCGGTGTAGATATTTCCATGTTTATACAGATAGCGGTGTAGATATCTCCTTCTTAATACAGATGGCGGTGTAGATATTTATATGTTCATACAGATGGCGGTGCAGATATTTCCATGTTCATACAGATGGTGGTGTAGATATTTCCATGTTTATAGAGATAGCGGTGTAGTTATTTCCATGTGCAAAGAGATAGCTGTGTGGATATTTCCATGTATATGCAGATAGCTGTGTAGATATTTCCATTTTCATGCACATAGCAGTGTAGATATTTCCATGTTCAAACAGATAGCGGTGTAGATATTTCCATGTTCATACAGATAGCGGTGAAGATATTTCCATGTTTATACAGATAGCAGTGAAGATGTATGCATGTTTACACAGATAGAGGTGTAGATATTTCCATGTTCATACAGATAGCGGTGTAGATATTTCCATGTTCATCCAGACGGCTGTGTAGACATATCCATGTTCATACAGATGGCGATGAAGATATTTTCATGTTCATACAGATGGCTGTGTAGATATATCCATGTTCATACAGATGGCGGTGAAGATTTTTCCATGTTAATACAGATGGCGGTGTAGATATTTCCATGTTCATACAGATAGCGGTGTAGATATCTCCATCTTACTACAGATGGCGGTGTAGATATTTATATGTTCATACAGATGGCGGTGCAGATATTTCCATGTTCATACAGATGGCGGTGAAGATATTTCCATGTTCATACAGATGGAGGTGTAGATACTTCCATGTTCATACTGATAGTGGTGCTGATATTTCCATGTTTATACAGGTAGCGGTGTAGATATTTCCATGTTTATACAGATAGCGGTGTAGATATTTCCATGTTTATACTCATAGCGGTGTAGATATTTCCATGTTTATACAGATAGCGGTGTAGATATCTCCTTCTTAATACAGATGGCGGTGTAGATATTTATATGTTCATTCAGATGGCGGTGCAGATATTTCCATGTTCATACAGATGGCGGTGTAGATATTTCCATGTTCATACAGATAGCGGTGTAGTTATTTCCATGTGTAAAGAGATAGCTGTGTAGATATTTCCATGTATATGCAGAAAGCTGTGTAGACATTTCCATTTTCATGCAGATAGCGGTGTATATATTTCCCTGTTCAAACAGTTAGCGTTGTAGATATTTCCATGTTCATAAAGATAGCAGTGTAGATATTTCCATGTTTATACATATAGCGGTGAAGATGTATGCATGTTTACACAGATAGCGGTGTAGATATTTCCATGTTCATCCAGATGGCTCTGTAGATATATCCATTTTCATACAGATAGCGGTGTAGATATTTCCATGTTCATACAGATAGCGGTGCAGATATTTCCATGTTCATCCAGATGGCTGTGTAGATATATCCATGTTCAAACAGATGGCGGTGAAGATATTTCCATGTTCATACAGATAGCGGTGTAGATATTTCCATGTTCATACAGATAACGGTGTAGATATTTCCATGTTCATACAGATAGCGGTGTATGTATTTCCATGTTCATACAGATAGCGGTGTATGTATTTCCATGTTCATACAGATAGCGGTGTAGATATTTCCATGTTCATCCAGATGGCTGTGTAGATATTCCCATGTTCATCCAGATGGCTGTGTAGCTCTTTCCATGTTCATACAGATAGCCGTGTAGATATTGCCATGTTCATACCGATAATTGTGCTGATACTTCCATGTTTATACAGGTAGCGGTGTACATATTTCCGTGTTTATACAGGTAGTGGTGTAGATATTTCCATGTTCATACAGATTGTGGTGTAGATATTTCCATGTTTATACAGATAGCGGTGTAGATATCTCATTCTTAATACAGATGGCGGTGTAGATATTTATATGTTCATACAGATGGCGGTGTACATATTTCCATGTTCATACAGATGGTGGTGTAGATATTTTCATGTTCATACAGATAGCGGTGTGGATATTTCCATGTTTATACAGATAGCGGTGAAGATGTATGCATGTTTACACAGATAGCGGTGTAGATATTTCCATGTTCATACAGATAGCGGTGTAGATATTTCCATGTTCTTCCAGACGGCTGTGTAGACATATCCATGTTCATACAGATGGCTGTGAAGATATTTCCATGTTCATACAGATGGCTATGTAGATATATCCATGTTCATACAGATGGCGGTGAAGATATTTCCATGTTCTTACAGATGGCGGTGTAGATATTTCAATGTTCATACAGAGTGCGGTGCTGATATTTCCATTTTTATACAGGTAGCAGTGTAGATATTTCCATGTTTATACAGATAGCGGTGTAGATATTTCCATGTTTATACACATTGTGGTGTAGATATTTCCATGTTTATACAGATAGCGGTGTAGATATTTCCATCTTAATACAGATGGCGGTGTAGATATTTATATGTTCATACAGACGGCGGTGCAGATATTTCCATGATCATACAGATAGCGGTGAAGATATTTCCATGTTCATACAGATGGCGGTGTAGATATTACCAGGTTTACAGAGATAGCGGTGTAGTTATTTACATGTGTAAAGAGATAGCTGTGTACATATTTCCATGTATATGCAGATAGCTGTGTAGATATTTCCATTTTCATGCAGATAGCGGTGTAGATATTTCCATGTTCAAACAGATAGCAGTGTAGATATTTCCATGTTTATAAAGATAGCGGTGAAGATGTATGCATGTTTACACAGATAGCGGTGTAGATCTTTCCATGTTCATACAGATAGCGGTGTAGATATCTCCATCTTAATACAGATGGTGGTGTAGATATTTATATGTTCATACAGATGACGGTGCAGATATTTCCATGTTCATACAGATGGCGGTGAAGATATTTCCATGTTCACACAGATGGCGGTGTAGATACTTCAACGTTCATAATGATAGCGGTGCTGATATTTCCATGTTTATACAGGTAGCGGTGTAGTTATTTCCATGTTTATACAGATGGCGGTGTAGATATTTCCATGTTTATACACATAGCGGTGTAGATATTTCCATGTTTATACAGATAGCGGTGTAGATATCTCCATCTTAATACAGATGGCGGTGCAGATATTTATATGTTCATTCAGATGGCGGTGCAGATATTTCCATGTTCATACAGATGGCGGTGTAGATATTTCCATGTTCATACAGATAGCGGTGTACTTATTTCCATGTGTAAAGAGATTGCTGTGTAGATATTTCCATGTATATGCAGTTAGCTGTGTAGACATTTCCATTTTCAAGCAGATAACGGTGTATATATTTCCCTGTTCAATCAGTTAGCGGTGTAGATATTTCCATGTTCATAAAGATAGCAGTGTAGATATTTCCATGTTTATACAGATAGCGGTGAAGATGTATGCATGTTTACACAGATAGCGGTGTAGATATTTCCATGTTCTTCCAGATGGCTGTGTAGATATATCCATGTTCATACAGATAGCGGTGTAGATATTTCCATGTTCATACAGATAGCGGTGCAGTTATTTCCATGTTCATCCAGATGGCTGTGTAGATATATCCATGTTCATACAGATGGCGGTGAAGATATTTCCATGTTCATACAGATAGCGGTGTAGATATTTCCATGTTCATACAGATAGCGGTGTAGATATTTCCAGGTTCCTACAGAGGGAGGTGCTGATATTTCCATGTTGATACAGGTAGCGGTGTAGGTATTTCCATGTTTATACAGATAGCGGTGTAGATATTTCCATGTTTATACATGTAGCAGTGTAGATATTTCCATGTTTATACAGATAGCGGTGTAGATATCTCCATCTTAATACAGATGGCGGTGTAGATATTTATATGTTCATACAGATGGCGGTGCAAATATTTCCATGTTCATACAGATGGCGGTGTAGATATTACCATGTTTATAGAGACAGCGGTGTAGTTATTTCCATGTGTAAAGAGATAGCTGTGTAGATATTTCCTTGTATATGCAGATAGCTGTGTAGATATTTCCATTTTCATGCAGATAGCGGTTTAGATATTTCCATGTTCAAACAGATAGCGGTGTAGATATTTCCATGTTCATACAGATAGCAGTGTAGATATTTCCATGTTTATACAGATAGCGGTGAAGTTGTATGCATGTTTACACAGATAGCGGTGTAGATATTTCCATGTTCATACAGATAGCGGTGTAGATATTTCCATGTTCATCCAGATGGCTGTGTAGATATATCCATGTTCATCCAGATGGCTGTGTAGATATATCCATGTTCATACAGATGGCGGTGAAGATATTTCCATGTTCATACAGATAGCGGTGTAGATATTTCCATATTCATACAGATAGCAGTGTATATATTTCCATGTTCATACAGATAGCGGTGAAGATATTTCCATGTTCATCCAGATGGCTGTGTAGATATATCCATGTTCATACAGATAGCGGTGTAGATATTTCCCTGTTAAAACAGTTAGCGGAGTAGATATTTCCATGTTCATAAAGATAGCAGTGTAGATATTTCCATGTTTCTACAGATAGCGGTGAAGATGTATGCATGTTTACACAGATAGCGGTGTAGATATTTCCATGTTCATCCAGATGGCTCTGTAGATATATCCATGTTCATACAGATAGCGGTGTAGATATTTCCATGTTCATACAGATAGCGGTGCAGATATTTCCATGTTCATCCAGATGGCTGTGTAGATATATCCATGTTCATACAGATGGCGGTGAAGATATTTCCATGTTCATACAGATAGCGGTGTAGATATTTCCATGTTCATACAGATAGCGGTGTAGATATTTCCATGTTCATACAGATAGCGGTGTATGTATTTCCATGTTCATACAGATAGCAGTTTAGATATTTCCATGTTCATCCATATGGCTGTGTAGATATATCCATGTTCATACAGATAGCGGTGTAGATATTTCCATGTTCATCCAGATGGCTGTGTAGCTATTTCCATGTTCATACAGATAGTGGTGTAGATATTTCCATGTTCATACAGATAGCGGTGTAGATATTTCCATGTTCATACAGATAGCCGTGTAGATATTGCCATGTTCATACCGATAGCGGTGCTGATACTTCCATGTTTATACAGGTAGCGGTGTACATATTTCCGTGTTTATACAGGTAGCGGTGTAGATATTTCCATGTTCATACAGATAGCAGTGTAGATATTTCCATGTATATACAGATAGCGGTGTAGATATCTCCTTCTTAATACAGATGGTGGTGTAGATATTTATATGTTCATACAGACAGCGGTGCAGATACATCCATGTTCATACAGATGGTGGTGTAGATATTTCCATGTTTATAGAGATAGCGGTGTAGTTATTTCATGTGCAAAGAGATAGCTGTGTAGATATTTCCATGTATATACAGATAGCTGTGTAGATATTTCCATTTCCATGCAGATAGCGGTGTAGATATTTCCATGTTCAAACAGATAGCGGTGTAGATATTTCCATGTTCATACAGATAGCGGTGTGGATATTTCCATGTTTATACAGATAGCGGTGAAGATGTTTGCATGTTTACACAGATAGTGGTGTACATATTTCCATGTTCATACAGATAGCGGTGTAGATATTTCCATGTTCATCCAGACGGCTGTGTAGACATATCCATGTTCATACAGATGGCGGTGAAGATGTTTCCATGCTTATACAGAAGCTGTGTAGATTTATCCATGTTGATACAGATGGCGGTGAAGATTTTTCCATGTTCATACAGATGGCGGTATAGATATTTCCATGTCCATACAGATAGCGGTGCTGATATTTCCATGTTTATACAGGTAGCAGTGTCGATATTTCCATGTTTATACAGATAGTGGTGTAGATATTTCCATGTTTATACACATAGCGTTGTAGATATTTCCATGTTTATACAGATAGCGGTGTAGATATCTCCATCTTAATACAGATGGCGGTGTAGATATTTATATGTTCATACAGATGGCGGTGCAGATATTTCCATGTTCATACAGATGGCGGTGAAGATATTTCCATGTTCATACAGATGGCGGTGTAGATACTTCCATGTTCATACTGATAGCGGTGCTGATATTTCCATGTTTATACAGGTAGCGGTGTAGATATTTCCATGTTTATACAGATAGCAGTGTAGATATTTCCATGTTTATACACATAGCGGTGTAGATATTTCCATGTTTATACACATAGCAGTGTAGATATCTCCATCTTAATACAGATGGCGGTGTAGATACTTATATGTTCATTCAGATGGCGGTGCAGATATTTCCATGTTAATACAGATGGCGGTGTAGATATTTCCATGTTCATACAGATAGCGGTGTAGTTATTTCCATGTGTAAAGAGATAGCTGTGTAGATATTTCCATGTATATGCAGATAGCTGTGTAGACATTTCCATTTTCATGCAGATAGCGGTGTATATATTTCCCTGTTCAAACAGTTAGCGGTGTAGATATTTCCATGTTCATAAAGATAGCAGTGTAGATATTTCCTTGTTTATACAGATAGCGGTGAAGATGTATGCATGTTTACACAGATAGCGGTGTAGATATTTCCATGTTCATCCAGATGGCTGTGTAGATATATCCATGTTCATACAGATAGCGGTGTAGATATTTCCATGTTCATACAGATAGCGGTGCAGATATTTCCATGTTCATCCAGATGGCTGTGTAGATATATGCATGTTCATACAGATGGCGGTGAAGATATTTCCATGTTCATACAGATAGCGTTGTAGATATTTCCATGTTCATCCAGAGGGCTGTGTAGCTATTTCCATGTTCATACAGATAGTGATGTAGATATTTCCATGTTCATACAGATAGCGGTATAGATATTTCCATGTTCATACAGATAGCCGTGTAGATATTGCCATGTTCATACCGTTAGCGGTGCTGATACTTCCATGTTTATACAGGTAGCGGTGTACATATTTCCGTGTTTATACAGGTAGCGGTGTAGATATTTCCATGTTCATACAGATAGCGGTGTAGCTATTTCCATGTTTATACAGATAGCGGTGTAGATATCTCCTTCTTAATACAGACGGCGGTGTAGATATTTATATGTTCATACAGATGGCGGTGCAGATATTTCCATGTTCATACAGATGGTGGTGTAGATATTTCCATGTTTATAGAGATAGCGGTGTAGTTATTTCCATGTGTAAGGAGATAGCTTTGTAGATATTTCCATGTATATGCAGATAGCTGTGTAGATATTTCCATTTTCATGCAGATAGCGGTGTAGATATTTCCATGTTCAAACAGATAGCGGTGTAGATATTTCCATGTTCATGCAGATAGCGGTGTGGATATTTCCATGTTTATACAGATAGCGGTGAAGATGTATGCATGTTTACACAGAGAGCGGTGTAGATATTTCCATGTTCATACAGATAGCGGTGTAGATATTTCCATGTTCATCCAGACGGCTGTGTAGACATATCCATGTTCATACAGATGGCGGTGAAGATATTTCCATGTTCATACAGATGGCTGTGTAGATATATCCAGGTTCATAGAGATGGCGGTGAAGATTTTCCCATGTTCATACAGAAGCGGTGTAGATATTTCCATGTTCATACAGATAGCGGTGCTGTTATTTCCATGTATATGCAGGTAGCAGTGTAGATATTTCCATGTTTATACAGATAGCGGTGTAGATATTTCCATGTTTATACACATAGCGGTGTAGATATTTCCATGTTTATACAGATAGCGTGTAGATATCTCCATCTTAATACAGATGTCGGTGTAGATATTTATATGTTCATACAGATGGCGGTGCAGATATTTCCATGTTCATACAGATGCGGTGAAGATATTTCCATGTTCATACAGATGGTGGTGTAGATACTTCCATGTTCATACTGATAGCGGTGCTGATATTTCCAAGTTTATACAGGTAGCGGTGTAGATATTTCCATTTTTATACATATAGCGGTGTAGATATTTCCATGTTTATACACATAGCGGTGCAGATATTTCCATGTTTATACAGATAGCGGTGTAGATATTTCCATCTTAATACAGATGGCGGTGTAGATATTTATATGTTCATTCAGATGGCGGTGGAGATATTTCCATGTTCATACAGATAGCGGTGTAGTTATATTCCATGTGTAAAGAGATAGCTGTGTAGATATTTCCATGTATATGCAGACAGCTGTGTAGACATTTCCATTTTCATGCAGATAGCGGTGTATATATTTCCCATTTAAAACAGTTAGCGGTGTGGATATTTCCATGTTCATAAAGATAGCAGTGTAGATATTTCCATGTTTATACAAAAAGCGGTGAAGATGTATGCATGTTTACACAGATAGCGGTGTAGATATTTCCATGTTCATCCAGATGGCTGTGTAGAAATATCCATGTTCATACAGATAGCGGTGTAGATATTTCCATGTTCATACAGATAGCGGTGCAGATATTTCCATGTTCATCCAGATGGCTGTGTAGATATATCCATGTTCATACAGATATCGGTGAAGATATTTCCATGTTCATACAGATAGCGGTGTAGATACTTCCATGTTCATACAGATAGCGGTGTAGTTATTTCCAAGTTCATACAGATAGCGGTGTATGTATTTCCATGTTCATACAGATAGCGGTGTAGATATTTCCATGTTCATACAGATGGCGGTGTAGTTTTTCCATGTTCATAGGGATGGCGGTGTAGATATTTCCATATTTATAGAGATAGCGGTGTAGTTATTTCCATGTTCCTGGAGATAGCGGTGTAGATATTTCCATGTATATTCAGTTAGCTTTGTACATATTTCCATGTTCAGACAGATAGCGGTGTAGATATTTCCATGTTCATCCAGATGGCTGTGTAGATATATCCATGTTCATACAGATAGCGGTGTAGATATTTCCAGGTTCATCCAGATGGCTGTGTATCTATTTCCATGTTCATACAGATAGTGGTGTAGATATTTCCATGTTCATACAGATAGCGATGTAGATATTTCCATGTTCATACAGATAGCCGTGTAGATATTGCCATGTTCATACCGATAGCGGTGCTGATACTTCCATGTTTATACAGGTAGCGGTGTACATATTTCCGTGGTTATACAGGTAGCGGTGTAGATATTTCCATGTTCATATAGATAGCGGTGTAGATATTTCCATGTTTATACAGATAGCGGTGTAGATATCTCCTTCTTAATACAGATGGCGGTGTAGATATTTATATGTTCATACAGACTGCGGAGCAGATATTTCCATGTTCATACAGATGGTGGTGTAGATATTTCCATGTTCATACAGATAGCGGTGTGGATATTTCCATGTTTATACAGATAGCGGTGAAGATGTATGCATGTTTACTCAGATAGTGGTGTACATATTTCCATGTTCATACAGATAGCGGTGTAGATATTTCCATGTTCATCCATACGGCTGTGTAGACATATCCATGTTCATAAAGATGGCGGTGAAGATATTTCCATGTTGATACAGATGGCTGTGTAGATATATCCATGTTCATACAGATGGCGGTGAAGATTTTTCCATGTTCATACAGATGGCGGTGTAGATATTTCCATGTTCATACAGATAGCGGTGCTGATATTTCCAAGTTTATACAGGTAGCAGTGTAGATATTTCCATGTTTATACCGATAGCGGTGTAGATATTTCCATGTTTATACACATAGCGGTGTAGATATTTCCATGTTTATACAGATAGCGGTGTAGATATATCCATCTTAATACAGATGGTTGTGTAGATATTTATATGTTCATACAGATGGCAGTGCAGATATTTCCATGTTCATACAGATGGCAGTGAATATATTTCCATGTTCACACAGATGGCAGTGTAGATACTTCCATGTTCATACTGATAGCGGTGCTGATATTTCCATGTTTATACAGGTAGCGGTGTAGATATTTCCATGTTTATACAGATAGTCGTGTAGATATTGCCATGTTTATAACGTAGCCGTGTAGATATTTCCATGTTTATACAGATAGTGGTGTAGATATCTCCATCTTAATACAGATGGCGGTGTAGATAATTATATGTTCATTCAGATGGCGGTGCAGATATTTCCATGTTCATACAGATGGCGGTGTAGATATTTCCATGTTCATACAGATAGCGGTGTAGTTATTTCCATGTGTAAAGAGATAGCTGTGTAGATATTTCCATGTATATGCAGATAGCTGTGTTGCCATTTCCATTTTCAAGCAGATAGTGGTGTATATATTTCCCTGTTCAAACAGTTAGCGGTGTAGATATTTTCATGTTCATAAAGATAGCAGTGTAGATATTTCCATGTTTATACAGATAGCGGTGAAGATGTATGCATGTTTACACAGATAGCGGTGTAGATATTTCCATGTTCATCCAGATGGCTCTGTAGATATATCCATGTTCATACAGATAGCGGTGTAGGTATTTCCAAGTTCATACAGATAGCGGTGCAGATATTTCCATGTTCATCCAGATGGCTGTGTAGATATATCCATGTTCATACAGATGGCGGTGAAGATATTTCCATGTTCATACAGATAGCGGTGTAGATATTTCCATGTTCATACAGATAGCGGTGTAGATATTTCCATGTTCATACAGATGGTGGTGTAGATATTTCCATGTTGATACTGATAGCGGTGTGGATATTTCCATGTTTATACAGATAGCGGTGAAGATGTATGCATGTTTACACAGATAGTGGTGTAGATATTTCCATGTTCATACAGATAGCGGTGTAGATATTTCCATGATCATCCAGACGGCTGTGTAGACATATCCAGGTTCATACAGATAGCGGTGAAGATATTTCCATGTTGATACAGATGGCTGTGTAGATATATCCATGTTCATTCAGATGGCGGTGAAGATTTTTCCATGTTCATACAGATGGCGGTGTAGATATTTCCATATTCATACAGATAGCGGTGCTGATATTTCCATGTTTATACAGGTAGCAGTGTAGATATTTCCATGTTTATACAGATAGCGGTGTAGATATTTCCATGTTTATACACATAGCGGTGTAGATATTTCCATGTTTATACAGATAGCGGTGTAGATATCTCCAACTTAATAGAGATGGTGGTGTAGATATTTATATGTTCATACAGATGGCGGTGCAGATATTTCCATGTTCATACAGATGGCGGTGAATATATTTCCATGTTCACACAGATGGTGGTGTAGATACTTCCATGTTCATACTGATAGCGGTGATGATGTTTCCATGTTTATACAGGTAACGGTGTAGATATTTCCATGTTTATACAGATAGCGGTGTAGATATTTCCATGTTCATCCAGATGGCTGTGTAGATATATCCATGTTCTTCCAGATGGCTGTGAAGATATATCCATGTTCATACAGATGGCGGTGAAGATATTTCCATGTTCATACAGATAGCGGTGTAGATATTTCCATATTCATACAGATAGCAGTGTATGTATTTCCATGTTTATACAGATAGCGGTGTAGGTATTTCCATGTTCATCCAGATGGCTGTGTAGATATATCCATGTTCATACAGATAGCAGTGTAGATATTTCCATGTTCATCCAGATGGCTGTGTATCTATTTCCATGTTCATACAGATAGTGGTGTAGATATTTCCATGTTCATACAGATAGCGATGTAGATATTTCCATGTTCATACAGATAGCCGTGTAGATATTGCCATGTTCATACCGATAGCGGTGCTGATACTTCCATGTTTATACAGGTAGCGGTGTACATATTTCCGTGGTTATACAGGTAGCGGTGTAGATATTTCCATGTTCATATAGATAGCGGTGTAGATATTTCCATGTTTATACAGATAGCGGTGTAGATATCTCCTTCTTAATACAGATGGCGGTGTAGATATTTATATGTTCATACAGACTGCGGAGCAGATATTTCCATGTTCATACAGATGGTGGTGTAGATATTTCCATGTTCATACAGATAGCGGTGTGGATATTTCCATGTTTATACAGATAGCGGTGAAGATGTATGCATGTTTACTCAGATAGTGGTGTACATATTTCCATGTTCATACAGATAGCGGTGTAGATATTTCCATGTTCATCCATACGGCTGTGTAGACATATCCATGTTCATAAAGATGGCGGTGAAGATATTTCCATGTTGATACAGATGGCTGTGTAGATATATCCATGTTCATACAGATGGCGGTGAAGATTTTTCCATGTTCATACAGATGGCGGTGTAGATATTTCCATGTTCATACAGATAGCGGTGCTGATATTTCCAAGTTTATACAGGTAGCAGTGTAGATATTTCCATGTTTATACCGATAGCGGTGTAGATATTTCCATGTTTATACACATAGCGGTGTAGATATTTCCATGTTTATACAGATAGCGGTGTAGATATATCCATCTTAATACAGATGGTTGTGTAGATATTTATATGTTCATACAGATGGCAGTGCAGATATTTCCATGTTCATACAGATGGCAGTGAATATATTTCCATGTTCACACAGATGGCAGTGTAGATACTTCCATGTTCATACTGATAGCGGTGCTGATATTTCCATGTTTATACAGGTAGCGGTGTAGATATTTCCATGTTTATACAGATAGTCGTGTAGATATTGCCATGTTTATAACGTAGCCGTGTAGATATTTCCATGTTTATACAGATAGTGGTGTAGATATCTCCATCTTAATACAGATGGCGGTGTAGATAATTATATGTTCATTCAGATGGCGGTGCAGATATTTCCATGTTCATACAGATGGCGGTGTAGATATTTCCATGTTCATACAGATAGCGGTGTAGTTATTTCCATGTGTAAAGAGATAGCTGTGTAGATATTTCCATGTATATGCAGATAGCTGTGTTGCCATTTCCATTTTCAAGCAGATAGTGGTGTATATATTTCCCTGTTCAAACAGTTAGCGGTGTAGATATTTTCATGTTCATAAAGATAGCAGTGTAGATATTTCCATGTTTATACAGATAGCGGTGAAGATGTATGCATGTTTACACAGATAGCGGTGTAGATATTTCCATGTTCATCCAGATGGCTCTGTAGATATATCCATGTTCATACAGATAGCGGTGTAGGTATTTCCAAGTTCATACAGATAGCGGTGCAGATATTTCCATGTTCATCCAGATGGCTGTGTAGATATATCCATGTTCATACAGATGGCGGTGAAGATATTTCCATGTTCATACAGATAGCGGTGTAGATATTTCCATGTTCATACAGATAGCGGTGTAGATATTTCCATGTTCATACAGATGGTGGTGTAGATATTTCCATGTTGATACTGATAGCGGTGTGGATATTTCCATGTTTATACAGATAGCGGTGAAGATGTATGCATGTTTACACAGATAGTGGTGTAGATATTTCCATGTTCATACAGATAGCGGTGTAGATATTTCCATGATCATCCAGACGGCTGTGTAGACATATCCAGGTTCATACAGATAGCGGTGAAGATATTTCCATGTTGATACAGATGGCTGTGTAGATATATCCATGTTCATTCAGATGGCGGTGAAGATTTTTCCATGTTCATACAGATGGCGGTGTAGATATTTCCATATTCATACAGATAGCGGTGCTGATATTTCCATGTTTATACAGGTAGCAGTGTAGATATTTCCATGTTTATACAGATAGCGGTGTAGATATTTCCATGTTTATACACATAGCGGTGTAGATATTTCCATGTTTATACAGATAGCGGTGTAGATATCTCCATCTTAATAGAGATGGTGGTGTAGATATTTACATGTTCATACAGATGGCGGTGCAGATATTTCCATGTTCATACAGATGGCGGTGAATATATTTCCATGTTCACACAGATGGTGGTGTAGATACTTCCATGTTCATACTGATAGCGGTGATGATGTTTCCATGTTTATACAGGTAACGGTGTAGATATTTCCATGTTTATACAGATAGCGGTGTAGATATTTCCATGTTCATCCAGATGGCTGTGTAGATATATCCATGTTCTTCCAGATGGCTGTGAAGATATATCCATGTTCATACAGATGGCGGTGAAGATATTTCCATGTTCATACAGATAGCGGTGTAGATATTTCCATATTCATACAGATAGCAGTGTATGTATTTCCATGTTTATACAGATAGCGGTGTAGGTATTTCCATGTTCATCCAGATGGCTGTGTAGATATATCCATGTTCATACAGATAGCAGTGTAGATATTTCCATGTTCATCCAGATGGCTGTGTAGCTATTTCCATGTTCATACAGATAGTGGTGTAGATATTTCCATGTTCATACAGATAGCGGTGTAGATATTTCCATGTTCATACAGATAGCCGTGTAGATATTGCCATGTTCATACCGAAAGCGGTGCTGATACTTCCATGTTTATACAGGTAGCGGTGTACATATTTCCGTGTTTATACAGGTAGCAGTGTAGATATTTCCATGTTCATACAGATAGCGGTGTAGATATTTCCATGTTTATACAGATACTGGTGTAGATATCTCCTTCTTAATACAGATGGCGGTGTAGATATTTATATGTTCATACAGATGGCGGTGCAGATATTTCCATGTTCATACAGATGGTGGTGTAGATATTTCCATGTTTATAGAGATAGCGGTGAAGTTATTTCCACGTGCAAAGAGATAGCTGTGTAGATATTTCCATGTATATGCAGATAGCTGTGTAGATATTTCCATTTTCATGCAGATAGTGGTGTAGATATTTCCATGTTCAAACAGATAGCGGTGTAGATATTTCCATGTTCATACAGATAGCAGTGTAGATATTTCCATGTTTATACAGATAGCGGTGAAGATGTATGCATGTTTACACAGATAGCGGTGTAGATATTTCCATGTTCATACAGATAGCGGTGTAGATATTTCCATGTTCATCCAGATGGCTGTTAAGATATATCCATGTTCATCCAGATGGCTGTGTAGATATATCCATGTTCATACAGATGGCGGTGAAGATATTTCCATGTTCATACAGATAGCGGTGTAGATATTTCCATATTCATACAGTTAGCAGTGTATGTATTTCCATGTTCATACAGATAGCGGTGTAGATATTTCCATGTTCATCCAGATGGCTGTGTAGATATATCCATGTTCATACAGATAGCGGTGTAGATATTTCCATGTTCATCCAGATGGCTGTGTAGCTATTTCCATGTTCATACAGATAGTGGTGTAGATATTTCCATGTTCATACAGATAGCGGTGTAGATATTTCCATGTTCATACAGATAGCAGTGTAGATATTGCCATGTTCATACCGTTAGCGGTGCTGATACTTCCATGTTTATACAGGTAGCGGTGTACATACTTCCGTGTTTATACAGGTAGCGGTGTAGATATTTCCATGTTCATACAGATAGCGGTGTAGATATTTCCATGTTTATACAGATAGCGGTGTAGATATCTCCTTCTTAATACAGATGGCGGTGTAGATATTTATATGTTCATACAGATGGCGGTGCAGATATTTCCATGTTCATACAGATGGTGGTGTAGATATTTCCATGTTTATAGAGATAGCGGTGTAGTTATTTCCATGTGCAAAGAGATAGCTGTGTGGATATTTCCATGTATATGCAGATAGCTGTGTAGATATTTCCATTTTCATGCACATAGCAGTGTAGATATTTCCATGTTCAAACAGATAGCAGTGTAGATATTTCCATGTTCATACAGATAGCGGTGAAGATATTTCCATGTTTATACAGATAGCAGTGAAGATGTATGCATGTTTACACAGATAGAGGTGTAGATATTTCCATGTTCATACAGATAGCGGTGTAGATATTTCCATGTTCATCCAGACGGCTGTGTAGACATATCCATGTTCATACAGATGGCGCTGAAGATATTTTCATGTTCATACAGATGGCTGTGTAGATATATCCATGTTCATACAGATGGCGGTGAAGATTTTTCCATGTTAATACAGATGGCGGTGTAGATATTTCCATGTTCATACAGATAGCGGTGTAGATATCTCCATCTTACTACAGATGGCGGTGTAGATATTTATATGTTCATACAGATGGCGGTGCAGATATTTCCATGTTCATACAGATGGCGGTGAAGATATTTCCATGTTCATACAGATGGAGGTGTAGATACTTCCATGTTCATACTGATAGTGGTGCTGATATTTCCATGTTTATACAGGTAGCGGTGTAGATATTTCCATGTTTATACAGATAGCGGTGTAGATATTTCCATGTTTATACACATAGCGGTGTAGATATTTCCATGTTTATACAGATAGCGGTGTAGATATCTCCATCTTAATACAGATGGCGGTGTAGATATTTATATGTTCATTCAGATGGCGGTGCAGATATTTCCATGTTCATACAGATGGCGGTGTAGATATTTCCATGTTCATACAGATAGCGGTGTAGTTATTTCCATGTGTAAAGAGATAGCTGTGTAGATATTTCCATGTATATGCAGAAAGCTGTGTAGACATTTCCATTTTCATGCAGATAGCGGTGTATATATTTCCCTGTTCAAACAGTTAGCGGTGTAGATATTTCCATGTTCATAAAGATAGCAGTGTAGATATTTCCATGTTTATACAGATAGCGGTGAAGATGTATGCATGTTTACACAGATAGCGGTGTAGATATTTCCATGTTCATCCAGATGGCTCTGTAGATATATCCATTTTCATACAGATAGCGGTGTAGATATTTCCATGTTCATACAGATAGCGGTGCAGATATTTCCATGTTCATCCAGATGGCTGTGTAGATATATCCATGTTCAAACAGATGGCGGTGAAGATATTTCCATGTTCATACAGATAGCGGTGTAGATATTTCCATGTTCATACAGATAACGGTGTAGATATTTCCATGTTCATACAGATAGCGGTGTTTGTATTTCCATGTTCATACAGATAGTGGTGTATGTATTTCCATGTTCATACAGATAGCGGTGTAGATATTTCCATGTTCATCCAGATGGCTGTGTAGATATTCTCATGTTCATCCAGATGGCTGTGTAGCTATTTCCATGTTCATACAGATAGCCGTGTAGATATTGCCATGTTCACACCGATAATTGTGCTGATACTTCCATGTTTATACAGGTAGCGGTGTACATATTTCCGTGTTTATACAGGTAGTGGTGTAGATATTTCCATGTTCATACAGATTGTGGTGTAGATATTTCCATGTTTATACAGATAGCGGTGTAGATATCTCATTCTTAATACAGATGGCGGTGTAGATATTTATATGTTCATACAGATGGCGGTGTACATATTTCCATGTTCATACAGATGGTGGTGTAGATATTTTCATGTTCATACAGATAGCGGTGTGGATATTTCCATGTTTATACAGATAGCGGTGAAGATGTATGCATGTTTACACAGATAGCGGTGTAGATATTTCCATGTTCATACAGATAGCGGTGTAGATATTTCCATGTTCTTCCAGACGGCTGTGTAGACATATCCATGTTCATACAGATGGCTGTGAAGATATTTCCATGTTCATACAGATGGCTATGTAGATATATCCATGTTCATACAGATGGCGGTGAAGATATTTCCATGTTCATACAGATGGCTGAGTAGATATTTCAATGTTCATACAGAGTGCGGTGCTGATATTTCCATTTTTATACAGGTAGCAGTGTAGATATTTCCATGTTTATACAGATAGCGGTGTAGATATTTCCATGTTTATACACATTGTGGTGTAGATATTTCCATGTTTATACAGATAGCGGTGTAGATATTTCCATCTTAATACAGATGGCGGTGTAGATATTTATATGTTCATACAGACGGCGGTGCAGATATTTCCATGATCATACAGATGGCGGTGAAGATATTTCCATGTTCATACAGATGGCGGTGTAGATATTACCAGGTTTACAGAGATAGCGGTGTAGTTATTTACATGTGTAAAGAGATAGCTGTGTACATATTTCCATGTATATGCAGATAGCTGTGTAGATATTTCCATTTTCATGCAGATAGCGGTGTAGATATTTCCATGTTCAAACAGATAGCAGTGTAGATATTTCCATGTTTATAAAGATAGCGGTGAAGATGTATGCATGTTTACACAGATAGCGGTGTAGATCTTTCCATGTTCATACAGATAGCGGTGTAGATATCTCCATCTTAATACAGATGGTGGTGTAGATATTTATATGTTCATACAGATGACGGTGCAGATATTTCCATGTTCATACAGATGGCGGTGAAGATATTTCCATGTTCACACAGATGGCGGTGTAGATACTTCAACGTTCATAATGATAGCGGTGCTGATATTTCCATGTTTATACAGGTAGCGGTGTAGTTATTTCCATGTTTATACAGATGGCGGTGTAGATATTTCCATGTTTATACACATAGCGGTGTAGATATTTCCATGTTTATACAGATAGCGGTGTAGATATCTCCATCTTAATACAGATGGCGGTGCAGATATTTATATGTTCATTCAGATGGCGGTGCAGATATTTCCATGTTCATACAGATGGCGGTGTAGATATTTCCATGTTCATACAGATAGCGGTGTACTTATTTCCATGTGTAAAGAGATTGCTGTGTAGATATTTCCATGTATATGCAGTTAGCTGTGTAGACATTTCCATTTTCAAGCAGATAACGGTGTATATATTTCCCTGTTCAATCAGTTAGCGGTGTAGATATTTCCATGTTCATAAAGATATCAGTGTAGGTATTTCCATGTTTATACAGATAGCGGTGAAGATGTATGCATGTTTACACAGATAGCGGTGTAGATATTTCCATGTTCTTCCAGATGGCTGTGTAGATATATCCATGTTCATACAGATAGCGGTGTAGATATTTCCATGTTCATACAGATAGCGGTGCAGTTATTTCCATGTTCATCCAGATGGCTGTGTAGATATATCCATGTTCAGACAGATGGCGGTGAATATATTTCCATGTTCATACAGATAGCGGTGTAGATATTTCCATGTTCATACAGATAGCGGTGTAGATATTTCCAGGTTCCTACAGAGGGCGGTGCTGATATTTCCATGTTGATACAGGTAGCGGTGTAGGTATTTCCATGTTTATACAGATAGCGGTGTAGATATTTCCATGTTTATACATGTAGCGGTGTAGATATTTCCATGTTTATACAGATAGCGGTGTAGATATCTCCATCTTAATACAGATGGCGGTGTAGATATTTATATGTTCATACAGATGGCGGTGCAAATATTTCCATGTTCATACAGATGGCGGTGTAGATATTACCATGTTTATAGAGACAGCGGTGTAGTTATTTCCATGTGTAAAGAGATAGCTGTGTAGATATTTCCTTGTATATGCAGATAGCTGTGTAGATATTTCCATTTTCATGCAGATAGCGGTTTAGATATTTCCATGTTCAAACAGATAGCGGTGTAGATATTTCCATGTTCATACAGATAGCAGTGTAGATATTTCCATGTTTATACAGATAGCGGTGAAGATGTATGCATGTTTACACAGATAGTGGTGTAGATATTTCCATGTTCATACAGATAGCGGTGTAGATATTTCCATGTTCATCCAGATGGCTGTGTAGATATATCCATGTTCATCCAGATGGCTGTGTAGATATATCCATGTTCATACAGATGGCGGTGAAGATATTTCCATGTTCATACAGATAGTGGTGTAGATATTTCCATATTCATACAGATAGCAGTGTATATATTTCCATGTTCATACAGATAGCGGTGAAGATATTTCCATGTTCATCCAGATGGCTGTGTAGATATATCCATGTTCATACAGATAGCGGTGTAGATATTTCCCTGTTAAAACAGTTAGCGGAGTAGATATTTCCATGTTCATAAAGATAGCAGTGTAGATATTTCCATGTTTCTACAGATAGCGGTGAAGATGTATGCATGTTTACACAGATAGCGGTGTAGATATTTCCATGTTCATCCAGATGGCTCTGTAGATATATCTATGTTCATACAGATAGCGGTGTAGATATTTCCATGTTCATACAGATAGCTGTGCAGATATTTCCATGTTCATCCAGATGGCTGTGTAGATATATCCATGTTCATACAGATGGCGGTGAAGATATTTCCATGTTCATACAGATAGCGGTGTAGATATTTCCATGTTCATACAGATAGCGGTGTAGATATTTCCATGTTCATACAGATAGCGGTGTATGTATTTCCATGTTCATACAGATAGCAGTTTAGATATTTCCATGTTCATCCAGATGGCTGTGTAGATATATCCATGTTCATACAGATAGCGGTGTAGATATTTCCATGTTCATCCAGATGGCTGTGTAGCTATTTCCATGTTCATACAGATAGTGGTGTAGATATTTCCATGTTCATACAGATAGCGGTGTAGATATTTCCATGTTCATACAGATAGCCGTGTAGATATTGCCATGTTCATACCGATAGCGGTGCTGATACTTCCATGTTTATACAGGTAGCGGTGTACATATTTCCGTGTTTATACAGGTAGCGGTGTAGATATTTCCATGTTCATACAGATAGCAGTGTAGATATTTCCATGTATATACAGATAGCGGTGTAGATATCTCCTTCTTAATACAGATGGTGGTGTAGATATTTATATGTTCATACAGACAGCGGTGCAGATACATCCATGTTCATACAGATGGTGGTGTAGATATTTCCATGTTTATAGAGATAGCGGTGTAGTTATTTCATGTGCAAAGAGATAGCTGTGTAGATATTTCCATGTATATACAGATAGCTGTGTAGATATTTCCATTTCCATGCAGATAGCGGTGTAGATATTTCCATGTTCAAACAGATAGCGGTGTAGATATTTCCATGTTCATACAGATAGCGGTGTGGATATTTCCATGTTTATACAGATAGCGGTGAAGATGTATGCATGTTTACACAGATAGCGGTGTAGATATTTCCATGTTCATACAGATAGCGGTGTAGATATTTCCATGTTCATCCAGACGGCTGTGTAGACATATCCATGTTCATACAGATGGCGGTGAAGATGTTTCCATGCTTATACAGAAGCTGTGTAGATTTATCCATGTTGATACAGATGGCGGTGAAGATTTTTCCATGTTCATACAGATGGCGGTATAGATATTTCCATGTCCATACAGATAGCGGTGCTGATATTTCCATGTTTATACAGGTAGCAGTGTCGATATTTCCATGTTTATACAGATAGTGGTGTAGATATTTCCATGTTTATACACATAGCGTTGTAGATATTTCCATGTTTATACAGATAGCGGTGTAGATATCTCCATCTTAATACAGATGGCGGTGTAGATATTTATATGTTCATACAGATGGCGGTGCAGATATTTCCATGTTCATACAGATGGCGGTGAAGATATTTCCATGTTCATACAGATGGCGGTGTAGATACTTCCATGTTCATACTGATAGCGGTGCTGATATTTCCATGTTTATACAGGTAGCGGTGTAGATATTTCCATGTTTATACAGATAGCGGTGTAGATATTTCCATGTTTATACACATAGCGGTGTAGATATTTCCATGTTTATACACATAGCAGTGTGGATATCTCCATCTTAATACAGATGGCGGCGTAGATACTTATATGTTCATTCAGATGGCGGTGCAGATATTTCCATGTTCATACAGATGGCGGTGTAGATATTTCCATGTTCATACAGATAGCGGTGTAGTTATTTCCATGTGTAAAGAGATAGCTGTGTAGATATTTCCATGTATATGCAGATAGCTGTGTAGACATTTCCATTTTCATGCAGATAGCGGTGTATATATTTCCCTGTTCAAACAGTTAGCGGTGTAGATATTTCCATGTTCATAAAGATAGCAGTGTAGATATTTCCTTGTTTATACAGATAGCGGTGAAGATGTATGCATGTTTACACAGATAGCGGTGTAGATATTTCCATGTTCATCCAGATGGCTGTGTAGATATATCCATGTTCATACAGATAGCGGTGTAGATATTTCCATGTTCATACAGATAGCGGTGCAGATATTTCCATGTTCATCCAGATGGCTGTGTAGATATATGCATGTTCATACAGATGGCGGTGAAGATATTTCCATGTTCATACAGATAGCGTTGTAGATATTTCCATGTTCATCCAGAGGGCTGTGTAGCTATTTCCATGTTCATACAGATAGTGATGTAGATATTTCCATGTTCATACAGATAGCGGTATAGATATTTCCATGTTCATACAGATAGCCGTGTAGATATTGCCATGTTCATACCGATAGCGGTGCTGATACTTCCATGTTTATACAGGTAGCGGTGTACATATTTCCGTGTTTATACAGGTAGCGGTGTAGATATTTCCATGTTCATACAGATAGCGGTGTAGCTATTTCCATGTTTATACAGATAGCGGTGAAGATATCTCCTTCTTAATACAGATGGCGGTGTAGATATTTATATGTTCATACAGATGGCGGTGCAGATATTTCCATGTTCATACAGATGGTGGTGTAGATATTTCCATGTTTATAGAGATAGCGGTGTAGTTATTTCCATGTGTAAAGAGATAGCTGTGTAGATATTTCCATGTATATGCAGATAGCTGTGTAGATATTTCCATTTTCATGCAGATAGCGGTGTAGATATTTCCATGTTCAAACAGATAGCGGTGTAGATATTTCCATGTTCATGCAGATAGCGGTGTGGATATTTCCATGTTTATACAGATAGCGGTGAAGATGTATGCATGTTTACACAGAGAGCGGTGTAGATATTTCCATGTTCATACAGATAGCGGTGTAGATATTTCCATGTTCATCCAGACGGCTGTGTAGACATATCCATGTTCATACAGATGGCGGTGAAGATATTTCCATGTTCATACAGATGGCTGTGTAGATATATCCAGGTTCATAGAGATGGCGGTGAAGATTTTTCCATGTTCATACAGAAGCGGTGTAGATATTTCCATGTTCATACAGATAGCGGTGCTGTTATTTCCATGTTTATGCAGGTAGCAGTGTAGATATTTCCATGTTTATACAGATAGCGGTGTAGATATTTCCATGTTTATACACATAGCGGTGTAGATATTTCCATGTTTATACAGATAGCGTGTAGATATCTCCATCTTAATACAGATGTCGGTGTAGATATTTATATGTTCATACAGATGGCGGTGCAGATATTTCCATGTTCATACAGATGCGGTGAAGATATTTCCATGTTCATACAGATGGTGGTGTAGATACTTCCATGTTCATACTGATAGCGGTGCTGATATTTCCAAGTTTATACAGGTAGCGGTGTAGATATTTCCATGTTTATACATATAGCGGTGTAGATATTTCCATGTTTATACACATAGCGGTGCAGATATTTCCATGTTTATACAGATAGCGGTGTAGATATTTCCATCTTAATACAGATGGCGGTGTAGATATTTATATGTTCATTCAGATGGCGGTGGAGATATTTCCATGTTCATACAGATAGCGGTGTAGTTATATTCCATGTGTAAAGAGATAGCTGTGTAGATATTTCCATGTATATGCAGACAGCTGTGTAGACATTTCCATTTTCATGCAGATAGCGGTGTATATATTTCCCTTTTAAAACAGTTAGCGGTGTAGATATTTCCATGTTCATAAAGATAGCAGTGTAGATATTTCCATGTTTATACAAAAAGCGGTGAAGCTGTATGCATGTTTACACAGATAGCGGTGTAGATATTTCCATGTTCATCCAGATGGCTGTGTAGAAATATCCATGTTCATACAGATAGCGGTGTAGATATTTCCATGTTCATACAGATAGCGGTGCAGATATTTCCATGTTCATCCAGATGGCTGTGTAGATATATCCATGTTCATACAGATGTCGGTGAAGATATTTCCATGTTCATACAGATAGCGGTGTAGATATTTCCATGTTCATACAGATAGCGGTGTAGTTATTTCCAAGTTCATACAGATAGCGGTGTATGTATTTCCATGTTCATACAGATAGCGGTGTAGATATTTCCATGTTCATACAGATGGCGGTGTAGTTTTTCCATGTTCATAGGGATGGCGGTGTAGATATTTCCATATTTATAGAGATAGCGGTGTAGTTATTTCCATGTTCCTGGAGATAGCGGTGTAGATATTTCCATGTATATTCAGTTAGCTTTGTACATATTTCCATGTTCAGACAGATAGCGGTGTAGATATTTCCATGTTCATCCAGATGGCTGTGTAGATATATCCATGTTCATACAGATAGCGGTGTAGATATTTCCATGTTCATCCAGATGGCTGTGTATCTATTTCCATGTTCATACAGATAGTGGTGTAGATATTTCCATGTTCATACAGATAGCGATGTAGATATTTCCATGTTCATACAGATAGCCGTGTAGATATTGCCATGTTCATACCGATAGCGGTGCTGATACTTCCATGTTTATACAGGTAGCGGTGTACATATTTCCGTGGTTATACAGGTAGCGGTGTAGATATTTCCATGTTCATATAGATAGCGGTGTAGATATTTCCATGTTTATACAGATAGCGGTGTAGATATCTCCTTCTTAATACAGATGGCGGTGTAGATACTTATATGTTCATACAGACTGCGGAGCAGATATTTCCATGTTCATACAGATGGTGGTGTAGATATTTCCATGTTCATACAGATAGCGGTGTGGATATTTCCATGTTTATACAGATAGCGGTGAAGATGTATGCATGTTTACTCAGATAGTGGTGTACATATTTCCATGTTCATACAGATAGCGGTGTAGATATTTCCATGTTCATCCATACGGCTGTGTAGACATATCCATGTTCATAAAGATGGCGGTGAAGATATTTCCATGTTGATACAGATGGCTGTGTAGATATATCCATGTTCATACAGATGGCGGTGAAGATTTTTCCATGTTCATACAGATGGCGGTGTAGATATTTCCATGTTCATACAGATAGCGGTGCTGATATTTCCAAGTTTATACAGGTAGCAGTGTAGATATTTCCATGTTTATACAGATAGCGGTGTAGATATTTCCATGTTTATACACATAGCGGTGTAGATATTTCCATGTTTATACAGATAGCGGTGTAGATATATCCATCTTAATACAGATGGTGGTGTAGATATTTATATGTTCATACAGATGGCAGTGCAGATATTTCCATGTTCATACAGATGGCAGTGAATATATTTCCATGTTCACACAGATGGCAGTGTAGATACTTCCATGTTCATACTGATAGCGGTGCTGATATTTCCATGTTTATACAGGTAGCGGTGTAGATATTTCCATGTTTATACAGATAGCCGTGTAGATATTGCCATGTTTATAACGTAGCGGTGTAGATATTTCCATGTTTATACAGATAGTGGTGTAGATATCTCCATCTTAATACAGATGGCGGTGTAGATAATTATATGTTCATTCAGATGGCGGTGCAGATATTTCCATGTTCATACAGATGGCGGTGTAGATATTTCCATGTTCATACAGATAGCGGTGTAGTTATTTCCATGTGTAAAGAGATAGCTGTGTAGATATTTCCATGTATATGCAGATAGCTGTGTTGCCATTTCCATTTTCAAGCAGATAGTGGTGTATATATTTCCCTGTTCAAACAGTTAGCGGTGTAGATATTTTCATGTTCATAAAGATAGCAGTGTAGATATTTCCATGTTCATCCAGATGGCTCTGTAGATATATCCATGTTCATACAGATAGCGGTGTAGGTATTTCCAAGTTCATACAGATAGCGGTGCAGATATTTCCATGTTCATCCAGATGGCTTTGTAGATATATCCATGTTCATACAGATGGCGGTGTAGATATTTCCATGTTCATACAGATAGCGGTGTAGTTATTTCCATGTGTAAAGAGATAGCTGTGTAGATATTTCCATGTATATGTTGATAGCAGTGTAGATATTTCCATTTTCATGCAGATAGCAGTGTAGATATTTCCATGTTCAAACAGATAGCGGTGTAGATATTTCCGTGTTCATACAGATAGCGGTGTAGATATTTCCATGTTCATACAGATAGCGGTGTAGATATTTCCATTTTTATACAGATAGCGGTGAATATGTATGCATGTTTACACAGATAGCGGTGTAGATATTTCCATGTTCATCCAGATGGCTGTGTACATATATCCATGTTCATACAGATAGTGGTGTAGATATTTCCATGTTCATACAGATAGCGGTGTAGATATTTCCATGTTCAGACAGATGGCTGTGTAGGTATATCCATGTTCATACAAATAGCGGTGTAGATATTTCCATGTTCATACAGATAGCGGTGTAGCTATTTCCATTTTCATAGAGATAACGGTGTAGCTATTTCCATGTTCATACAGATAGCAGTGTAGATATTTGCATGTTCATACAGATAGCGGTGTAGATATTTCATTTTCATACAGAGAGCGGTGCTGATATTTAGATGTTTATACAGGCAGCGGTGTAGATATTTCCTTGTTTATACAGATAGCGGTTTAGATATTTCCTTCTTAATACAGATGGCGGTGTAGATATTTATATGTTCATACAGATGGCGGTGCAGATATTTCCATGTTCAGACAGATGGCGGTGTAGATATTTCCATGTTCATACAGATAGCGGTGTAGTTATTTCCATGTGTAAAGAGATAGCTGTGCAGATATTTCCATGTATATGCAGATAGCTGTGTAGATATTTCCGTTTTCAAGCAGATAGCGGTGTATATATTTCCATCTTGAAACAGATAGCGGTGAAGATATTTCCATGTTCATACAGATAGCGGTGTAGGTATTTAAATGTTTATACAGATAGCGGTGAAGATGTATGCATGTTTACACAGATAGCGGTGTGGATATTTCCATGTTCATACAGATAGCGGTGTAGATATTCCCATGTTCAAAGAGATAGCGGTGTAGATATTTCCATGTTCCTCCAGATGGCTGTGTAGAAATATCCATGTTCATACAGATGGCGGTGTAGATATCTCCATGTTCATACAGATAGAGGGGCTGATATTTCCATGTTCATACAGAAGGCGGTGCTGATATTTCCATGTTTATTCAGATAGCGGTGTAGATATCTCCATCTTAACACAGATGGCAGTGTAGATATTTATATGTTCATACAGATGGCGGTGCAGATATTTCCATGTTCACACAGATGGCGGTGTAGATATTTCCATGTTCATACAGATAGCGGTGTAGTTATTTCCATGTGTAAAGAGATAGCTGTGTAGATATTTCCATGTATATGCAGATAGCTGTGTAGATATTTCCATTTTCATGCAGACAGCGGTGTAGATATTTCCATGTTCAAACAGATAGCGGTGTAGATATTTCCATGTTCATACAGATAGCGGTGTAGATATTTCCATGTTCATACAGATAGCGGTGTAGATATTTATATGTTCATACAGATGGCGGTGCAGATATTTCCATGTTCATACAGATGGCGGTGTAGATATTTCCATGTTTATAGATATAGCGGTGTAGTTATTTCCATGTGTAAAGAGATAGCTGTGTAGATATTTCCATGTATATGCAGATAGCTTTGTAGATATTTCCATTTTCATGCAGATAGCGGTGTAGATATTTACATGTTCAAACAGATAGCGGTGTAGATTTTTCCATGTTCATTCAGATAGCTTTGTAGATATTTCCATGTTCATACAGATAGCGGTGCTGATATTTCCATGTTTATACAGGTATTGGTGTAGATATTTCCATGTTTATACAGATAGCGGTGTAGATATTTCCATGTTTATACAGATAGCGGTGTAGATATTTCCATGTTTAAACAGATAGCGGTGTAGATATCTCCATCTTAATGCAGATGGCGGTGTAGATATTTATATGTTCATACAGAAGGCGGTGCAGATATTTCCATGTTCATACAGATAGCGGTGTAGATATTTCCATGTTTATACAGATAGCGGTGTAGATATTTCCATGTTCATACAGATAGCGGTGTAGATATTTCCATGTTCATACAGATAGCGGTGCTGATATTTCCTTGTTTATACAGGCAGCGGTGTAGATATTTCCATGTTTATACAGATAGCGGTTTAGATATTTCCTTCTTAATACAGATGGCTGTGTAGATATTTATATGTTCATACAGATGGCGGTGTACATATTTCCATGTTTATACAGATAGCAGTGTAGATATCTCCATCTTAATACAGATGGCAGTGTAGATATTTATATGTTCATACAGATGGCGGTGCAGATATTTCCGTGTTCATACAGATGGCGGTGTAGATATTTCCATATTCATACAGATAGCGGTGTAGTTATTTCCATGTGTAAAGAGATAGCTGTGTAGATATTTAAATGTATATGCAGATAGCAGTGTAGATATTTCCATTTTCATGCAGATAGCGGTGTAGATATTTCCATGTTCAAACAGATAGCGTTGTAGATATTTCCATGTTCATACAGATAGCGGTGTGGATATTTCCATGTTCATACAGATAGCGGTGTAGATATTTCCATGTTTATAGAGGTAGCGTTGAAGATCTATGCATGTTTACACAGATAGCGTTGTAGATATTTCCATGTTCATCCAGATGGCTGTGTAGATATCTCCATGTTCATACAGATAGTGGTGTAGATATTTCCATGTTCATACAGATAGCGGTGTAGATATTTCCATGTTCATCCAGATGGCTGTGTAGATATATCCATGTTCATACAGATTGCGGTGTAGATATTTCCATGTTCATACAGATAGTGGTGTAGCTATTTCCATGTTCATACAGATTACGGTGTAGCTATTTCCATGTTCATACAGATAGCAGTGTATTTATTTCCATGTTCATATAGATAGCGGTGTAGATATTTCCATGTTCATACAGATAGCGGTGTAGGTATTTAAATGTTTATACAGATAGCGGTGAAGATGTATGCATGTTTACACAGATAGCGGTGTGGATATTTCCATGTTCAAACAGATAGCGGTGTAGATATTCCCATGTTCAAAGAGATAGCGGTGTAGATATTTCCATGTTCCTCCAGATGGCTGTGTAGATATATCCATGTTCATACAGATGGCGGTGTAGATATCTCCATGTTCATACAGATAGAGGGGCTGATATTTCCATGTTCATACAGAAGGCGGTGCTGATATTTCCATGTTTATTCAGATAGCGGTGTAGATATCTCCATCTTAACACAGATGGCAGTGTAGATATTTATATGTTCATACAGATGGCGGTGCAGATATTTCCATGTTCACACAGATGGCGGTGTAGATATTTCCATGTTCATACAGATAGCGGTGTAGTTATTTCCATGTGTAAAGAGATAGCTGTGTAGATATTTCCATGTATATGCAGATAGCTGTGTAGATATTTCCATTTTCATGCAGACAGCGGTGTAGATATTTCCATGTTCAAACAGATAGCGGTGTAGATATTTCCATGTTCATACAGATAGCGGTGTAGATATTTCCATGTTCATACAGATAGCGGTGTAGATATTTATATGTTCATACAGATGGCGGTGCAGATATTTCCATGTTCATACAGATGGCGGTGTAGATATTTCCATGTTTATAGATATAGCGGTGTAGTTATTTCCATGTGTAAAGAGATAGCTGTGTAGATATTTCCATGTATATGCAGATAGCTTTGAAGATATTTCCATTTTCATTCAGATAGCGGTGTAGATATTTACATGTTCAAACAGATAGCGGTGTAGATTTTTCCATGTTCATTCAGATAGCTTTGTAGATATTTCCATGTTCATACAGATAGCGGTGCTGATATTTCCATGTTTATACAGGTAGTGGTGTAGATATTTCCATGTTTATACAGATAGCGGTGTAGATATTTCCATGTTTATACAGATAGCGGTGTAGATATTTCCATGTTTAAACAGATAGCGGTGTAGATATCTCCATCTTAATACAGATGGCGGTGTAGATATTTATATGTTCATACAGATGGCGGTGCAGATATTTCCATGTTCATACAGATAGCGGTGTAGATATTTCCATGTTTATACAGATAGCGGTGTAGATATTTCCATGTTCATACAGATAGCGGTGTAGATATTTCCATGTTCATACAGATAGCGGTGCTGATATTTCCTTGTTTATACAGGCAGCGGTGTAGATATTTCCATGTTTATACAGATTGCGGTTTAGATATTTCCTTCTTAATACAGATGGCTGTGTAGATATTTATATGTTCATACAGATGGCGGTGTACATATTTCCATGTTTATACAGATAGCAGTGTAGATATCTCCATCTTAATACAGATGGCAGTGTAGATATTTATATGTTCATACAGATGGCGGTGCAGATATTTCCGTGTTCATACAGATGGCGGTGTAGATATTTCCATATTCATAGAGATAGCGGTGTAGTTATTTCCATGTGTAAAGAGATAGCTGTGTAGATATTTAAATGTATATGCAGATAGCAGTGTAGATATTTCCATTTTCATGCAGATAGCGGTGTAGATATTTCCATGTTCAAACAGATAGCGTTGTAGATATTTCCATGTTCATACAGATAGCGGTGTGGATATTTCCATGTTCATACAGATAGCGGTGTAGATATTTCCATGTTTATAGAGGTAGCGTTGAAGATCTATGCATGTTTACACAGATAGCGGTGTAGATATTTCCATGTTCATCCAGATGGCTGTGTAGATATCTCCATGTTCATACAGATAGTGGTGTAGATATTTCCATGTTCATACAGATAGCGGTGTAGATATTTCCATGTTCATCCAGATGGCTGTGTAGATATATCCATGTTCATACAGATTGCGGTGTAGATATTTCCATGTTCATACAGATAGTGGTGTAGCTATTTCCATGTTCATACAGATTACGGTGTAGCTATTTCCATGTTCATACAGATAGCAGTGTATTTATTTCCATGTTCATATAGATAGCGGTGTAGATATTTCCATGTTCATACAGATAGCCGTGCTGATATTTCCATGTTTATACAGGCAGCGGTGTAGATATTTCCATGTTCATACAGATAGCGGTGCTGATATTTCCATGTTTATACAGGTAGCGGTGTAGAGATTTCCATGGTTATACAGATAGCGGTGTAGATATTTCCATGTTTATACAGATAGCGGTGTAGATATTACCATGTTTATTCAGATAGCATTGTAAATATCTCCGTCTTAATACAGATGGCGGTGTAGATTCTTATATGTTCATACACATGGCGGTGCAGATATTTCCATGTTCATACAGATGGCGGTGTAGTTATTTCCATGTTCATACAGATAGTGGT
Source organism: Gorilla gorilla gorilla (assembly GCF_029281585.2). Taxonomy (NCBI): domain Eukaryota; kingdom Metazoa; phylum Chordata; class Mammalia; order Primates; family Hominidae; genus Gorilla; species Gorilla gorilla. The sequence continues at coordinate 152,728,156 of NC_073231.2, forward strand.
GTAGTTATTTCCATGTGTAAAGAGATAGCTGTGTAGATATTTAAATGTATATGCAGATAGCAGTGTAGATATTTCCAATTTCATGCAGATAGCGGTGTAGATATTTCCATGTCCAATCAGATAGCGGTGTAGGTATTTCCATGTTCATACAGATAGCGGTGTAGATATTTCCATGTTCATACCGATAGCGGTGCAGATATTTCCATGTTTATACAGATAGTGGTGAAGTTGTATGCATGTTTACACAGATAGCGGTGTAGGTATTTCCATGTTCATCCAGATGGCTGTGTACATATATCCATGTTCATACAGATAGCGGTGTAGATATTTCCATGTTCATACAGATAGCGGTGCTGATATTTCCATGTTTATACAGGTAGCGGTGTAGATATTTCCATGGTTATACAGATAGCGGTGTAGATATTTCCATGTTTATACAGATAGCGGTGTAGATATTTCCATGTTTATTCAGATAGCATTGTAAATATCTCCGTCTTAATACAGATGGCGGTGTAGATACTTATATGTTCATACACATGGCGGTGCAGATATTTCCATGTTCATAGAGATGGCGGTGTAGTTATTTCCATGTTCATACAGATAGTGGTGTAATTATTTCCATGTGTAAAGAGATAGCTGTGTAGATATTTAAATGTATATGCAGATAGCAGTGTAGATATTTCCAATTTCATGCAGATAGCGGTGTAGATATTTCCATGTCCAATCAGATAGCGGTGTAGGTATTTCCATGTTCATACAGATAGCGGTGTAGATATTTCCATGTTCATACCGATAGCGGTGCAGATATTTCCATGTTTATACAGATAGTGGTGAAGTTGTATGCATGTTTACACAGATAGCGGTTTAGGTATTTCCATGTTCATCCAGATGGCTGTGTAGATATATCCATGTTCATACAGATAGCGGTGTAGATATTTCCATGTTTATGCAGATAGCGGTGTAGATATTTCCATGTTCAGACAGATGGCGGTGTAGATATTTCCATGTTCATACAGATAGCGGTGTAGTTATTTCCATGTGTAAAGAGACAGCTGTGTAGATATTTCCATGTATATGCAGATTGCTGTGTAGATATTTCCGTTTTCATGCAGATAGCGGTGTATATATTTCCATCTTTAAACAGATAGCGGTGTAGATATTTCCATGTTCATACAGATAGCGGTGTAGATATTTCCATGTTTATACAGATAGTGGTGAAGATGTATGCATGTTTACACAGATAGCGGTGTGGATATTTCCATGTTCATCCAGAGGGCTGTGTAGATATATCCATGTTCATACAGATAGCGGTGTAGATATTTCCTTGTTCATACTGATAGCGGTGTAGATATTTCCATGTTCATACAGATAGCGGTGTAGATATTTCCATGTTCATACAGATATCGGTGTAGATATTTCCATGTTCCTACAGACAGCGGTGCTGATATTTCCATGTTTATACAGGTAGCGGTGTAGATATTTCCATGTTTATACAGATAGCGGTGTAGATATTTCCATGTTTATACAGATAGCGATGTAGATATTTCCATGTTTATGCAGATAGCGGTGTAGATATCTCCATCTTAATACAGATGGCGGTGTAGATATTTATATGTTCATACAGATGGCGGTGCAGATATTTCCATGTTCATACAGATGGCGGTGTGGATATTTCCATGTTCATACAGATAGCGGTGTAGCTATTTCCATGTGTAAAGGGATAGCTGTGTAGATATTTCCATGTATATGCAGATAGCAGTGTAGATATTTCCATTTTCATGCAGATAGCGGTGTAGATATTTCCATGTTCAAACAGATAGTGGTGTAGATATTTCCAAGTTCATACAGATAGCGGTGCTGATATTTCCATGTTTTTACAGGCAGCGGTGTAGATATTTCCAGGTTTATACAGATAGCGGTTTAGATATTTCCTTCTTAATACAGATGGCGGTGTAGATATCTATATGTTCATACAGATGGCGGTGCACATATTTCCATGTTCATACAGATGGCGGTGTAGATATTTCCATGTTTATAGATATAGCGGTGTAGTTATTTCCATGTGTAAAGAGATAGCTGCGTAGATATTTCCATGTATATGCAGATAGCTTTGTAGATATTTCCATTTTCATGCAGATAGCGGTGTAGATATTTACATGTCCAAACAGATAGCGGTGTAGATTTTTCCATGTTCATTCAGATAGCTTTGTAGATATTTCCATGTTCATACAGATAGCGGTGCTGATATTTCCATGTTTATACAGGTAGTGGTGTAGATATTTCCATCTTTATACAGATAGCGGTGTAGATATTTCCATGTTTATACAGATAGCGGTGTAGATATTTCCATGTTTAAACAGATAGCAGTGTAGATATCTCCATCTTAATACAGATGGCGGTGTAGATATTTATATGTTCATACAGATGGCGATGCAGATATTTCCATGTTCATACAGATAGCGGTGTAGATATTTCCATGTTCATACAGATAGCGGTGTAGTTATTTCCATGTGTAAAGAGATAGCTGTGTAGATATTTAAATGTATATACAGATAGCAGTGTAGATATTTCCATTTTCATGCAGATAGAGGTGTAGATATTTCCATGTTCAAACAGATAGCGGTGTAGATATTTCCATGTTCATACAGATAGCGGTGTAGATATTTCCATGTTCATACAGATAGCGGTGTAGATATTTCCATGTTTACACAGATAGCGGTGAAGATCTATGCATGTTTACACACATAGCGGTGTAGATATTTCCATGTTCATCCAGATGGCTTTGTAGATATATCCATGTTCATACAGATAGCGGTGTAGATATTTCCATGTTCATACAGATAGCGGTGTAGATATTTCCATGTTCATACAGATAGCGGTGCAGATATTTCCATGTTCATACAGATAGCGGTGCTGATATTTCCTTGTTTATACAGGCAGCGGTGTAGATATTTCCATGTTTATACAGATAGCGGTTTAGATATTTCCTTCTTAATACTGATGGCGGTGTAGATATTTATATGTTCATACAGATGGCGGTTTAGATATTTCCATGTTTATCCAGATAGCAGTGTAGATATCTCCATCTTAATACAGATGGCCGTGTAGATATTTATATGTTCTTACAGATGGCGGTGCAGATATTTCCGTGTTCATACAGATGGCGGTGTAGATATTTCCATGTTCATACAGATAGCGGTGTAGTTATTTCCATGTGTAAAGAGATAGCTGTGTAGATATTTAAATGTATATGCAGATAGCAGTGTAGATATTTCCATTTTCATACAGATAGCGGTGTAGATATTTCCATGTTCAAACAGATAGCGGTGTAGATATTTCCATGTTCATACAGATAGCGGTGTGGATATTTCCATGTTCATACAGATTGCGGTGTAGATATTTTCATGTTTATAGAGATAGCGGTGAAGATCTATGAATGTTTACACAGATAGCGCTTTAGATATTTCCATGTTCATCCAGATGGCTGTGTAGATATATCCATGTTCATACAGATAGCGGTGTACATATTTCCATGTTCATACAGATATCGGTGTAGATATTTCCATGTTCATCCAGATGGCTGTGTAGATTTATCCATGTTCATACAGATAGTGGTGTAGATATTTCCATGTTCATTCAGATATTGGTGTAGCTATTTCCATGTTCATACAGATAACGGTGTAGCTATTTCCATGTTCATACAGATAGCAGTGTAGATATTTCCATGTTCATACAGATAGCGGTGTAGATATTTCAATGTTCATACAGATAGCGGTACTGATATTTCCATGTTTATACAGGCAGCGGTGTTGATATTTCCATGTTTATACAGATAGCAGTGTAGATATCTCCATCTTAATACAGATGGCGGTGTAGATATTTATATGTTCATACTGATGGCGGTGCAGATATTTCCATGTTCATACAGATGGCGGTGTAGTTATTTCCATGTTCATACAGATAGTGGTGTAGTTATTTCCATGTGTAAAGAGATAGCTGGGTAGATATTTAAATGTATATGCCGATAGCAGTGTAGATATTTCCATTTTCATGCAGATAGCGGTGTAGATATTTCCATGTCCAAACAGATAGCGGTGTAGGTATTTCCATGTTCATACAGATAGCGGTGTAGATATTTCCATGTTCATACCGATAGCGGTGCAGATATTTCCTTGTTTATACAGATAGTGGTGAAGATGTATGCATGTTTACACAGATAGCGGTGTAGATATTTCCATGTTCATCCAGATGGCTGTGTAGATATATCCATGTTCATACAGATAGCGGTGTAGATATTTCCATGTTTATACAGATAGCGGTGAAGATCTATGCATGTTTACACACATAGCGGTGTAGATATTTCCATGTTCATCCAGATGGCTTTGTAGATATATCCATGTTCATACAGATAGCGGTGTAGCTATTTCCATGTTCATACAGATAGCGGTGTAGATATTTCCATGTTCATACAGATAGCGGTGTAGATATTTCCATGTTCAGACAGATGGCTGTGTAGGTATATCCATGTTCATACAAATAGCGGTGTAGATATTTCCATGTTCATACAGATAGCGGTGTAGCTATTTCCATTTTCATAGAGATAACGGTGTAGCTATTTCCATGTTCATACAGATAGCAGTGTAGATATTTGCATGTTCATACAGATAGCGGTGTAGATATTTCATTTTCATACAGAGAGAGGTGCTGATATTTAGATGATTATACAGGCAGCGGTGTAGATATTTCCTTGTTTATACAGATAGCGGTTTAGATATTTCCTTCTTAATACAGATGGCGGTGTAGATATTTATATGTTCATACAGATGGCGGTGCAGATATTTCCATGTTCATGCAGATGGTGGTGTAGATATTTCCATGTTTATAGATATAGCGGTGTAGTTATTTCCATGTGTAAAGAGATAGCTGTGTAGATATTTCCATGTATATGCAGATAGCTTTGTAGATATTTCCATTTTCAGGCAGATAGCGGTGTAGATATTTACATGTTCAAACAGATAGCGGTGTAGATATTTCCATGTTCATTCAAATAGCTTTGTAGATATTTCCATGTTCATACAGATAGCGGTTTAGATATTTCCATGTTCATACAGATAGCGGTGTAGATATTTCCAGGTTCATACAGATAGTGGTGCTGTTATTTCCATGTGTATACAGGTAGCGGTGTAGATATTTCCATGTTTATACAGATAGCGGAGTAGATATTTCCATGTTTATACAGATAACGGTGTAGATATTTCCATGTTTATTCAGATAGCGGTGTAGATATCTCCATCTTAATACAGATGGCGGTGTAGATATTTATATGTTCATACAGATGGCGGTGCAGATATTTCGATGTTCATATAGATGGCGGTGTAGATATTTCCATGTTAATACAGATAGCGGTGTAGTTATTTCCATGTGTAAAGAGATAGCTGTGTAGACATTTCCATTTATATGCAGATAGCTGTGTAGATATTTCCATTTTCATGCAGATAGCTGTGTATATATTTCCATCTTCAAACAGATAGCGGTGTAGATATTTCCATGTTCATACAGATAGCGGTGTAGATATTTCCATGTTTATACAGATAGCGGTGAAGATGTATGCATGTTTACACAAATAGCTGTGTAGATATTTCCATGTTCATACCGATAGCGGTGCAGATATTTCCATGTTTATACAGATAGTGGTGAAGATGTATGCATGTTTACACAGATAGCGGTGTAGATATTTCCATGTTCATCCAGATGGCTGTGTAGATATATCCATGTTCATACGGATAGCGGTGTAGATATTTCCATGTTCATACAGATAGCGGTGTAGATATTTCCATGTTCAGACAGATGGCTGTGTAGATATATCCATGTTCATACAAATAGCGGTGTAGCTATTTCCATGTTCATACAGATAGCGGTGTAGCTATTTCCATTTTCATACAGATAACGATGTAGCTATTTCCATGTTCATACAGATAGCGGTGTAGATATTTCCATGTTCAGACAGATGGCGGTGTAGATATTTCCATGTTCATACAGATAGCGGTGTAGTTATTTCCATGTGTAAAGAGATAGCTGTGTAGATATTTCCATGTATATGCAGATAGCTGTGTAGATATTTCCGTTTTCAAGCAGATAGCGGTGTATATATTTCCATCTTCAAACAGATAGCGGTGAAGATATTTCCATGTTCATACAGATAGCGGTGTAGGTATTTCCATGTTTATACAGATAGCGGTGAAGATGTATGCATGTTTACACAGATAGCGGTGTGGATATTTCCATGTTCATCCAGAGGGCTGTGTAGATATATCCATGTTCATACAGATAGCGGTGTAGATATTTCCTTGTTCATACTGATAGCGGTGTAGATATTTCCATGTTCATACAGATAGCGGTGTAGATATTTCCATGTTCATACAGATATCGGTGTTGATATTTCCATGTTCATCCAGATGGCTGTGTAAATATATCCATGTTCATACAGATAGCGGTGCTGATATTTCCATGTTCATACAGATAGCGGTGTAGCTATTTCCATTTTCATAGAGATAACGGTGTAGCTATTTCCATGTTCATACACATAGCAGTGTAGATATTTGCATGTTCATACAGATAGCGGTGTAGATATTTCCATTTTCATACAGAGAGCGGTGCTGATATTTCCATGTTTATACAGGCAGCCGTGTAGATATTTCCTTGTTTATACAGATAGCGGTTTAGATATTTCCTTCTTAATACAGATGGCGGTGTAGATATTTATATGTTCATACAGATGGCGGTGCAGATATTTCCATGTTCATGCAGATAGTGGTGCTGATATTTCCATGTTTATACAGGTAGCGGTGTAGATATTTCCATGTTTATACAGATAGCGGAGTAGATATTTCCATGTTTATACAGATAGCTGTGTAGATATTTCCATGTTTATTCAGATAGCGGTGTAGATATCTCCATCTAAATACAGATGGCGGTGTAGATATTTATATGTTCATACAGATGGCGGTGCAGATATTTCGATGTTCATATAGATGGCGGTGTAGATATTTACATGTTAATACAGATAGCGGTGTAGTTATTTCCATGTGTAAAGAGATAGCGGTGTAGACATTTCCATCTATATGCAGATAGCTGTGTAGGTACTTCCATTTTCATGCAGATATCTTTGTATATATTTCCATCTTCAAACAGATTGCGGTGTAGATATTTCCATGTTCATACAGATAGCGGTGTAGATATTTCCATGTTTATACAGATGGCGGTGAAGATGTATGCATGTTTACACAGATAGCGGTGTAGATATTTCCATGTTCATACCGATAGCGGTGCAGATATTTCCATGTTTATACAGATAGTGGTGATGATGTATGCATGTTTACACAGATAGCGGTGTAGATATTTCCATGTTCATCCAGATGGCTGTGTAGATATATCCATGTTCATACAGATAGCGGTGTAGATATTTCCATGTTCATACAGATAGCAGTGTAGATATTTCCATGTTCAGACAGATGGCTGTGTAGATATATCCATGTTCATACAAATAGCGGTGTAGATATTTCCATGTTTTACAGATAGCGGTGTAGCTATTTCCATTTTCATACAGATAACGGTGTAGCTATTTCCATGTTCATACAGATAGCGGTGTAGATATTTCCATGTTCAGACAGATGGCGGTGTAGATATTTCCATGTTCATACAGATAGCGGTGTAGTTATTTCCATGTGTAAAGAGATAGCTGTGTAGATATTTCCATGTATATGCAGATAGCTGTGTAGATATTTCCGTTTTCAAGCACATAGCGGTGTATATATTTCCATCTTCAAACAGATAGCGGTGAAGATATTTCCATGTTCATACAGATAGCGGTGTAGGTATTTCCATGTTTATACAGATAGCGGTGAAGATGTATGCATGTTTACACAGATAGCGGTGTGGATATTTCCATGTTCATCCAGAGGGCTGTGTAGATATATCCATGTTCATACAGATAGCGGTGTAGATATTTCCTTGTTCATACTGATAGCAGTGTAGATATTTCCATGTTCATACAGATAGCGGTGTAGATATTTCCATGTTCATACAGATATCGGTGTTGATATTTCCATGTTCATCCAGATGGCTGTGTAAATATATCCATGTTCATACAGATAGCGGTGCTGATATTTCCATGTTCATACAGATAGCGGTGTAGTTATTTCCATTTTCATAGAGATAACGGTGTAGCTATTTCCATGTTCATACACATAGCAGTGTAGATATTTGCATGTTCATACAGATAGCGGTGTAGATATTTCCATTTTCATACAGAGAGCGGTGCTGATATTTCCATGTTTATACAGGCAGCGGTGTAGATATTTCCTTGTTTATACAGATAGCGGTTTAGATATTTCCTTCTTAATACAGATGGCGGTGTAGATATTTATATGTTCATACAGATGGCGGTGCAGATATTTCCATGTTCATGCAGATAGTGGTGCTGATATTTCCATGTTTATACAGGTAGCGGTGTAGATATTTCCATGTTTATACAGATAGCGGAGTAGATATTTCCATGTTTATACAGATAGCTGTGTAGATATTTCCATGTTTATTCAGATAGCGGTGTAGATATCTCCATCTTAATACAGATGGCGGTGTAGATATTTATATGTTCATACAGATGGCGGTGCAGATATTTCGATGTTCATATAGATGGCGGTGTAGATATTTCCATGTTCATACAGATAGCGGTGTAGTTATTTCCATGTGTAAAGAGATAGCTGTGTAGATATTTCCATGTATATGTTGATAGCAGTGTAGATATTTCCATTTTCATGCAGATAGCAGTGTAGATATTTCCATGTTCAAACAGATAGCGGTGTAGATATTTCCGTGTTCATACAGATAGCGGTGTAGATATTTCCATGTTCATACAGATAGCAGTGTAGATATTTCCATTTTTATACAGATAGCGGTGAAGATGTATGCATGTTTACACAGATAGCGGTGTAGATATTTCCATGTTCATCCAGATGGCTGTGTACATATATCCATGTTCATACAGATAGCGGTGTAGATATTTCCATGTTCATACAGATAGCGGTGTAGATATTTCCATGTTCAGACAGATGGCTGTGTAGGTATATCCATGTTCATACAAATAGCGGTGTAGATATTTCCATGTTCATACAGATAGCGGTATAGCTATTTCCATTTTCATAGAGATAACGGTGTAGCTATTTCCATGTTCATACAGATAGCAGTGTAGATATTTGCATGTTCATACAGATAGCGGTGTAGATATTTCATTTTCATACAGAGAGCGGTGCTGATATTTAGATGTTTATACAGGCAGCGGTGGAGATATTTCCTTGTTTATACAGATAGCGGTTTAGATATTTCCTTCTTAATACAGATGGCGGTGTAGATATTTATATGTTCATACAGATGGCGGTGCAGATATTTCCATGTTCATGCAGATAGCTGTGTATATATTTCCATCTTCAAACAGATAGCGGTGTAGATATTTCCATGTTCATACAGATAGCGGTGTAGATATTTCCATGTTTATACAGATAGCGGTGAAGATGTATGCATGTTTACACAAATAGCTGTGTAGATATTTCCATGTTCATACCGATAGCGGTGCAGATATTTCCATGTTTATACAGATAGTGGTGAAGATGTATGCATGTTTACACAGATAGCGGTGTAGATATTTCCATGTTCATCCAGATGGCTGTGTAGATATATCCATGTTCATACAGATAGCGGTGTAGATATTTCCATGTTCATACAGATAGCGGTGTAGATATTTCCATGTTCAGACAGATGGCTGTGTAGATATATCCATGTTCATACAAATAGCGGTGTAGATATTTCCATGTTCATACAGATAGCGGTGTAGCTATTTCCATTTTCATACAGATAACGGTGTAGCTATTTCCATGTTCATACAGATAGCGGTGTAGATATTTCCATGTTCAGACAGATGGCGGTGTAGATATTTCCATGTTCATACAGATAGCGGTGTAGTTATTTCCATGTGTAAAGAGATAGCTGTGTAGATATTTCCATGTATATGCAGATAGCTGTGTAGATATTTCCGTTTTCAAGCAGATAGCGGTGTATATATTTCCATCTTCAAACAGATAGCGGTGAAGATATTTCCATGTTCATACAGATAGCGGTGTAGGTATTTAAATGTTTATACAGATAGCGGTGAAGATGTATGCATGTTTACACAGATAGCGGTGTGGATATTTCCATGTTCATCCTGAGGGCTGTGTAGATATATCCATGTTCATACAGATAGCGGTGTAGATATTTCCTTGTTCATACTGATAGCGGTGTAGATATTTCCATGTTCATACAGATATCAGTGTTGATATTTCCATGTTCATCCAGATGGCTGTGTAAATATATCCATGTTCATACAGATAGCAGTGTAGATATTTCCTTGTTCATACTGATAGCGGTGTAGATATTTCCATGTTCATACAGATATCGGTGTTGATATTTCCATGTTCATCCAGATGGCTGTGTAAATATATCCATGTTCATACAGATAGCGGTGCTGATATTTCCATGTTCATACAGATAGCGGTGTAGCTATTTCCATTTTCATAGAGATAACGGTGTAGCTATTTCCATGTTCATACACATAGCAGTGTAGATATTTGCATGTTCATACAGATAGCGGTGTAGATATTTCCATTTTCATACAGAGAGCGGTGCTGATATTTCCATGTTTATACAGGCAGCGGTGTAGATATTTCCTTGTTTACACAGATAGCGGTTTAGATATTTCCTTCTTAATACAGATGGCGGTGTAGATATTTATATGTTCATACAGATGGCGGTGCAGATATTTCCATGTTCATGCAGATAGTGGTGCTGATATTTCCATGTTTATACAGGTAGCGGTGTAGATATTTCCATGTTTATACAGATAGCGGAGTAGATATTTCCATGTTTATACAGATAGCTGTGTAGATATTTCCATGTTTATTCAGATAGCGGTGTAGATATCTCCATCTTAATACAGATGGCGGTGTAGATATTTATATGTTCATACAGATGGCGGTGCAGATATTTCGATGTTCATATAGATGGCGGTGTAGATATTTCCATGTTCATACAGATAGCGGTGTAGTTATTTCCATGTGTAAAGAGATAGCTGTGTAGATATTTCCATGTATATGTTGATAGCAGTGTAGATATTTCCATTTTCATGCAGATAGCAGTGTAGATATTTCCATGTTCAAACAGATAGCGGTGTAGATATTTCCGTGTTCATACAGATAGCGGTGTAGATATTTCCATGTTCATACAGATAGCGGTGTAGATATTTCCATTTTTATACAGATAGCGGTGAAGATGTATGCATGTTTACACAGATAGCGGTGTAGATATTTCCATTTTCATCCAGATGGCTGTGTACATATATCCATGTTCATACAGATAGCGGTGTAGATATTTCCATGTTCATACAGATAGCGGTGTAGATATTTCCATGTTCAGACAGATGGCTGTGTAGGTATATCCATGTTCATACAAATAGCGGTGTAGATATTTCCATGTTCATACAGATAGCGGTGTAGCTATTTCCATTTTCATAGAGATAACGGTGTAGCTATTTCCATGTTCATACAGATAGCAGTGTAGATATTTGCATGTTCATACAGATAGCGGTGTAGATATTTCATTTTCATACAGAGAGCGGTGCTGATATTTAGATGTTTATACAGGCAGCGGTGTAGATATTTCCTTGTTTATACAGATAGCGGTTTAGATATTTCCTTCTTAATACAGATGGCGGTGTAGATATTTATATGTTCATACAGATGGCGGTGCAGATATTTCCATGTTCATGCAGATAGCTGTGTATATATTTCCATCTTCAAACAGATAGCGGTGTAGATATTTCCATGTTCATACAGATAGCGGTGTAGATATTTCCATGTTTATACAGATAGCGGTGAAGATGTATGCATGTTTACACAAATAGCTGTGTAGATATTTCCATGTTCATACCGATAGCGGTGCAGATATTTCCATGTTTATACAGATAGTGGTGAAGATGTATGCATGTTTACACAGATAGCGGTGTAGATATTTCCATGTTCATCCAGATGGCTGTGTAGATATATCCATGTTCATACAGATAGCGGTGTAGATATTTCCATGTTCATACAGATAGCGGTGTAGATATTTCCATGTTCAGACAGATGGCTGTGTAGATATATCCATGTTCATACAAATAGCGTTGTAGATATTTCCATGTTCATACAGATAGCGGTGTAGCTATTTCCATTTTCATACAGATAACGGTGTAGCTATTTCCATGTTCATACAGATAGCGGTGTAGATATTTCCATGTTCAGACAGATGGCGGTGTAGATATTTCCATGTTCATACAGATAGCGGTGTAGTTATTTCCATGTGTAAAGAGATAGCTGTGTAGATATTTCCATGTATATGCAGATAGCTGTGTAGATATTTCCGTTTTCAAGCAGATAGCGGTGTATATATTTCCATCTTCAAACAGATAGCGGTGAAGATATTTCCATGTTCATACAGATAGCGGTGTAGGTATTTAAATGTTTATACAGATAGCGGTGAAGATGTATGCATGTTTACACAGATAGCGGTGTGGATATTTCCATGTTCATCCTGAGGGCTGTGTAGATATATCCATGTTCATACAGATAGCGGTGTATATATTTCCTTGTTCATACTGATAGCGGTGTAGATATTTCCATGTTCATACAGATAGCGGTGTAGATATTTCCATGTTCATACAGATATCGGTGTTGATATTTCCATGTTCATCCAGATGGCTGTGTAAATATATCCATGTTCATACAGATAGCGGTGCTGATATTTCCATGTTCATACAGATAGCGGTGTAGCTATTTCCATTTTCATAGAGATAACGGTGTAGCTATTTCCATGTTCATACACATAGCAGTGTAGATATTTGCATGTTCATACAGATAGCGGTGTAGATATTTCCATTTTCACACAGAGAGCGGTGCTGATATTTCCATGTTTATACAGGCAGCGGTGTAGATATTTCCTTGTTTATACAGATAGCGGTTTAGATATTTCCTTCTTAATACAGATGGCGGTGTAGATATTTATATGTTCATACAGATGGCGGTGCAGATATTTCCATGTTCATGCAGATAGTGGTGCTGATATTTCCATGTTTATACAGGTAGCGGTGTAGATATTTCCATGTTTATACAGATAGCGGAGTAGATATTTCCATGTTTATACAGATAGCTGTGTAGATATTTCCATGTTTATTCAGATAGCGGTGTAGATATCTCCATCTTAGTACAGATGGCAGTGTAGATATTTATATGTTCATACAGATGGCGGTGCAGATATTTCGATGTTCATATAGATGGCGGTGTAGATATTTCCATGTTCATACAGATAGCGGTGTAGTTATTTCCATGTGTAAAGAGATAGCTGTGTAGATATTTCCATGTATATGTTGATAGCAGTGTAGATATTTCCATTTTCATGCAGATAGCAGTGTAGATATTTCCATGTTCAAACAGATAGCGGTGTAGATATTTCCGTGTTCATACAGATAGCGGTGTAGATATTTCCATGTTCATACAGATAGCGGTGTAGATATTTCCATTTTTATACAGATAGTGGTGAATATGTATGCATGTTTACACAGATAGCGGTGTAGATATTTCCATGTTCATCCAGATGGCTGTGTACATATATCCATGTTCATACAGATAGCGGTGTAGATATTTCCATGTTCATACAGATAGCGGTGTAGATATTTCCATGTTCAGACAGATGGCTGTGTAGGTATATCCATGTTCATACAAATAGCGGTGTAGATATTTCCATGTTCATACAGATAGCGGTGTAGCTATTTCCATTTTCATAGAGATAACGGTGTAGCTATTTCCATGTTCATACAGATAGCAGTGTAGATATTTGCATGTTCATACAGATAGCGGTGTAGATATTTCCATTTTCATACAGAGAGCGGTGCTGATATTTCCATGTTTATACAGGCAGCGGTGTAGATATTTCCTTGTTTATACAGATAGCGGTTTAGATATTTCCTTCTTAATACAGATGGCGGTGTAGATATTTATATGTTCATACAGATGGCGGTGCAGATATTTCCATGTTCATGCAGATAGTGGTGCTGATATTTCCATGTTTATACAGGTAGCGGTGTAGATATTTCCATGTTTATACAGATAGCGGAGTAGATATTTCCATGTTTATACAGATAGCTGTGTAGATATTTCCATGTTTATTCAGATAGCGGTGTAGATATCTCCATCTTAATACAGATGGCGGTGTAGATATTTATATGTTCATACAGATGGCGGTGCAGATATTTCGATGTTCATATAGATGGCGGTGTAGATATTTACATGTTAATACAGATAGCGGTGTAGTTATTTCCATGTGTAAAGAGATAGCTGTGTAGACATTTCCATCTATATGCAGATAGCTGTGTAGATACTTCCATTTTCATGCATATATCTGTGTATATATTTCCATCTTCAAACAGATAGCGGTGTAGATATTTCCATGTTCATACAGATAGCGGTGTAGATATTTCCATGTTTATACAGATAGCGGTGAAGATGTATGCATGTTTACACAGATAGCGGTGTAGATATTTCCATGTTCATACCGATAGCGGTGCAGATATTTCCATGTTTATACAGATAGTGGTGAAGATGTATGCATGTTTACACAGATAGCGGTGTAGATATTTCCTTGTTCATCCAGATGTCTGTGTAGATATATCCATGTTCATACAGATAGCGGTGTAGATATTTCCATGTTCATACAGATAGCGGTGTAGATATTTCCATGTTCAGACAGATGGCTGTGTAGATATATCCATGTTCATACAAATAGCGGTGTAGATATTTCCATGTTCATACAGATAGCGGTGTAGCTATTTCCATTTTCATACAGATAACGGTGTAGCTATTTCCATGTTCATACAGATAGCGGTGTAGATATTTCCATGTTCAGACAGGTGGCGGTGTAGATATTTCCATGTTCATACAGATAGCGGTGTAGTTATTTCCATGTGTAAAGAGATAGCTGTGTAGATATTTCCATGTATATGCAGATAGCTGTGTAGATATTTCCGTTTTCAAGCAGATAGCGGTGTATATATTTCCATCTTCAAACAGATAGCGGTGAAGATATTTCCATGTTCATACAGATAGCGGTGTAGGTATTTCCATGTTTATACAGATAGCGGTGAAGATGTATGCATGTTTACACAGATAGCGGTGTGGATATTTCCATGTTCATCCAGAGGGCTGTGTAGATATATCCATGTTCATACAGATAGCGGTGTAGATATTTCCTTGTTCATACTGATAGCGGTGTAGATATTTCCATGTTCATACAGATAGCGGTGTAGATATTTCCATGTTCATACAGATATCGGTGTTGATATTTCCATGTTCATCCAGATGGCTGTGTAAATATATCCATGTTCATACAGATAGCGGTGTAGATATTTCCATGTTCATACAGATAGCGGTGTAGCTATTTCCATTTTCATAGAGATAACGGTGTAGCTATTTCCATGTTCATACACATAGCAGTGTAGATATTTGCCTGTTCATACAGATAGCGGTGTAGATATTTCCATTTTCATACAGAGAGCGGTGCTGATATTTCCATGTTTATACAGGCAGCGGTGTAGATATTTCCTTGTTTATACAGATAGCGGTTTAGATATTTCCTTCTTAATACAGATGGCGGTGTAGATATTTATATGTTGATACAGATGGCGGTGCAGATATTTCCATGTTCATGCACATAGTGGTGCTGATATTTCCAAGTTTATACAGGTAGCGGTGTAGATATTTCCATGTTTATACAGATAGCGGAGTAGATATTTCCATGTTTATACAGATAGCTGTGTAGATGTTTCCATGTTTATTCAGATAGCGGTGTAGATATCTCCATCTTAATACAGATGGCGGTGTAGATATTTATATGTTCATACAGATGGCGGTGCAGATATTTCGATGTTCATATAGATGGCGGTGTAGATATTTACATGTTAATACAGATAGCTGTGTAGTTATTTCCATGTGTAAAGAGATAGCTGTGTAGACATTTCCATCTATATGCAGATAGCTGTGTAGATACTTCCATTTTCATGCAGATATCTGTGTATATATTTCCATCTTCAAACAGATAGCGGTGTAGATATTTCCATGTTCATACAGATAGCGGTGTAGATATTTCCATGTTTATACAGATAGCGGTGAAGATGTATGCATGTTTACACAGATAGCGGTGTAGATATTTCCATGTTCATACCGATAGCGGTGCAGATATTTCCATGTTTATACAGATAGTGGTGATGATGTATGCATGTTTACACAGATAGCGGTGTAGATATTTCCATGTTCATCCAGATGGCTGTGTAGATATATCCATGTTCATACAGATAGCGGTGTAGATATTTCCATGTTCATACAGATAGCGGTGTAGATATTTCCATGTTCAGACAGATGGCTGTGTAGATATATCCATGTTCATACAAATAGCGGTGTATATATTTCCATGTTCATACAGATAGCGGTGTAGCTATTTCCATTTTCATACAGATAACGGTGTAGCTATATCAATGTTCATACAGATAGCGGTGTAGATATTTCCATGTTCAGACAGATGGCGGTGTAGATATTTCCATGTTCATACAGATAGCGGTGTAGTTATTTCCATGTGTAAAGAGATAGCTGTGTAGATATTTCCATGTATATGCAGATAGCTGTGTAGATATTTCCGTTTTCAAGCAGATAGCGGTGTATATATTTCCATCTTCAAACAGATAGCGGTTAAGATATTTCCATGTTCATACAGATAGCGGTGTAGGTATTTCCATGTTTATACAGATAGCGGTGAAGATGTATGCATGTTTACACAGATAGCGGTGTGGATATTTCCATGTTCATCCAGTGGGCTGTGTAGATATATCCATGTTCATACAGATAGCGGTGTAGATATTTCCTTGTTCATACTGATAGCGGTGTAGATATTTCCATGTTTATACAGCTAGCGGTGTAGATATCTCCATCTTAATACAGATGGCGGTGTAGATATTTATATGTTCATACAGATGGCGGTGCAGATATTTCCATGTTCATACAGATGGCGGTGTGGATATTTCCATGTTCATACAGATAGCGGTGTAGTTATTTCCATGTGTAAAGAGATAGCTGTGTAGATATTTCCATGTATATGTTGATAGCAGTGTAGATATTTCCATTTTCATGCAGATAGCAGTGTAGATATTTCCATGTTCAAACAGATAGCGGTGTAGATATTTCCGTGTTCATACAGATAGCGGTGTAGATATTTCCATGTTCATACAGATAGCGGTGTAGATATTTCCATGTTTATACAGATAGCGGTGAAGATGTATGCATGTTTACACAGATAGCGGTGTAGATATCTCCATGTTCATCCAGATGGCTGTGTACATATATCCACGTTCATACAGAGAGCGGTGTAGATATTTCCATGTCCATAAAGATAGCGGTGTAGCTATTTCCATGTTCATACAGATAGCGGTGTAGATATTTCCATGTTTATACTGATAGCGGTGAAGATGTATGCATGTTTACACAGATAGCGGTGTAGATATTTCCATGTTCATACAGATAGTGGTGTAGATATTTCCATGTTCATCCAGATGGCTGTGTAAATTTATCCATGTTCATACAGATAGTGGTGTAGATATTTCCATGTTCATAGAGATAGCGGTGCTGATATTTCCATGTTTATACAGGCAGTGGTGTAGCTATTTCCATGTTCCTACAGATAGCGGTGTAGATATTTCCATGTGCATACAGATAGCGGTGCTGATATTTCCATGTTTATACAGGCAGCGGTGTAGATATTTCCATGTTTATACAGATAGCGGTTTAGATATTTCCTTCTTAATACAGATGGTGGTGTATTTATATGTTCATACAGATGGCGGTGTATATATTTCCATGTTTATACAGATAGCAGTGTAGATATCTCCATCTTAATGCAGATGGCGGTGTAGATATTTATATGTTCATACAGATGGCGGTGCAGATACTTCCATGTTCATACAGATGGCGGTGTAGTTATTTCCATGTATATACAGATAGTGGTGTAGTTATTTCCATGTGTAAAGAGATAGCTGTGTAGATATTTAAATGTGTATGCGGATATCAGTGTAGATATTTCCAATTTCATGCAGATAGCGGTGTAGATATTTCCATGTCCAAAGAGATAGCGGTGTAGGTATTTCCATGTTCATACAGATAGCGGTGTAGATATTTCCATGTTCATACCGATAGCGGTGCAGATATTTCCATGTTTATACAGATAGTGGTGAAGATGTTAGCATGTTTACACAGATAGCGGTGTAGATATTTCCATGTTCATCCAGATGGCTGTGTAGATATATCCATGTTCATACAGATAGCGGTGTAGATATTTCCATGTTCATACAGATAGCGGTGTAGATATTTCCATGTTCAGACAGATGGCTGTGTAGGTATATCCATGTTCATACAAATAGCGGTGTAGATATTTCCATGTTCATACAGATAGCGGTGTAGCTATTTCCATTTTCATAGAGATAACGGTGTAGCTATTTCCATGTTCATACAGATAGCAGTGTAGATATTTGCATGTTCATACAGATAGCGGTGTAGATATTTCATTTTCATACAGAGAGCGGTGCTGATATTTCCATGTTTATACAGGCAGCGGTGTAGATATTTCCTTGTTTATACAGATAGCGGTTTAGATATTTCCTTCTTAATACAGATGGCGGTGTAGATATTTATATGTTCATACAGATGGCGGTGCAGATATTTCCATGTTCATGCAGATGGTGGTGTAGATATTTCCATGTTTATAGATATAGCGGTGTAGTTATTTCCATGTGTAAAGAGATAGCTGTGTAGATATTTCCATGTACATGCAGATAGCTTTGTAGATATTTCCATTTTCATGCAGATAGCGGTGTAGATATTTACATGTTCAAACAGATAGCGGTGTAGATATTTCCATGTTCATTCAAATAGCTTTGTAGATATTTCCATGTTCATACAGATAGCGGTGTAGATATTTCCAGGTTCATACAGATACTGGTGCTGATATTTCCATGTTTATACAGGTAGCGGTGTAGATATTTCCATGTTTATACAGATAGCGGAGTAGATATTTCCATGTTTATACAGATAGCGGTGTAGATATTTCCATGTTTATTCAGATAGCGGTGTAGATATCTCCATCTTAATACAGATGGCGGTGTAGATATTTATATGTTCATTCAGATGGCGGTGCAGATATTTCGATGTTCATATAGATGGCGGTGTAGATATTTACATGTTAATACAGATAGCGGTGTAGTTATTTCCACGTGTAATGAGATAGCTGTGTAGACATTTCCATCTATATGCAGATAGCTGTGTAGATACTTCCATTTTCATGCAGATATCTGTGTATATATTTCCATCTTCAAACAGATAGCGGTGTAGATATTTCCATGTTCATACAGATAGCGGTGTAGATATTTCCATGTTTATACAGATAGCGGTGAAGATGTATGCATGTTTACACAGATAGCGGTGTAGATATTTCCATGTTCATACCGATAGCGGTGCAGATATTTCCATGTTTATACAGATAGTGGTGATGATGTATGCATGTTTACACAGATAGCGGTGTAGATATTTCCATGTTCATCCAGATGGCTGTGTAGATATATCCATGTTCATACAGATAGCGGTGTAGATATTTCCATGTTCATACAGATAGCGGTGTAGATATTTCCATGTTCAGACAGATGGCTGTGTAGATATATCCATGTTCATACAAATAGCGGTGTAGATATTTCCATGTTCATACAGATAGCGGTGTAGCTATTTCCATTTTCATACAGATAACGGTGTAGCTATATCCATGTTCATACAGATAGCGGTGTAGATATTTCCATGTTCAGAAAGATGGCGGTGTAGATATTTCCATGTTCATACAGATAGCGGTGTAGTTATTTCCATGTGTAAAGAGATAGCTGTGTAGATATTTCCATGTATATGCAGATAGCTGTGTAGATATTTCCGTTTTCAAGCAGATAGCGGTGTATATATTTCCATCTTCAAACAGATAGCGGTTAAGATATTTCCATTTTCATACAGATAGCGGTGTAGGTATTTCCATGTTTATACAGATAGCGGTGAAGATGTATGCATGTTTACACAGATAGCGGTGTGGATATTTCCATGTTCATCCAGTGGGCTGTGTAGATATATCCATGTTCATACAGATAGCGGTGTAGATATTTCCTTGTTCATACTGATAGCGGTGTAGATATTTCCATGTTTATACAGCTAGCGGTGTAGATATCTCCATCTTAATACAGATGGCGGTGTAGATATTTATATGTTCATACAGATGGCGGTGCAGATATTTCCATGTTCATACAGATGGCGGTGTGGATATTTCCATGTTCATACAGATAGCGGTGTAGTTATTTCCATGTGTAAAGAGATAGCTGTGTAGATATTTCCATGTATATGTTGATAGCAGTGTAGATATTTCCATTTTCATGCAGATAGCAGTGTAGATATTTCCATGTTTAAACAGATAGCGGTGTAGATATTTCCGTGTTCATACAGATAGCGGTGTAGATATTTCCATGTTCATACAGATAGCGGTGTAGATATTTCCATGTTTATACAGATAGCGGTGAAGATGTATGCATGTTTACACAGATAGCGGTGTAGATATCTCCATGTTCATCCAGATGGCTGTGTACATATATCCACGTTCATACAGAGAGCGGTGTAGATATTTCCATGTCCATAAAGATAGCGGTGTAGCTATTTCCATGTTCATACAGATAGCGGTGTAGATATTTCCATGTTTATACTGATAGCGGTGAAGATGTATGCATGTTTACACAGATAGCGGTGTAGATATTTCCATGTTCATACAGATAGTGGTGTAGATATTTCCATGTTCATCCAGATGGCTGTGTAAATTTATCCATGTTCATACAGATAGTGGTGTAGATATTTCCATGTTCATAGAGATAGCGGTGCTGATATTTCCATGTTTATACAGGCAGTGGTGTAGCTATTTCCATGTTCCTACAGATAGCGGTGTAGATATTTCCATGTGCATACAGATAGCGGTGCTGATATTTCCATGTTTATACAGGCAGCGGTGTAGATATTTCCATGTTTATACAGATAGCGGTTTAGATATTTCCTTCTTAATACAGATGGTGGTGTATTTATATGTTCATACAGATGGCGGTGTATATATTTCCATGTTTATTCAGATAGCAGTGTAGATATCTCCATCTTAATGCAGATGGCGGTGTAGATATTTATATGTTCATACAGATGGCGGTGCAGATACTTCCATGTTCATACAGATGGCGGTGTAGTTATTTCCATGTATATACAGATAGTGGTGTAGTTATTTCCATGTGTAAAGAGATAGCTGTGTAGATATTTAAATGTGTATGCGGATATCAGTGTAGATATTTCCAATTTCATGCAGATAGCGGTGTAGATATTTCCATGTCCAAAGAGATAGCGGTGTAGGTATTTCCATGTTCATACAGATAGCGGTGTAGATATTTCCATGTTCATACCGATAGCGGTGCAGATATTTCCATGTTTATACAGATAGTGGTGAAGATGTTAGCATGTTTACACAGATAGCGGTGTAGATATTTCCATGTTCATCCAGATGGCTGTGTAGATATATCCATGTTCATACAGATAGCGGTGTAGATATTTCAATGTTCATACAGATAGCGGTGTAGATATTTCCATGTTCAGACAGATGGCTGTGTAGGTATATCCATGTTCATACAAATAGCGGTGTAGATATTTCCATGTTCATACAGATAGCGGTGTAGCTATTTCCATTTTCATAGAGATAACGGTGTAGCTATTTCCATGTTCATACAGATAGCAGTGTAGATATTTGCATGTTCATACAGATAGCGGTGTAGATATTTCATTTTCATACAGAGAGCGGTGCTGATATTTCCATGTTTATACAGGCAGCGGTGTAGATATTTCCTTGTTTATACAGATAGCGGTTTAGATATTTCCTTCTTAATACAGATGGCGGTGTAGATATTTATATGTTCATACAGATGGCGGTGCAGATATTTCCATGTTCATGCAGATGGTGGTGTAGATATTTCCATGTTTATAGATATAGCGGTGTAGTTATTTCCATGTGTAAAGAGATAGCTGTGTAGATATTTCCATGTATATGCAGATAGCTTTGTAGATATTTCCATTTTCATGCAGATAGCGGTGTAGATATTTACATGTTCAAACAGATAGCGGTGTAGATATTTCCATGTTCATTCAAATAGCTTTGTAGATATTTCCATGTTCATACAGATAGCGGTGTAGATATTTCCAGGTTCATACAGATACTGGTGCTGATATTTCCATGTTTATACAGGTAGCGGTGTAGATATTTCCATGTTTATACAGATAGCGGAGTAGATATTTCCATGTTTATACAGATAGCGGTGTAGATATTTCCATGTTTATTCAGATAGCGGTGTAGATATCTCCATCTTAATACAGATGGCGGTGTAGATATTTATATGTTCATTCAGATGGCGGTGCAGATATTTCGATGTTCATATAGATGGCGGTGTAGATATTTCCATGTTAATACAGATAGCGGTGTAGTTATTTCCACGTGTAAAGAGATAGCTGTGTAGACATTTCCATCTATATGCAGATAGCTGTGTAGGTATTTCCATTTTCATGCAGATAGCTGTGTATATATTTCCATCTTCAAACAGATAGCGGTGTAGATATTTCCATGTTCATACAGATAGCGGTGTAGATATTTCCATGTTTATACAGATAGCGGTGAAGATGTATGCATGTTTACACAGATAGCGGTGTGGATATTTACATGTTCATCCAGAGGGCTGTGTAGATATATCCATGTTCATACAGATAGCGGTGTAGATATTTCCATGTTCATACAGATAGCAGTGTAGATATTTCCATGTTCATACAGATAGCGGTGCTGATATTTCCATGTTTATACAGATAGCGGTGTAGATATTTCCATGTTTATACAGATAGCAGTGTAGATATTTCGAGGTTTATACAGATAGCGGTGTAGATATCTCCATCTTAATACAGATGGCGGTGTAGATATTTATATGTTCATACAGATGGCGGTGCAGTTATTTCCGTGTTCATACAGATGGCGGTGTAGATATTTCCATGTTCATACAGATAGCGGTGTAGTTATTTCCATGTGTAAAGAGATAGCTGTGTAGATATTTCCATGTATATGCAGATAGCTTTGTAGATATTTCCATTTTCATGCAGATAGCGGTGTAGATATTTCCATCTTCAAACAGATAGCGGTGTAGATATTTCCATGTTCATACAGATAGCGGTGTAGATATTTCCATGTTTATACAGATAGCGGTGAAGACGTATGCATGTTTACACAGATAGCGGTGTGGATATTTCCATGTTCATCCAGAGGGCTGTGTAGATATATCCATGTTCATACAGATAGCGGTGTAGTTACTTCCATGTGTAAAGAGATAGCTGTGTAGATATTTCCATGTATATGCAGATAACAGCGTAGATATTTCCATTTTCATGCAGATAGCGGTGTAGATATTTCCATGTTCCTACAGACTGCGGTGCTGATATTTCCATGTTTATACAGGTAGCGGTGTAGATATTTCCATGTTTATACAGATAGCGGTGTAGATATCTCCATCTTAATACAGATGGCGGTGTAGATATTTATATGTTCAAACAGATGGCGGTGTAGATATTTCCATGTTCATCCAGATGGCTCTGTAGATATATCCATGTTCGTACAGATGGCGGTGAAGATATTTCCATGTTCATACAGATAGCGGTGTAGATATTTCCATGTTCATACAGATAGCGGTGTAGATATTTCCATGTTCATACAGATAGCGGTGTAGCTATTTCCATGTTCAAAGAGATAGCGGTGCAGATATTTCCATGTTCATCCAGATGTCTGTGTAGATATATCCATGTTCATACAGATGGCCGTGTAGATATCTCCATGTTCATACAGATAGAGGGGCTGATATTTCCATGTTCATACAGATATCGGTGCTGATATATCCATGTTTATTCAGATATCGGTGTAGATATTTCCATGTTTATTCAGATAGCGGTGTAGATATCTCCATCTTAATACAGATGGCGGTGTAGATATTTATATGTTCATACAGATGGCGGTGCGGATATTTCCATGTTCATACAGATGGCGGTGTAGATATTTCCATGTTCATACAGATATCGGGGTAGATATTTCCATGTTCATACAGATAGCGGTGCTGATATTTCCATGTTTATACAGGTAGCGGTGTAGATATTTCCATGTTTATACAGATAGCGGTGTAGATATTTCCATGTTTATACAGATAGCGGTGTAGATATTTCGAGGTTTATACAGATAGGGGTGTAGATATCTCCATTTTAATACAGATGGCGGTGTAGATATTTATATGTACATACAGATGGCGGTGCAGATATTTCCATGTTCATACAGATGGCGGTGTAGATATTTCCATGTTGATACAGATAGCGGTGTAGTTATTTCCATGTGTAAAGAGATAGCTGTGTAGATATTTCCATGTATATGCAGATAGCTTTGTAGATATTTCCATTTTCATGCAGATAGCGGTGTAGATATTTCCATGTTCATACAGATATCGGTGTTGATATTTCCATGTTCATCCAGATGGCTGTGTAAATATATCCATGTTCATACAGATAGCGGTGCTGATATTTCCATGTTCATACAGATAGCGGTGTAGCTATTTCCATTTTCATAGAGATAACGGTGTAGCTATTTCCATGTTCATACACATAGCAGTGTAGATATTTGCATGTTCATACAGATAGCGGTGTAGATATTTCCATTTTCATACAGAGAGCGGTGCTGATATTTCCATGTTTATACAGGCAGCGGTGTAGATATTTCCTTGTTTATACAGATAGCGGTTTAGATATTTCCTTCTTAATACAGATGGCGGTGTAGATATTTATATGTTCATACAGATGGCGGTGCAGATATTTCCATGTTCATGCAGATAGTGGTGCTGATATTTCCATGTTTATACAGGTAGCGGTGTAGATATTTCCATGTTTATACAGATAGTGGAGTAGATATTTCCATGTTTATACAGATAGCTGTGTAGATATTTCCATGTTTATTCAGATAGCGGTGTAGATATCTCCATCTTAATACAGATGGCGGTGTAGATATTTATATGTTCATACAGATGGCGGTGCAAATATTTCGATGTTCATATAGATGGCGGTGTAGATATTTCCATGTTCATACAGATAGCGGTGTAGTTATTTCCATGTGTAAAGAGATAGCTGTGTAGATATTTCCATGTATATGTTGATAGCAGTGTAGATATTTCCATTTTCATGCAGATAGCAGTGTAGATATTTCCATGTTCAAACAGATAGCGGTGTAGATATTTCCGTGTTCATACAGATAGCGGTGTAGATATTTCCATGTTCATACAGATAGCGGTGTAGATATTTCCATTTTTATACAGATAGCGGTGAAGATGTATGTATGTTTACACAGATAGCGGTGTAGATATTTCCATGTTCATCCAGATGGCTGTGTACATATATCCATGTTCATACAGATAGCGGTGTAGATATTTCCATGTTCATACAGATAGCGGTGTAGATATTTCCATGTTCAGACAGATGGCTGTGTAGGTATATCCATGTTCATACAAATAGCGGTGTAGATATTTCCATGTTCATACAGATAGCGGTGTAGCTATTTCCATTTTCATAGAGATAACGGTGTAGCTATTTCCATGTTCATACAGATAGCAGTGTAGATATTTCCATGTTCATACAGATAGCGGTGTAGATATTTCATTTTCATACAGAGAGCGGTGCTGATATTTAGATGTTTATACAGGCAGCGGTGTAGATATTTCCTTGTTTATACAGATAGCGGTTTAGATATTTCCTTCTTAATACAGATGGCGGTGTAGATATTTATATGTTCATACAATTGGCGGTGCAGATATTTCCATGTTCATGCAGATGGTGGTGTAGATATTTCCATGTTTATAGATATAGCGGTGTAGTTATTTCCATGTGTAAAGAGATAGCTGTGTAGATATATCCATGTATATGCAGATAGCTTTGTAGATATTTCCATTTTCATGCAGATAGCGGTGTAGATATTTCCATGTTCAAACAGATAGCGGTGTAGATATTTCCATGTTCATTCAAATAGCTTTGTAGATATTTCCATGTTCATACAGATAGCGGTGTAGATATTTCCATGTTCATACAGATAGCGGTGTAGATATTTCCAGGTTCATACAGATAGTGGTGCTGATATTTCCATGTTTATACAGGTAGCGGTGTAGATATTTCCATGTTTATACAGATAGCGGAGTAGATATTTCCATGTTTATACAGATAGCGGTGTAGATATTTCCATGTTTATTCAGATAGCGGTGTAGATATCTCCATCTTAATACACATGGCGGTGTAGATATTTATATGTTCATACAGATGGCGGTGCAGATATTTCGATGTTCATATAGATGGCGGTGTAGATATTTCCATGTTCCTACAGACTGCGGTGCTGATATTTCCATGTTTATACAGGTAGCGGTGTAGATATTTCCATGTTTATACAGATAGCAGTGTAGATATTTCCAGGTTAATACAGATAGCGGTGTAGATATCTCCATCTTAATACAGATGGCGGTGTAGATATTTATATGTTCAAACAGATGGCGGTGTAGATATTTCCATGTTCATCCAGATGGCTCTGTAGATATATCCATGTTCGTACAGATGGCGGTGAAGATATTTCCATGTTCATACAGATAGCGGTGTAGATATTTCCATGTTCATACAGATAGCGGTGTAGATATTTCCATGTTCATACAGATAGCGGTGTAGCTATTTCCATGTTCATACAGATAGCGGTGCAGATATTTCCATGTTCATCCAGATGTCTGTGTAGATATATCCATGTTCATACAGATGGCCGTGTAGATATCTCCATGTTCATACAGATAGAGGGGCTGATATTTCCATGTTCATACAGATAGCGGTGCTGATATATCCATGTTTATTCAGATAGCGGTGTAGATATTTCCATGTTTATTCAGATAGCGGTGTAGATATCTCCATCTTAATACAGATGGCGGTGTAGATATTTATATGTTCATACAGATGGCGGTGCGGATATTTCCATGTTCATACAGATGGCGGTGTAGATATTTCCATGTTCATACAGATAGCGGTGTAGATATTTCCATGTTCATACAGATAGCGGTGCTGATATTTCCATGTTTATACAGGTAGCGGTGTAGATATTTCCATGTTTATACAGATAGCGGTGTAGATATTTCCATGTTTATACAGATAGCGGTGTAGATATTTCGAGGTTTATACAGAGAGGGGTGTAGATATCTCCATTTTAATACAGATGGCGGTGTAGATATTTATATGTACATACAGATGGCGGTGCAGATATTTCCATGTTCATACAGATGGCGGTGTAGATATTTCCATGTTGATACAGATAGCGGTGTAGTTATTTCCATGTGTAAAGAGATAGCTGTGTAGATATTTCCATGTATATGCAGATAGCTTTGTAGATATTTCCATTTTCATGCAGATAGCGGTGTAGATATTTCCATGTTCATACAGATATCGGTGTTGATATTTCCATGTTCATCCAGATGGCTGTGTAAATATATCCATGTTCATACAGATAGCAGTGCTGATATTTCCATGTTCATACAGATAGCGGTGTAGCTATTTCCATTTTCATAGAGATAACGGTGTAGCTATTTCCATGTTCATACACATAGCAGTGTAGATATTTGCATGTTCATACAGATAGCGGTGTAGATATTTCCATTTTCATACAGAGAGCGGTGCTGATATTTCCATGTTTATACAGGCAGCGGTGTAGATATTTCCTTGTTTATACAGATAGCGGTTTAGATATTTCCTTCTTAATACAGATGGCGGTGTAGATATTTATATGTTCATACAGATGGCGGTGCAGATATTTCCATGTTCATGCAGATAGTGGTGCTGATATTTCCATGTTTATACAGGTAGCGGTGTAGATATTTCCATGTTTATACAGATAGCGGAGTAGATATTTCCATGTTTATACAGATAGCTGTGTAGATATTTCCATGTTTATTCAGATAGCGGTGTAGATATCTCCATCTTAATACAGATGGCGGTGTAGATATTTATATGTTCATACAGATGGCGGTGCAAATATTTCGATGTTCATATAGATGGCGGTGTAGATATTTCCATGTTCATACAGATAGCGGTGTAGTTATTTCCATGTGTAAAGAGATAGCTGTGTAGATATTTCCATGTATATGTTGATAGCAGTGTAGATATTTCCATTTTCATGCAGATAGCAGTGTAGATATTTCCATGTTCAAACAGATAGCGGTGTAGATATTTCCGTGTTCATACAGATAGCGGTGTAGATATTTCCATGTTCATACAGATAGCGGTGTAGATATTTCCATTTTTATACAGATAGCGGTGAAGATGTATGTATGTTTACACAGATAGCGGTGTAGATATTTCCATGTTCATCCAGATGGCTGTGTACATATATCCATGTTCATACAGATAGCGGTGTAGATATTTCCATGTTCATACAGATAGCGGTGTAGATATTTCCATGTTCAGACAGATGGCTGTGTAGGTATATCCATGTTCATACAAATAGCGGTGTAGATATTTCCATGTTCATACAGATAGCGGTGTAGCTATTTCCATTTTCATAGAGATAACGGTGTAGCTATTTCCATGTTCATACAGATAGCAGTGTAGATATTTCCATGTTCATACAGATAGCGGTGTAGATATTTCATTTTCATACAGAGAGCGGTGCTGATATTTAGATGTTTATTCAGGCAGCGGTGTAGATATTTCCTTGTTTATACAGATAGCGGTTTAGATATTTCCTTCTTAATACAGATGGCGGTGTAGATATTTATATGTTCATACAGATGGCGGTGCAGATATTTCCATGTTCATGCAGATGGTGGTGTAGATATTTCCATGTTTATAGATATAGCGGTGTAGTTATTTCCATGTGTAAAGAGATAGCTGTGTAGATATATCCATGTATATGCAGATAGCTTTGTAGATATTTCCATTTTCATGCAGATAGCGGTGTAGATATTTCCATGTTCAAACAGATAGCGGTGTAGATATTTCCATGTTCATTCAAATAGCTTTGTAGATATTTCCATGTTCATACAGATAGCGGTGTAGATATTTCCATGTTCATACAGATAGCAGTGTAGATATTTCCAGGTTCATACAGATAGTGGTGCTGATATTTCCATGTTTATACAGGTAGCGGTGTAGATATTTCCATGTTTATACAGATAGCGGAGTAGATATTTCCATGTTTATACAGATAGCGGTGTAGATATTTCCATGTTTATTCAGATAGCGGTGTAGATATCTCCATCTTAATACACATGGCGGTGTAGATATTTATATGTTCATACAGATGGCGGTGCAGATATTTCGATGTTCATATAGATGGCGGTGTAGATATTTCCATGTTAATACAGATAGCGGTGTAGTTATTTCCATGTGTAAAGAGATAGCTGTGTAGACATTTCCATCTATATGCAGATAGCTGTGTAGATATTTCCATTTTCATGCAGATAGCTGTGTATATATTTACATCTTCAAACAGATAGCGGTGTAGATATTTCCATGTTCATACAGATAGCGGTGTAGATATTTCCATGTTTATACAGATAGCGGTGAAGATGTATGCATGTTTACACAAATAGCTGTGTAGATATTTCCATGTTCATACCGATAGCGGTGCAGATATTTCCATGTTTATACAGATAGTGGTGAAGATGTATGCATGTTTACACAGATAGCGGTGTAGATATTTCCATGTTCATCCAGATGGCTGTGTATATATATCCATGATCATACAGATAGCGGTGTAGATATTTCCATGTTCATACAGATAGCGGTGTAGATATTTCCATGTTCAGACAGATGGCTGTGTAGATATATCCATGTTCATACAAATAGCGGTGTAGATATTTCCATGTTCATACAGATAGCGGTGTAGCTATTTCCATTTTCATACAGATAACGGTGTAGCTATTTCCATGTTCATACAGATAGCGGTGTAGATATTTCCATGTTCAGACAGATGGCGGTGTAGATATTTCCATGTTCATACAGATAGCGGTGTAGTTATTTCCATGTGTAAAGAGATAGCTGTGTAGATATTTCCATGTATATGCAGATAGCTGTGTAGATATTTCCGTTTTCAAGCAGATAGCGGTGTATATATTTCCATCTTGAAACAGATAGCGGTGAAGATATTTCCATGTTCATACAGATAGCGGTGTAGATATTTCCATGTTCATACAGATAGCGGTGCTGATATTTCCATGTTTATACAGGTAGCGGTGTAGATATTTCCATGTTTATACAGATAGCGGTGTAGATATTTCCATGTTTATACAGATAGCGGTGTAGATATTTCGAGGTTTATACAGAGAGGGGTGTAGATATCTCCATTTTAATACAGATGGCGGTGTAGATATTTATATGTACATACAGATGGCGGTGCAGATATTTCCATGTTCATACAGATGGCGGTGTAGATATTTCCATGTTGATACAGATAGCGGTGTAGTTATTTCCATGTGTAAAGAGATAGCTGTGTAGATATTTCCATGTATATGCAGATAGCTTTGTAGATATTTCCATTTTCATGCAGATAGCGGTGTAGATATTTCCATGTTCATACAGATATCGGTGTTGATATTTCCATGTTCATCCAGATGGCTGTGTAAATATATCCATGTTCATACAGATAGCGGTGCTGATATTTCCATGTTCATACAGATAGCGGTGTAGATATTTGCATGTTCATACAGATAGCGGTGTAGATATTTCCATTTTCATACAGAGAGCGGTGCTGATATTTCCATGTTTATACAGGCAGCGGTGTAGATATTTCCTTGTTTATACAGATAGCGGTTTAGATATTTCCTTC
This sequence comes from Gorilla gorilla gorilla, assembly GCF_029281585.2. NCBI lineage: Eukaryota > Metazoa > Chordata > Mammalia > Primates > Hominidae > Gorilla > Gorilla gorilla. Next base: position 152,759,323 of record NC_073231.2, read on the forward strand.
TTAATACAGATGGCGGTGTAGATATTTATATGTTCATACAGATGGCGGTGCAGATATTTCCATGTTCATGCAGATAGTGGTGCTGATATTTCCATGTTTATACAGGTAGCGGTGTAGATATTTCCATGTTTATACAGATAGCGGAGTAGATATTTCCATGTTTATACAGATAGCTGTGTAGATATTTCCATGTTTATTCAGATAGCGGTGTAGATATCTCCATCTTAATACAGATGGCGGTGTAGATATTTATATGTTCATACAGATGGCGGTGCAAATATTTCGATGTTCATATAGATGGCGGTGTAGATATTTCCATGTTCATACAGATAGCGGTGTAGTTATTTCCATGTGTAAAGAGATAGCTGTGTAGATATTTCCATGTATATGTTGATAGCAGTGTAGATATTTCCATTTTCATGCAGATAGCAGTGTAGATATTTCCATGTTCAAACAGATAGCGGTGTAGATATTTCCGTGTTCATACAGATAGCGGTGTAGATATTTCCATGTTCATACAGATAGCGGTGTAGATATTTCCATTTTTATACAGATAGCGGTGAAGATGTATGTATGTTTACACAGATAGCGGTGTAGATATTTCCATGTTCATCCAGATGGCTGTGTACATATATCCATGTTCATACAGATAGCGGTGTAGATATTTCCATGTTCATACAGATAGCGGTGTAGATATTTCCATGTTCAGACAGATGGCTGTGTAGGTATATCCATGTTCATACAAATAGCGGTGTAGATATTTCCATGTTCATACAGATAGCGGTGTAGCTATTTCCATTTTCATAGAGATAACGGTGTAGCTATTTCCATGTTCATACAGATAGCAGTGTAGATATTTCCATGTTCATACAGATAGCGGTGTAGATATTTCATTTTCATACAGAGAGCGGTGCTGATATTTAGATGTTTATTCAGGCAGCGGTGTAGATATTTCCTTGTTTATACAGATAGCGGTTTAGATATTTCCTTCTTAATACAGATGGCGGTGTAGATATTTATATGTTCATACAGATGGCGGTGCAGATATTTCCATGTTCATGCAGATGGTGGTGTAGATATTTCCATGTTTATAGATATAGCGGTGTAGTTATTTCCATGTGTAAAGAGATAGCTGTGTAGATATATCCATGTATATGCAGATAGCTTTGTAGATATTTCCATTTTCATGCAGATAGCGGTGTAGATATTTCCATGTTCAAACAGATAGCGGTGTAGATATTTCCATGTTCATTCAAATAGCTTTGTAGATATTTCCATGTTCATACAGATAGCGGTGTAGATATTTCCATGTTCATACAGATAGCGGTGTAGATATTTCCAGGTTCATACAGATAGTGGTGCTGATATTTCCATGTTTATACAGGTAGCGGTGTAGATATTTCCATGTTTATACAGATAGCGGAGTAGATATTTCCATGTTTATACAGATAGCGGTGTAGATATTTCCATGTTTATTCAGATAGCGGTGTAGATATCTCCATCTTAATACACATGGCGGTGTAGATATTTATATGTTCATACAGATGGCGGTGCAGATATTTCGATGTTCATATAGATGGCGGTGTAGATATTTCCATGTTAATACAGATAGCGGTGTAGTTATTTCCATGTGTAAAGAGATAGCTGTGTAGACATTTCCATCTATATGCAGATAGCTGTGTAGATATTTCCATTTTCATGCAGATAGCTGTGTATATATTTACATCTTCAAACAGATAGCGGTGTAGATATTTCCATGTTCATACAGATAGCGGTGTAGATATTTCCATGTTTATACAGATAGCGGTGAAGATGTATGCATGTTTACACAAATAGCTGTGTAGATATTTCCATGTTCATACCGATAGCGGTGCAGATATTTCCATGTTTATACAGATAGTGGTGAAGATGTATGCATGTTTACACAGATAGCGGTGTAGATATTTCCATGTTCATCCAGATGGCTGTGTATATATATCCATGATCATACAGATAGCGGTGTAGATATTTCCATGTTCATACAGATAGCGGTGTAGATATTTCCATGTTCAGACAGATGGCTGTGTAGATATATCCATGTTCATACAAATAGCGGTGTAGATATTTCCATGTTCATACAGATAGCGGTGTAGCTATTTCCATTTTCATACAGATAACGGTGTAGCTATTTCCATGTTCATACAGATAGCGGTGTAGATATTTCCATGTTCAGACAGATGGCGGTGTAGATATTTCCATGTTCATACAGATAGCGGTGTAGTTATTTCCATGTGTAAAGAGATAGCTGTGTAGATATTTCCATGTATATGCAGATAGCTGTGTAGATATTTCCGTTTTCAAGCAGATAGCGGTGTATATATTTCCATCTTGAAACAGATAGCGGTGAAGATATTTCCATGTTCATACAGATAGCGGTGTAGGTATTTAAATGTTTATACAGATAGCGGTGAAGATGTATGCATGTTTACACAGATAGCGGTGTGGATATTTCCATGTTCATCCAGAGGGCTGTGTAGATATATCCATGTTCATACAGATAGCGGTGTAGATATTTCCTTGTTCATACTGATAGCGGTGTAGATATTTCCATGTTCATACAGATAGCGGTGTAGATATTTCCATGTTCATACAGATATCGGTGTTGATATTTCCATGTTCATCCTGATGGCTGTGTAAATATATCCATGTTCATACAGATAGCGGTGCTGATATTTCCATGTTCATACAGATAGCGGTGTAGCTATTTCCATTTTCATAGAGATAACGGTGTAGCTATTTCCATGTTCATACACATAGCAGTGTAGATATTTGCATGTTCATACAGATAGCGGTGTAGATATTTCCATTTTCATACAGAGAGCGGTGCTGATATTTCCATGTTTATACAGGCAGCGGTGTAGATATTTCCTTGTTTATACAGATAGCGGTTTAGATATTTCCTTCTTAATACGGATGGCGGTGTAGATATTTATATGTTCATACAGATGGCGGTGCAGATATTTCCATGTTCATGCAGATAGTGGTGCTGATATTTCCATGTTTATACAGGTAGCGGTGTAGATATTTCCATGTTTATACAGATAGCGGAGTAGATATTTCCATGTTTATACAGATAGCTGTGTAGATATTTCCATGTTTATTCAGATAGCGGTGTAGATATCTCCATCTAAATACAGATGGCGGTTTAGATATTTATATGTTCATACAGATGGCGGTGCAGATATTTCGATGTTCATATAGATGGCGGTGTAGATATTTACATGTTAATACAGATAGCGGTGTAGTTATTTCCATGTGTAAAGAGATAGCTGTGTAGACATTTCCATCTATATGCAGATAGCTGTGTAGATACTTCCATTTTCATGCAGATATCTGTGTATATATTTCCATCTTCAAACAGATAGCGGTGTAGATATTTCCATGTTCATACAGATAGCGGTGTAGATATTTCCATGTTTATACAGATAGTGGTGAAGATGTATGCATGTTTACACAGATAGCGGTGTAGATATTTCCATGTTCATACCGATAGCGGTGCAGATATTTCCATGTTTATACAGATAGTGGTGAAGATGTATGCATGTTTACACAGATAGCGGTGTAGATATTTCCTTGTTCATCCAGATGGCTGTGTAGATATATCCATGTTCATACAGATAGCGGTGTAGATATTTCCATGTTCATACAGATAGCGGTGTAGATATTTCCATGTTCAGACAGATGCCTGTGTAGATATATCCATGTTCATACAAATAGCGGTGTAGATATTTCCATGTTCATACAGATAGCGGTGTAGCTATTTCCATTTTCATACAGATAACGGTGTAGCTATTTCCATGTTCATACAGATAGCGGTGTAGATATTTCCATGTTCAGACAGGTGGCGGTGTAGATATTTCCATGTTCATACAGATAGCGGTGTAGTTATTTCCATGTGTAAAGAGATAGCTGTGTAGATATTTCCATGTATATGCAGATAGCTGTGTAGATATTTCCGTTTTCAAGCAGATAGCGGTGTATATATTTCCATCTTCAAACAGATAGCGGTGAAGATATTTCCATGTTCATACAGATAGCGGTGTAGGTATTTCCATGTTTATACAGATAGCGGTGAAGATGTATGCATGTTTACACAGATAGCGGTGTGGATATTTCCATGTTCATCCAGAGGGCTGTGTAGATATATCCATGTTCATACAGATAGCGGTGTAGATATTTCCTTGTTCATACTGATAGCGGTGTAGATATTTCCATGTTCATACAGATAGCGGTGTAGATATTTCCATGTTCATACAGATATCGGTGTTGATATTTCCATGTTCATCCAGATGGCTGTGTAAATATATCCATGTTCATACAGATAGCGGTGTAGATATTTCCATGTTCATACAGATAGCGGTGTAGCTATTTCCATTTTCATAGAGATAACGGTGTAGCTATTTCCATGTTCATACACATAGCAGTGTAGATATTTGCATGTTCATACAGATAGCGGTGTAGATATTTCCATTTTCATACAGAGAGCGGTGCTGATATTTCCATGTTTATACAGGCAGCGGTGTAGATATTTCCTTGTTTATACAGATAGCGGTTTAGATATTTCCTTCTTAATACAGATGGCGGTGTAGATATTTATATGTTGATACAGATGGCGGTGCAGATATTTCCATGTTCTTGCACATAGTGGTGCTGATATTTCCATGTTTATACAGGTAGCGGTGTCGATATTTCCATGTTTATACAGATAGCGGAGTAGATATTTCCATGTTTATACAGATAGCTGTGTAGATATTTCCATGTTTATTCAGATAGCGGTGTAGATATCTCCATCTTAATACAGATGGCGGTGTAGATATTTATATGTTCATACAGATGGCGGTGCAGATATTTCGATGTTCATATAGATGGCGGTGTAGATATTTACATGTTTAAACAGGTAGCGGTGTAGATATTTCCATGTTTATACAGATAGCGGTGTAGATATTTCCATGTTTATACAGATAGCATTGTAGATATTTCCATGTTTATACAGATAGCGGTGTAGATATCTCCATCTTTATACAGATGGCGGTGTAGATATTTATATGTTCATACAGATGTCGGTGCAGATATTTCCATGTTCATACAGATGGCGGTGTAGATATTTCCATGTTCATACAGATAGCGTTGTAGTTATTTCCATGTGTAAAGAGATAGCTGTGTAGATATTTCCATGTATATGCAGATAGCAGTGTAGATATTTCCATTTTCATGCAGATAGCGGTGTAGATATTTCCATGTTCAAACATATAGCGGTGTAGATATTTCCATGTTCATACAGATAGCGGTGCAGATATTTCCATGTTCATTCAGATAGCGGTGTAGATATTTCCATGTTTATACAGATAGCGGTGAAGATGTATGCATGTTTACACAGATAGCGCTGTAGATATTTCCATGTTCATCCAGATGGCTGTGTAGATATATCCATGTTCATACAGATAGCGGTGTAGATATTTCCATGTTTATACGGATAGCGGTGAAGATGTATGCATGTTTACACAGATAGCGGTGTAGATATTTCCATGTTCTTACAGATAGCGGTGTAGATATATCCATGTTCATCCAGATGGCTGTGTAGATATATCCATGTTCATACAGATAGCGGTGTAGTTATTTCCATGTTCATACAGATAGTGGTGTAGCTATTTCCATGTTCGTACAGATAGCGGTGTAGATATTTCCATCTTCCTACAGATAGCTATGCTGATATTTCCATGTTTATACAGGTAGCGGTGTAGTAATTTCCATGTTTATTCAGATAGCTGTGTAGATATTTCCATGTTTATACAGATAGCGGTGTAGATATTTCCAGGTTTATACAGATAGCGGTGTAGAAATCTCCATCTTAATACAGATGGCGGTGTAGATATTTATATGTTCATACAGATGGAGGTGTAGATATTTCCTTATTCATCCAGATGGCACTGTAGATATATCCATGTTCGTACAGATGGCGGTGAAGATGTTTCCTTGTTCATACAGATAACGGTGTAGATATTTCCATGTTCATACAGATAGCGGTGTAGATATATCCATGTTCATAGAGATAGCGGTGTAGCTATTTCCATGTTCATACAGATAGCGGTGTAGATATTTCCATGTTCCTCCAGATGGCTGTGTAGATATATCCATGTTCATACAGATGGCGGTGTAGATATCTCCAAGTTCATACTGATAGAGGGGCTGATATTTCCATATTCATACAGATAGCGGTGCTGATATTCCCATGTTTATACAGATAGCGGTGTAGATATTTCCATGTTTATTCAGATAGCGGTGTAGATATCTCCATCTTAATACAGATGGCAGTGTAGATATTTATATGTTGATACAGATGGCGGTGCAGATATTTCCATGTTCATACAGATGGCGGTTTAGATATTTCCATGTTCAAACAGATAGCGGTGTAGATATTTCCATGTTCATACAGATAGCGGTGCAGATATTTCCATGTTCATACAGATAGCGGTGTAGATATTTCCATGTTTATACAGATAGCGGTGAAGATGTATGCATGTTTACACAGATAGCGGTGTGGATATTTCCATGTTCATCCAGAGGGCTGTGTAGATATATCCATGTTCATCCAGATGGCTGTGTAGATATATCCATGTTCATACAGATGGCGGTGAAGGTATTTCCATGTTCATACAGATAGCGGTGTAGATATTTCCATGTTCATACAGATAGCGGTGTAGATATCTCCATGTTCATACAGATAGAGGGGATGATATTTCCATGTTCATACAGATAGCGGTGCTGATATTTCCATGTTTACACAGGTTGCGGTGTAGATATTTCCATGTTTATACAGATAGCGGTGTAGATATTTCCATGTTTATACAGATAGCGCTGTAGATATTTCCATGTTTATGCAGATATCGGTGTAGATATCTCCATCTTAATACAGATGGCCGTGTAGATATGTATATGTTCATACAGATGTCAGTGCAGCTATTTCCATGTTCATACAGATGGCGGTGTAGATATTTCCATGTTCATACAGATAGCCTTGTAGACATTTCCATGTTTATACAGATAGCGGTGAAGATGTATGCATGTTTACACAGATAGCGGTGTAGATATTTCCATGTTCATACAGATAGCGGTGTAGATATTTCAATGTTCATACAGATAGCGGTTTAGATATTTCCTTCTTAATACAGATGGCGGTGTAGATATTTATATGTTCATACAGATGGCGGTGCAGATATTTCCATGTTCATACAGATGGCGGTGTAGATATTTCCATGTTTATAGAGATAGCGGTGTAGTTATTTCCATGTGTTAAGAGATAGCTCAGTAGATATTTCCATGTATATGCAGATAGTTGTGTAGATATTTCCATTTTCATGCAGACAGCGGTGTAGATATTTCCATGTTCAAACAGATAGCGGTGTAGATATTTCCATGTTCATACAGATAGCGGTGTAGATATTTCCATGTTTATACAGATTGCGGTGAAGATGTATGCATATTTACACAGATAGCCGTGTAGATATTTCCATGTTCATACAGATAGCGGTGTAGATATTTCCATGTTCATCCAGATGGCTGTGTAGATATTTCCAGGTTCATACAGATTGCGGTGTAAATATTTCGGTGTTCATACAGGTAGCGGTGTATATATTTCCATGTTCATACAGATAGCGGTGTACCTATTTCCATGTTAATACAGATAGCGGTGTAGAAATTTCCATGTTCATAGAGATAGCAGTGTAGATATTTCCAAGTTTATACAGTTAGCGGTGTAGTTATCTCCATCTTAATATAGATGGCGGTGTAGATATTTATATGTTCATACAGATGGCGGTGCAGATATTTCCATGTTCATACAGATAGCGGTGTAGCTATTTCCATGTTTATAGAGATAGAGCTGTACTTATTTCCACGTGTAAAGTGATAGCTTTCTAGATATTTCCATGTATATGCAGATCGCTGTGTAGATATTTCCATTTTCATGCAGATAGCGGTGTAGATACTTCCATGTTCAAACAGATAGCGGTGTAGATATTTCCATGTTCAAACAGATAGCAGTGTAGATATTTCCATGTTTATACAGATAGCGCTGAAGATGTATGCATGTTTTCACAGATAGCGGTGCAGATATTTCCATGTTCTTACAGATAGCGGTGTAGATATTTCCATGTTCATCCAGATGGCTGTGTAGATATATCCATGTTCCTACAGATGGCGGTGAAGATATTTCCATGTTCATACAGTTAGCGGTGTAGTTATTTCCATGTGTAAAGAGATAGCTGTGTAGATATTTCCATGTATATGCAGATAGCTGTGTATATATTTCCATTTTCATGCAGATAGCGGCTTAGATATTTCCATGTTCAAACAGATAGTGGTGTAGATATTTCCATGTTCATAGAGATAGCGGTGTAGATACTTCCATGTTCTTACAGATAGATGAGCTGATATTTCCATGTTCATACAGACAGCGGTGCTGATATTTCCATTTTTATTCTGAGAGCGGTGTAGATATTTCCATGTTTATACAGATAGCGGTTTAGATATTTCCATGTTTATACAGATAGCAGTGTAGATATCTCCATCTTAATACAGATGGCGGTGTAGATATTTATATGTTCATACAGATGGCGGTGCAGACATTTCCATGTTCATACAGACAGCGGTGTAGTTATTTCCATGTGTAAAGAGATAGATGTGTAGATATTTCCATGTATATGCAGAAAGCTTTGTAGATATTTCCATTTTCATGCAGATAGCGGTGTAGATATTTCCATCTTCAAACAGATAGCGGTGTAGATATTTCCATGTGCATACAGATAGCGGTGTAGATATTTCCATGTTTATACAGATAGCGGTGAAGATGTATGCATGTTTACACAGATAGCGGTGTGGATATTTCCATGTTCATCCAGAGGGCTGTGTAGATATATCCATGTTCATACAGATAGCGGTGTAGTTATTTCCATGTGTAAAGAGATAGCTGTGTAGATATTTCCATGTATATGCAGATTACAGTGTAGATATTTCCATTTTCATGCAGATAGCGGTGTAGATATTTCCATCTTCCTACAGACAGCGGTGCTGATATTTCCAAGTTTATACAGGTAGCGGTGTAGATATTTCCATGTTTATACAGATAGCAGTGTAGATATTTCCAGGTTTATACAGATAGCGGTGTAGATATCTCCATCTTAATACAGATGGCGGTGTAGATATTTATATGTTCAAACAGATGGCGGTGTAGATATTTCCATGTTCATCCAGATGGCTCTGTAGATATATCCATGTTCGTACAGATGGCGGTGAAGATATTTCCATGTTCGTACAGATAGCGGTGTAGATATTTCCATGTTCATACAGATAGCGGTGAAGATATTTCCATGTTCATACAGATAGCGGTGTAGCTATTTCCATGTTCATACAGATAGCGGTGCAGATATTTCCATGTTCATCCAGATGGCTGTGTAGATATATCCATGTTCATACAGATGGCCGTGTAGATATCTCCATATTCATACAGATAGAGGGGCTGATATTTCCATGTTCATACAGATAGCGGTGCTGATATTTCCATGTTTATACAGATAGCGGTGTAGATATTTCCATGTTTATTCAGATAGCGTTGTAGATATCTCCATCTTAATACAGATGGCGGTGTAGATATTTATATGTTCATACAGATGGCGGTGCGGATATTTCCATGTTCATACAGATGGCGGTGTAGATATTTCCATGTTCATACAGATAGCGGTGTAGATATTTCCATGTTCATACAGATAGCGGTGCTGATATTTCCATGTTTAAACAGGTAGCGGTGTAGATATTTCCATGTTTATACAGATAGCGGTGTAGATATTTCCATGTTTATGCAGATAGCGGTGTAGATATTTCCATGTTTATACAGATAGCGGTGTAGATATCTCCATCTTTATACAGATGGCGGTGTAGATATTTATATGTTCATACAGATGTCGGTGCAGATATTTCCATGTTCATACAGATGGCGGTGTAGATATTTCCATGTTCATACAGTTAGCGTTGTAGTTATTTCCATGTGTAAAGAGATAGCTGTGTAGATATTTCCATGTATATGCAGATAGCAGTGTAGATATTTCCATTTTCATGCAGATAGCGGTGTAGATATTTCCATGTTCAAACATATAGCGGTGTAGATATTTCCATGTTCATACAGATAGCGGTGCAGCTATTTCCATGTTCATTCAGATAGCGGTGTAGATATTTCCAGGTTTATACAGATAGCGGTGAAGATGTATGCATGTTTACACAGATAGCGGTGTAGATATTTCCATGTTCATCCAGATGGCTGTGTAGATATATCCATGTTCATACAGATAGCGGTGTAGATATTTCCATGTTCATACAGATAGCGGTGTAGCTATTTCCATGTTCATACAGATAGCGGTGTAGATATTTCCATGTTTATACAGATAGCGGTGAAGATGTATGCATGTTTACACAGATAGCGGTGTAGATATTTCCATGTTCATACAGATAGCGGTGTAGATATATCCATGTTCATTCAGATGGCTGTGTAGATATATCCATGTTCATACAGATAGCGGTGTAGTTATTTCCATGTTCATACAGATAGTGGTGTAGCTATTTCCATGTTCATACAGATAGCGGTGTAGCTATTTCCATGTTCATACAGATAGCGGTGTAGATATTTCCATGTTCGTACAGATAGCGGTGTAGATATTTCCATGTTCATACAGATAGCAGTGTAGCTATTTCCATGTTCATACAGATAGCGGTGTAGATATTTCCATGTTCATAGAGATAGCGGTGTAGATATTTCCATGTTTATACAGATAGCGGTGAAGATGTATTCATGTTTACTCAGATAGCGGTGTTTATATTTGCATGTTCATCCAGAGGGCTGTGTAGATATTTCCATGTTTATACAGATAGTGGTGAAGACGTATGCATGTTTACACAGATAGCGGTGTAGATATTTCCATGTTCATCCAGATGGCTGTGTAGATATATCCATGTTTATCCAGATGGCTGTGTAGTTATATCCATGTTCCTACAGATAGCGGTGCTGATATTTCCATGATTATACAGGTTGTGGAGTAGAAATTTCCATGTTTATACAGATAGCGGTGTAGATATTTCCATGTTTATACAGATAGCGGTGTAGATATTTCGAGGTTTATACAGATAGCGGGGTTGATATCTCCATCTTAATACAGATGGCGGTGTAGATATTTATATGTTCATGCAGATGGCGGTGTAGATATTTCCATGTTCATCCAGATGGCTCTGTAGATACATCTATGTTCTTACAGATGGCGGTGAAGATATTTCCATGTTCATACAGATAGCGGTGTAGATATTTCCATGTTCATACAGATAGCGGTGTAGATATTTCCATGTTCATACAGATAGCGGTGTAGCTATTTCCATGTTTATACAGATTGCGGTGAAGATGTATGCATGTTTACACAGATAGCGGTGTAGATATTTCCATGTTCATGCAGATAGCGGTGTAGATATTTCCATGTTCATCCGGATGGCTGTGTAGATATATCCATGTTCATAGAGATAGCGGTGTAGATATTTCCATGTTCCTACAGATAGTGGTGTAGATATTTCCATGTTCATACAGATAGCAGTGTAGCTATTTCCATGTTCATACAGATAGCGGTGTAGATATTTCCATGTTCATAGAGATAGCGGTGTAGATATTTCCATTTTCATACAGATAACGGTGCTGATATTTCCATGTTTATACAGGTAGCGGTGTAGGTATTTCCATGTTTATACAGATAGCGGTGTAGGTATTTCCATGTTTATACAGATAGCGGTGTAGATATTTCCAAGTTTATACAGATAGCGGTGTAGATATCTCCATCTTAATACAGATGGCGGTGTAGATATTTATATGTTTATACAGATGGCGGTGCAGGTATTTCCATGTTCATACAGATGGCCGTGTAGATATTTCCGTGTTTATAGAGATAGCGGTGTAGTTATTTCCATGTGTAAAGAGATAGCTTTGCAGATATTTCCATGTATATGCAGATAGCTGTGTAGATATTTCTATTTTCATGCAGATAGCGGTTTAGATATTTCCATGTTCGTACAGATAGCGGTGTAGATATTTCCATGTTCATACAGATAGCGTTGTAGATATCTCCATGTTTATACAGATAGCGGTGAAGATGTATGCATGTTTACACAGATAGCGGTGTAGATAATTCCATGTTCATACAGATAGCGGTGTAGATATTTCAATGTTCATACAGATAGCGGTTTAGATATTTCCTTCTTAATACAGATGGCGGTGTAGATATTTATATGTTCTTACAGATGTTGGTGCAGATATTTCCATGTTCATACAGATGGCGGTATAGTTATTTCCATGTGTAAAGAGATAGCTGTGTAGATATTTCCATGTATATGCAGATAGCTGTGTAGATATTTCTATTTTCATGCAGATAGCGGTTTAGATATTTCCATGTTCGTACAGATAGCGGTGTAGATATTTCCATGTTCATACAGATAGCGTTGTAGATATTTCCATGTTTATACAGATAGCGGTGAAGATGTATCCATGTTTACACAGATAGCGGTGTAGATATTTCAATGTTCATACAGATAGCGGTGTAGATATTTCCTTCTTAATACAGGTGGCGGTGTAGATATTTATATGTACATACAGATGGTGGTGCAGATATTTCCATGTTCATACAGATGGCGGTGTAGATATTTCCATGTTTATAGATATAGCGGTGTAGTTATTTCCATGTGTAAAGAGATAGCTGTGTAGATATTTCCATGTATATGCAGATAGCTTTGTAGATATTTCCATTTTCATGCAGACAGGGGTGTAGATATTTCCAGGTTCATCCAGATGCCGGTGTAGATATTTCCATGTTCATTCAGATGGTGGTGTAGATATTTCCATGTTCATACAGATAGCGGTGTAGCTATTTCCATGTTCATACAGATAGCATTGTAGATATTTCCATGTTCATAGAGATAGCGGTGTAGAAATTTCCATGTTGATACAGATAGCGGTGCAGATATTTCCATGTTTATACAGGTAGCGGTGTAGATATTTCCATGTTTATACAGATAGTGGTGTAGGTATTTCCATGTTTATACAGATAGCGGTGTAGATATTTCCAAGTTTATACAGATAGCGGTGTAGATATCTCCATCTTAATACAGATGGCGGTGTAGATATTTATATGTTTATACAGATGGCGGTGCAGATATTTCCTGTTCATACAGATGGCGGTGTAGATATTTCCGTGTTTATAGAGATAGCGGTGTAGTTATTTCCATGTGTAAAGAGATAGCTTTGTAGATATTTCCATGTATATGCAGATAGCTGTGTAGATATTTCTATTTTCATGCAGATAGCTGTTTAGATATTTCCATGTTCAAACAGATAGCGGTGTAGATATTTCCATGTTCATACAGATGGCGGTGTAGATATTTCCATGTTCATACAGATAGCGGTGTAGTTATTTCCATGTGTAAAGAGATAGCTGTGTAGATATTTCCATGTATATGCAGATATCAGTGTAGGTATTGCCATTTTCATGCAGATAGCGGTGTAGATATTTCCATGTTCAAACAGATAGAGGTGTAGATATTTCCATGTTCATACAGATAGCGGTGCAGATATTTCCATGTTCATACAGATAGCGGAGTAGATATCTCCATGTTCATACAGATAGCGGTGTAGATATTTCCATGTTCATACAGATAGCGGTTTAGATATCTCCAACTTAATACAGATGGCGGTGTAGATATTTATATGTTCATTCAGATGGCGGTGCAGATATTTCCATGTTCATACAGATGGCGGTGTAGATATTTCCATGTTCATACAGATAGCGGTGTAGATATTTCCATGTTCATACAGATAGCGGTGCTGATATTTCCATGTTTATACAGGTAGCGGTGTAGATATTTCCATGTTTATACAGATAGCGGTGTAGATATTTCCGTGTTTATACAGATAGCGGTGTAGATATTTACATGTTTATACAGATAGCGGTGTAGATATCTCCATCTTAATACAGATGGCGGTGTAGATATTTATATGTTCATACAGATGGCGGTGCAGATATTTCCATGTTCATACAGATGGCGGTGTAGATATTTCCATGTTCATACAGATAGCGGTGTAGTTATTTCCTTGTCTAAAGAGATAGCTGTGTAGATATTTCCATGTATATGCAGATAGCAGTGTAGATATTTCCATTTTCATGCAGATAGCGGTGTAGATATTTCCATGTTCAAACAGATAGCGGTGTAGATATTTCCATGTTCATACAGATAGCGGTGCAGATATTTCCATGTTCATACAGACAGCGGTGTAGATATTTCCATGTTTATACAGATAGCGGTGAAGATGTATGCATGTTTACACAGATTGCGGTGTAGATATTTCCATGTTAATCCAGATGGCTGTGTAGATATTTCCATGTTCATTCAGATAGCGGTGTAGATATTTCTATGTTCATACAGATAGATGTGTAGCTATTTCCATGTTCATACAGATAGCGGTGTAGGTATTTCCATGTTCGTACAGATAGCGGTGTTGATATTTCCATGTTCCTACAGATAGCGGTGCTGATATCTCCATGTTTGTACAGGTAGCGGTGTAGAAATTTCCCTGTTAATCCTGATAGCGGTTTAGATATTTCCATGTTTAAACAGATAGCGGTGTAGATATTTCCAGGTTTATACAGATAGCGGTGTAGATATCTCCATATTAATACAGATGGCGGTGTAGATATTTATATGTTCATACAGATGGCGGTGTAGATATTTCCATGTTCATCCAGATGGCTCTGTAGATATATCCATGTTCATACAGATAGCGGTGAAGATATTTCCTTGTTCATACAGATAGCGGTGTAGATATTTCCATGTTCGTACAGATAGCGGTGTAGATATTCCCATGTTCATACAGATAGCGGTGTAGATATTTCCATGTTCCTCCAGATGGCTGTGTAGATATATCCATGTTCATACAGATGGCGATGTAGATATCTCCATGTTCATACAGATAGAGGGGATGATATTTCCATGTTCATACAGATAGAGGTGCTGATATTTCCATGTTTATACAGACAGCGGTGTAGATATTTCCATGTTTATTCAGATAGCGTTGTAGATATCCCCATCTTAATACAGATGGCAGTGTAGATATTTATATGTTCATACAGATGGTGGTGCAGATATTTCCATGTTCATACAGATGGCGGTGTAGATATTTCCATGTTCATACAGATAGCGGTGTAGTTATTTCCATGTTTAAAGAGTTAGCTGTGTAGATATTTCCATGTATGTGCAGATAGCTGTGTAGGTATTTCCATTTTCATGCAGACAGCTGTGTAGATATTTCCATTTTCATGCAGATAGCGGTGTATATATTTCCATCTTCAAACAGATAGCGGTGTAGATATTTCCATGTTCATACAGATAGCGGTGTAGATATTTCCATGTTTATACAGATAGCGGTGAAGATATTTCCATGTTCATACAGATAGCGGTGTAGATATCTCCATGTTCATACAGATAGCGGTGTAGATATTTCCATGTTCATACAGATAGCGGTTTAGATATTTCCATGTTCAAACAGATAGCGGTGTAGATATTTCCATGTTCATACAGATAGCGGTGTAGATATCTCCATGTTCTTACAGATAGCGGTGTAGGTATTTCCATGTTCATACAGATAGCGGTTTAGATATCTCCAACTTAATACAGATGGCGGTGTAGATATTTATATGTTCATTCAGATGGCGGTGCAGATATTTCCATGTTCATACAGATGGCGGTGTAGATATTTCCATGTTCATACAGATAGCGGTGTAGATATTTCCATGTTCATACAGATAGCGGTCCAGATATTTCCATGTTTATACAGGTAGCGGTGTACATATTTCCATGTTTATACAGATAGCGGTGTAGATATTTCCGTGTTTATACAGATAGCGGTGTAGATATTTCCATGTTTATACAGATAGCGGTGTAGATATCTACATCTTAATACAGATGGCGGTGTAGATATTTATATGTTCATACAGATGGCGGTGCAGATATTTCCATGTTCATACAGATGGCGGTGTAGATATTTCCATGTTCATACAGATAGCGGTGTAGTTATTTCCATGTGTAAAGAGATAGCTGTGTAGATATTTCCATGTATATGCAGATAGCAGTGTAGATATTTCCATTTTCATGCAGATTGCGGTGTAGATATTTCCATGTTCAAACAGATAGCGGTGTAGATATTTCCATGTTCATACAGATAGCGGTGTAGATATTTCCATGTTTATACAGATAGCGGTGTAGATGTACGCATGTTTACACAGATAGCGGTGTATATATTTCCATGTTCATCCAGATGGCTGTGTAGATATTTCCATGTTCATTCAGATAGCGGTGTAGATATTTCCATGTTCATACAGATAGAGGTGTAGCTATTTCCATGTTCATACAGATAGCGGTGTAGGTATTTCCATGTTCGTACAGATAGCGGTGTAGATATTTCCATGTTCCTACAGATAGCGGTGCTGATATCTCCATGTTTATACAGGTAGCGGTGTAGAAATTTCCATGTTAATCCTGATAGCGGTTTAGATATTTCCATGTTTAAACAGATAGCGGTGTAGATATTTCCAGGTTTATACAGATAGCGGTGTAGATATCTCCATCTTAATACAGATGGCGGTGTAGATATTTATATGTTCATACAGATGGCGGTGTAGATATTTCCATGTTCATCCAGATGGCTCTGTAGATATATCCATGTTCATACAGATAGCGGTGAAGATATTTCCATGTTCATACAGATAGCGGTGTAGATATTTCCATGTTCATACAGATAGCGGTGTAGATATTCCCATGTTCATACAGATAGCGGTGTAGATATTTCCATGTTCCTCCAGATGGCTGTGTAGATATATCCATGTTCATACAGATGGCGGTGTAGATATCTCCATGTTCATACAGATAGAGGGGCTGATATTTCCATGTTCATACAGATAGCGGTGCTGATATTTCCATGTTTATAAAGATAGCGGTGTAGATATTTCCATGTTTATTCAGATAGCGTTGTAGATATCCCCATCTTAATACAGATGGCAGTGTAGATATTTATATGTTCATACAGATGGCGGTGCAGATATTTCCATGTTCATACAGATAGCGGTGTAGATATTTCCATGTTCATACAGATAGCGGTGTAGTTATTTCCATGTGTAAAGAGATAGCTGTGTAGATATTTCCATGTATATGCAGATAGCTGTTTAGGTATTTCCATTTTCATGCAGACAGCTGTGTAGATATTTCCATTTTCATGCAGATAGCGGTGTATATATTTCCATCTTCAAACAGATAGCGGTGTAGATATTTCCATGTTCATACAGATAGCGGTGTAGATATTTCCATGTTTATACAGATAGCGGTGAAGATGTATGCATGTTTACACAGATAGCGGTGTGGATATTTCCATGTTCATACAGAGAGCGGTGTAGATATTTCCATGTTCATAAAGATAGCGGTGTAGCTATTTCCATGTTCATACAGATAGCGGTGTAGATATTTCCATGTTTATACTGATAGCGGTGAAGATGTATGCATGTTTACACAGATAGCGGTGTAGATATTTCCATGTTCATACAGATAGTGGTGTAGATATTTCCATGTTCATAGAGATAGCGGTGCTGATATTTCCATGTTTATACAGGCAGCGGTGTAGCTATTTCCATGTTCCTACAGATAGCGGTGTAGATATTTCTATGTTCATACAGATAGCGGTGCTGATATTTCCATGTTTATACAGGCAGCGGTGTAGATATTTCCATGTTTATACATATAGCGGTTTAGATATTTCCTTCTTAATACAGATGGTGGTGTATTTATATGTTCATACAGATGGCGGTGTATATATTTCCATGTTTATACTGATAGCAGTGTAGATATCTCCATCTTAATACAGATGGCGGTGTAGATATTTATATGTTCATACAGATGGCGGTGCAGATACTTCCATGTTCATACAGATGGCGGTGTAGTTATTTCCATGTATATACAGATAGTGGTGTAGTTATTTCCATGTGTAAAGAGATAGCTGTGTAGATATTTAAATGTTTATGCAGATAGCAGTGTAGATATTTCCAATTTCATGCAGATAGCGGTGTAGATATTTCCATGTCCAAAGAGATAGCAGTGTAGGTATTTCCATGTTCATACAGATAGCGGTGTAGATATTTCCATGTTCATACCGATAGCGGTGCAGATATTTCCATGTTTATACAGATAGTGGTGAAGATGTTAGCATGTTTACACAGATAGCGGTGTAGATATTTCCATGTTCATCCAGATGGCTGTGTAGATATATCCATGTTCATACAGATAGCGGTGTAGATATTTCCATGTTCATACAGATAGCGGTGTAGATATTTCCATGTTCAGACAGATGGCTGTGTAGGTATATCCATGTTGATACAAATAGCGGTGTTGATATTTCCATGTTCATACAGATAGCGGTGTAGCTATTTCCATTTTCATAGAGATAACGGTGTAGCTATTTCCATGTTCATACAGATAGCAGTGTAGATATTTGCATGTTCATACAGATAGCGGTGTAGATATTTCATTTTCATACAGAGAGCGGTGCTGATATTTCCATGTTTATACAGGCAGCGGTGTAGATATTTCCTTGTTTATACAGATAGCGGAGTAGATATCTCCATCTTAATACAGATGGCGGTGTAGATATTTATATGTTCATACAGATGGCGGTGCAGATATTTCGATGTTCATATAGATGGCGGTGTTGATATTTCCATGTTAATACAGATAGCGGTGTAGTTATTTCCATGTGTAAAGAGATAGCTGTGTAGACATTTCCATCTATATGCAGATAGCTGTGTGGATATTTCCATTTTCATGCAGATAGCTGTGTATATATTTCCATCTTCAAACAGATAGCGGTGTAGATATTTCAATGTTCATACAGATAGCGGTGTAGATATTTCCATGTTTATACAGATAGCGGTGAAGATGTATGCATGTTTACACAGATAGCGGTGTGGATATTTCCATGTTCATCCAGAGGGCTGTGTCGATATATCCATGTTCATCCAGATGGCTGTGTAGATATATCCATGTTCATACAGGTGGCGGTGAAGGTATTTCCATGTTCATACAGATAGCGGTGTAGATATCTCCATGTTCATACAGATAGCGGTGTAGATATTTCCATGTTCATACAGATAGCGGTTTAGATATTTCCATGTTCAAACAGATAGCGGTGTAGATATTTCCATGTTCATACAGATAGCGGTGTAGATATTTCCATGTTCATACAGATAGCGGTCCTGATATTTCCATGTTTATACTGGTAGCGGTGTACATATTTCCATGTTTATACAGATAGCGGTGTAGATATTTCCGTGTTTATACAGATAGCGGTGTAGATATTTCCATGTTTATACAGATAGCGGTGTAGATATCTCCATCTTAATACAGATGGCGGTGTAGATATTTATATGTTCATACAGATGGCGGTGCAGATATTTCCATGTTCATACAGATGGCGGTGTAGATATTTCCATGTTCATACAGATAGCGGTGTAGTTATTTCCATGTGTAAAGAGATAGCTGTGTAGATATTTCCATGTATATGCAGATATCAGTGTAGATATTTCCATTTTCATGCAGATAGCGGTGTAGATATTTCCATGTTCAAACAGATAGCGGTGTAGATATTTCCATGTTCATACAGATAGCGGTGCAGATATTTCCATGTTCATACAGATAGCGGTGTAGATATTTCCATGTTTATACAGATAGCGGTGTAGATGTATGCATGTTTAAACAGATAGCGGTGTAGATATTTCCATGTTCATCCAGATGGCTGTGTAGATATTTCCATGTTCATTCAGATAGCGGTGTAGATATTTCCATGTTCATACAGATAGAGGTGTAGCTATTTCCATGTTCATACAGATAGCGGTGTAGGTATTTCCATGTTCGTACAGATAGCGGTGTAGATATTTCCATGTTCCTACAGATAGCGGTGCTGATATCTCCATGTTTATACAGGTAGCGGTGTAGAAATTTCCATGTTAATCCTGATAGCGGTTTAGATATTTCCATGTTTAAACAGATAGCGGTGTAGATATTTCCAGCTTTATACAGATAGCGGTGTAGATATCTCCATCTTAATACAGATGGCGGTGTAGATATTTATATGTTCATACAGATGGCGGTGTAGATATTTCCAAGTTCATCCAGATGGCTCTGTAGATATATCCATGTTCATACAGATAGCGGTGAAGATATTTCCTTGTTCATACAGATAGCGGTGTAGATATTTCCATGTTCATACAGATAGCGGTGTAGATATTCCCATGTTCATACAGATAGCGGTGTAGATATTTCCATGTTCCTCCAGATGGCTGTGTAGATATATCCATGTTCATACAGATGGCGGTGTAGATATCTCCATGTTCATACAGATAGAGGGGCTGATATTTCCATGTTCATACAGATAGCGGTGCTGATATTTCCATGTTTATAAAGATAGCGTTGTAGATATTTCCATGTTTATTCAGATAGCGTTGTAGATATCCCCATCTTAATACAGATGGCAGTGTAGATATTTATATGTTCATACAGATGGCGGTGCAGATATTTCCATGTTCATACAGATGGCGGTGTAGATATTTCCATGTTCATACAGATAGCGGTGTAGTTATTTCCATGTGTAAAGAGATACCTGTGTAGATATTTCCATGTATATGCAGATAGCTGTGTAGGTATTTCCATTTTCATGCAGACAGCTGTGTAGATATTTCCATTTTCATGCAGATAGCGGTGTATATATTTCCATCTTCAAACAGATAGCGGTGTAGATATTTCCATGTTCATACAGATAGCGGTGTAGATATTTCCATGTTTATACAGATAGCGGTGAAGATGTATGCATGTTTACACAGATAGCGGTGTGGATATTTCCATGTTCATACAGAGAGCGGTGTAGATATTTCCATGTTCATAAAGATAGCGGTGTAGCTATTTCCATGTTCATACAGATAGCGGTGTAGATATTTCCATGTTTATACTGATAGCGGTGAAGATGTATGCATGTTTACACAGATAGCGGTGTAGATATTTCCATGTTCATACAGATAGTGGTGTAGATATTTCCATGTTCATAGAGATAGCGGTGCTGATATTTCCATGTTTATACAGGCAGCGGTGTAGCTATTTCCATGTTCCTACAGATAGCGGTGTAGATATTTCTATGTTCATACAGATAGCGGTGCTGATATTTCCATGTTTATACAGGCAGCGGTGTAGATATTTCCATGTTTATACAGATAGCGGTTTAGATATTTCCTTCTTAATACAGATGGTGGTGTATTTATATGTTCATACAGATGGCGGTGTATATATTTCCATGTTTATACAGATAGCAGTGTAGATATCTCCATCTTAATACAGATGGCGGTGTAGATATTTATATGTTCAAACAGATGGCGGTGCAGATACTTCCATGTTCATACAGATGGCGGTGTAGTTATTTCCATGTATATACAGATAGTGGTGTAGTTATTTCCATGTGTAAAGAGATAGCTGTGTAGATATTTAAATGTTTATGCAGATAGCAGTGTAGATATTTCCAATTTCATGCAGATAGCGGTGTAGATATTTCCATGTCCAAAGAGATAGCAGTGTAGGTATTTCCATGTTCATACAGATAGCGGTGTAGATATTTCCATGTTCATACCGATAGCGGTGCAGATATTTCCATGTTTATACAGATAGTGGTGAAGATGTTAGCATGTTTACACAGATAGCGGTGTAGATATTTCCATGTTCATCCAGATGGCTGTGTAGATATATCCATGTTCACACAGATAGCGGTGTAGATATTTCCATGTTCATACAGATAGCGGTGTAGATAGTTCCATGTTCAGACAGATGGCTGTGTAGGTATATCCATGTTCATACAAATAGCGGTGTAGATATTTCCATGTTCATACAGATAGCGGTGTAGCTATTTCCATTTTCATAGAGATAACGGTGTAGCTATTTCCATGTTCATACAGATAGCAGTGTAGATATTTGCATGTTCATACAGATAGCGGTGTAGATATTTCATTTTCATACAGAGAGCGGTGCTGATATTTCCATGTTTATACAGGCAGCGGTGTAGATATTTCCTTGTTTATACAGATAGCGGAGTAGATATCTCCATCTTAATACAGATGGCGGTGTAGATATTTATATGTTCATACAGATGGCGGTGCAGATATTTCGATGTTCATATAGATGGCGGTGTTGATATTTCCATGTTAATACAGATAGCGGTGTAGTTATTTCCATGTGTAAAGAGATAGCTGTGTAGACATTTCCATCTATATGCAGATAGCTGTGTAGATATTTCCATTTTCATGCAGATAGCTGTGTATATATTTCCATCTTCAAACAGATAGCGGTGTAGATATTTCCATGTTCATACAGATAGCGGTGTAGATATTTCCATGTTTATACAGATAGCGGTGAAGATGTATGCATGTTTACACAGATAGCGGTGTGGATATTTCCATGTTCATCCAGAGGGCTGTGTAGATATATCCATGTTCATACAGATAGCGGTGTAGATATTTCCATGTTCATACAGATAGCAGTGTAGATATTTCCATGTTCATACAGATAGCGGTGCTGATATTTCCATGTTTATATAGGTAGCGGTGTAGATATTTCCATGTTTATACAGATAGCGGTGTAGATATTTCGAGGTTTATACAGATAGCGGAGTAGATATCTCCATCTTAATACAGATGGCGGTGTAGATATTTATATGTTCATACATATGGCGGTGCAGATATTTCCATCTTCATACAGATGGCGGTGTAGATATTTCCATGTTCATACAGATAGCGGTGTAGTTATTTCCATGTGTAAAGAGATAGCTGTGTAGATATTTCCATGTATATGCAGATAGCTTTGTAGATATTTCCATTTTCATGCAGATAGCGGTGTAGATATTTCCATCTTCAAACAGATAGCGGTGTAGATATTTCCAGGTTCATACAGATAGCGGTGTAGATATTTCCATGTTTATACAGATAGCGGTGAAGATGTATGCATGTTTACACAGATAGCGGTGTGGATATTTCCATGTTCATCCAGAGGTCTGTGTAGATATATCCATGTTCATACAGATAGCGGTGTAGTTATTTCCATGTGTAAAGAGATAGCTGTGTAGATATTTCCATGTATATGCAGATAACAGTGTAGATATTTCCATTTTCATGCAGATAGCGGTGTAGATATTTCCATGTTCCTACAGACAGCGGTGCTGATATTTCCATGTTTATACAGGTAGCGGTGTAGATATTTCCATGTTTATACAGATAGCAGTGTAGATATTTCCAGGTTAATACAGATAGCGGTGTAGATATCTCCATCTTAATACAGATGGCGGTGTAGATATTTATATGATCAAACAGATGGCGGTGTAGATATTTCGATGTTCATCCAGATGGCTCTGTAGATATATCCATGTTCATACAGATGGCGGTGAAGATATTTCCATGTTCATATAGATAGCGGTGTAGATATTTCCCTGTTCATACAGATAGCGGTGTAGATATTTCCATGTTCATACAGATAGCGGTGTAGCTATTTCCATGTTAATACAGATAGCGGTGCAGATATTTCCATGTTCATCCAGATGTCTGTGTAGATATATCCATGTTCATACAGATGGCCGTGTAGATATCTCCATGTTCATACAGATAGAGGGGCTGATATTTCCATGTTCATACAGATAGCGGTGCTGATATATCCATGTTTATTCAGATAGCGGTGTAGATATTTCCATGTTTATTCAGATAGCGGTGTAGATATCTCCATCTTAATACAGATGGCGGTGTAGATATTTATATGTTCATACAGATGGCGTTGCGGATATTTCCATGTTCATACAGATGGCGGTGTAGATATTTCCATGTTCATACAGATAGCGGTGTAGATATTTCCATGTTCATACAGATAGCGGTGCTGATATTTCCATGTTTATACAGGTAGCGGTGTAGATATTTCCATGTTTATACAGATAGCGGTGTAGATATTTCCATGTTTATACAGATAGCGGTGTAGATATTTCGAGGTTTATACAGATAGCGGTGTAGATATCTCCATTTTAATACAGATGGCGGTGTAGATATTTATATGTTCATACAGATGGCGGTGCAGATATTTCCATGTTCATACAGATGGCGGTGTAGATATTTCCATGTTCATACAGATAGCGGTGTAGTTATTTCCATGTGTAAAGAGATAGCTGTGTAGATATTTCCATGTATATGCAGATAGCTTTGTAGATATTTCCATTTTCATGCAGATAGCGGTGTAGATATTTCCATCTTCAAACAGATAGCGGTGTAGGTATTTCCATGTTCATACAGATAGCGGTGTAGATATTTCCATGTTTATACAGATAGCGGTGAAGATGTATGCATGTTTACACAGATAGCGGTGTAGATATTTCCATGTTCATCCAGATGGCTGTGTAGATATATCCATGTTCATACAGATAGCGGTGTAGATATTTCCATGTTCATTCAGATAGCGGTGTAGCTATTTCCATGTTCATACAGATAGCGGTGTAGATATTTCCATGTTTATACAGATAGCGGTGAAGATGTATGCATGTTTACACAGATAGCGGTGTAGATATTTCCATGTTCATACAGATAGCGGTGTAGATATATCCATGTTCATCCAGATGGCTGTGTAGATATATCCATGCTCATACAGATAGCGGTGTAGTTATTTCCATGTTCATACAGATAGTGGTGTAGCTATTTCCATGTTCATAAAGATAGCGGTGTAGCTATTTCCATGTTCATACAGATAGCGGTGTAGATATTTCCATGTTCGTACAGATAGTGGTGTAGATATTTCCATGTTCCTACAGATAGCTGTGCTGATATTTCCATGTTTATACAGGTAGCGGTGTAGTAATTTCCATGTTTATCCAGATAGCGGTGTAGATATTTCCATGTTTATACAGATAGCGGTGTAGATATTTCCAGGTTTATACAGATAGCGGTGTAGAAATCTCCATCTTAATACAGATGGCGGTGTAGATATTTATATGTTCATACAGATGGCGGTGTAGATATTTCCATGTTCATCCAGATGGCACTGTAGATATATCCATGTTCGTACAGATGGCGGTGAAGATATTTCCTTGTTCATACAGATAGCGGTGTAGATATTTCCATGTTCATACAGATAGCGGTGTAGATATATCCATGTTCATACAGATAGCGGTGTAGCTATTTCCATGTTCATACAGATAGCGGTGTAGATATTTCCATGTTCCTCCAGATGGCTGTGTAGATATATCTATGTTCATACAGATGGCGGTGTAGATATCTCCATGTTCATACAGATAGAGGGGCTGATATTTCCATGTTCATACAGATAGCGGTGCTGATATTCCCATGTTTATACGGATAGCAGTGTAGATATTTCCATGTTTATTCAGATAGCGGTGTAGATATCTCCATCTTAATACAGATGGCAGTGTAGATATTTATATGTTGATGCAGATGGCGGTGCAGATATTTCCATGTTCATACAGATGGCGGTTTAGATATTTCCATGTTCATACAGATAGCGGTGTAGTTATTTCCATGTGTAAAGAGATAGCTGTGTAGATATTTCCATGTATATGCAGATAGCTGTGTAGATATTTCCATTTTCATGCAGATTGCGGTGTAGATATTTCCATGTTCAAACAGATAGCGGTGTAGATATTTCCATGTTCATACAGATAGCGATGCAGATATTTCCATGTTCATACTGATAGCGGTGTAGATATTTCCATGTTTATACAGATAGCGGTGAAGATGTATGCATGTTTACACAGATAGCGGTGTGGATATTTCCATGTTCATTCAGAGGGCTGTGTAGATATATCCATGTTCATCCAGATGGCTGTGTAGATATATCCATGTTCATACAGATGGCGGTGAAGGTATTTCCATGTTCATACAGATAGCGGTGTAGATATTTCCATGTTCATACAGATAGCGGTGTAGATATCTCCATGTTCATACAGATAGAGGGGATGATATTTCCATGTTCATACAGATAGCGGTGCTGATATTTCCATGTTTACACAGGTTGCGGTGTAGATATTTCCATGTTTATACAGATAGCGGTGTAGATATTTCCATGTTTCTACAGATAGCGCTGTAGATATTTCCATGTTTATACAGATATCGGTGTAGATATCTCCATCTTAATACAGATGGCCGTGTAGATATGTATATGTTCATACAGATGACGGTGCAGCTATTTCCATGTTCATACAGATGGCGGTGTAGATATTTCCATGTTCATACAGATAGCCTTGTAGACATTTCCATGTTTATACAGATAGCGGTGAAGATGTATGCATGTTTACACAGATAGCGGTGTAAATATTTCCATGTTCATAGAGATAGCGGTGTAGATACTTTCATGTTCATACAGATAGAGGGGCTGATATTTCCATGTTCATACAGAGAGCGGTGCTGATATTTCCATGTTTATACAGATAGCGGTGTAGATATTTCCATGTTTATACAGATAGCGGTGTAGATATTTCCATGTTTATACAGATAGCGGTGTAGGTATCTCCATCTTAATACAGATGGTGGTGTAGATATTTATATGTTCATACAGATGGCGGTGCAGATATTTCCATGTTCATACAGATAGTGGTGTAGTTATTTCCATGTGTAAAGAGATTGCTGTGTAGATATTTCCATGTATATGCAGATAGCTTTGTAGATATTTCCATTTTCATGCTTATAGCGGTTTAGATATTTCCATGTTCAAACAGATAGCGGTGTAGATATTTCCATGTTCATACAGATAGCGGTGTTGATATTTCCATGCTTATACAGATTGCGGTGTAGATGTATGCATGTTTACACTGATAGCGGTGTAGATATTTCCATGTTCATGTAGATAGCGGTGTAGATATTTCCATGTACATCCAGATGGCTGTGTAGATATATCCATGTTCAAACAGATATCGGTGTAGATATTTCCATGTTAATACAGATAGTGGTGTAGATATTTCCATGTTCATACAGATAGCGGTGTAGCTATTTCCATGTTCATACAGATAGCAGTGTAGCTATTTCCATGTTCATTGAGATAGCGGTGTAGATATTTCCATGTTCATACAGATAGCGGTGCTGATATTTCCATGTTTATACAGGTAGCGGTGTAGATATTTCCATGTTTATACAGATCGCGGTGTAGGTATTTCCATGTTTATACAGATAGCGGTGAAGATATTTCCAAGTTTATACAGATAGCGGTGTAGATATCTCCAACTTAATACAGATGGCGGTGTAGATATTTATATGTTTATACAGATGGCGGTGCAGATATTTCCATGTTCATACAGAAGGCGGTGTAGATATTTCCGTGTTTATAGAGATAGCGGTGTAGGTATTTCCATGTGTAAAGAGATAGCTTTGTAGATATTTCCATGTATATGCAGATAGCTGTGTAGATATTTGTATTTTCATGTAGATAGCGGTTTAGATATTTCCATGTTCGTACAGATAGCGGTGTAGATATTTCCATGTTCATACAGATAGCGTTGTAGATATTTAAATGTTTATACAGATAGCGGTGAAGATGTATGCATGTTTACACAGATATCGGTGTAGATATTTCCATGTTCATACAGATAGCTCTGTAGATATTTCCATGTTCATACAGATAGCAGTGCTGATATTTCCATGTTTATACAGGGAGCGGTGTGGTTATTTCCATGTTTATAAAGATAGCGGTGTAGATATTTCCATGTTTATACAGATAGCGGTGTAGATATTTCCATGTTCATACAGATAGCGGTGTAGATATTTCCATGTTTATACAGATAGCGGTGTAGATATCTCCTTCTTAATACAGATGGCGGTGTAGATATTTATATGTTCATACAGATGGCGGTGCGGATATTTCCATGTTCATACAGATGGCGGTGTAGATATTTCCATGTTTATAGAGATAGCGGTGTAGTTATTTCCATGTGTAAAGAGATAGCTGTGTAGATATTTCCATGTATATGCAGATAGCTGTGTAGATATTTCCATTTTCATGCAGACAGTGGTGTGGATATTTCTATTTTCAAACAGATAGCGGTGTAGATATTTCCATGTTCGTACAGATAGCGGTGTAGATATTTCCATGTTCATACAGATAGCGGTGTAGATATTTTCATGTTCATACAGATAGCGGTGTAGATATTTCCATGTTCATACAGATAGCGGTGCTGATATTTCCATGTTTTTACAGGTAGCGGTGTAGATATTTCCATGTTTATACAGATAGCGGTGTAGATATTTCCATGTTTATACAGATAGCGCTGTAGATATTTCCATGTTTATACAGATAGCAGTATACATATCTCCATCTTAATACAGATGGCGGTGTAGATATTTATATTTTCATACAGATGGCGGAGCAGATATTTCCATGTCCATACAGACGGCGGTGTAGATATTTCCATGTTCATACAGATAGCGGTGTAGTTATTTCCATGTGTAAAGAGATAGCTGTGTAGATATTTCCATGTATATGCAGATAGCTGTGTAGATATTTCTATTTTCATGCAGATAGCGGTTTAGATATTTCCATGTTCGTACAGATAGCGGTGTAGATATTTCCATGTTCATACAGATAGCGTTGTAGATATTTCCATGTTTATACAGATAGCGGTGAAGATGTATGCATGTTTACACAGATAGCGGTGTAGATATTTCAATGTTCATACAGATAGCGGTGTAGATATTTCCTTCTTAATACAGGTGGCGGTGTAGATATTTATATGTACATACAGATGGTGGTGCAGATATTTCCATGTTCATACAGATGGCGGTGTAGATATTTCCATGTTTATAGATATAGCGGTGTAGTTATTTCCATGTGTAAAGAGATAGCTGTGTAGATATTTCCATGTATATGCAGATAGCTTTGTAGATATTTCCATTTTCATGCAGACAGGGGTGTAGATATTTCCAGGTTCATCCAGATGCTGGTGTAGATATTTGCATGTTCATTCAGATAGTGGTGTAGATATTTCCATGTTCATACAGATAGCGGTGTAGCTATTTCCATGTTCATACAGATAGCATTGTAGATATTTCCATGTTCATAGAGATAGCGGTGTAGAAATTTCCATGTTCATACAGATAGCGGTGCAGATATTTCCATGTTTATACAGGTAGCGGTGTAGATATTTCCATGTTTATACAGATAGTGGTGTAGGTATTTCCATGTTTATACAGATAGCGGTGTAGATATTTCCAAGTTTATACAGATAGCGGTGTAGATATCTCCATCTTAATACAGATGGCGGTGTAGATATTTATATGTTTATACAGATGGCGGTGCAGATATTTCCTGTTCATACAGATGGCGGTGTAGATATTTCCGTGTTTATAGAGATAGCGGTGTAGTTATTTCCATGTGTAAAGAGATAGCTTTGTAGATATTTCCATGTATATGCAGATAGCTGTGTAGATATTTCTATTTTCATGCAGATAGCTGTTTAGATATTTCCATGTTCAAACAGATAGCAGTGTAGATATTTCCATGTTCATACAGATGGCGGTGTAGATATTTCCATGTTCATACAGATAGCGGTGTAGTTATTTCCATGTGTAAAGATATAGCTGTGTAGATATTTCCATGTATATGCAGATATCAGTGTAGATATTTCCATTTTCATGCAGACAGTGGTGTGGATATTTCTATTTTCAAACAGATAGCGGTGTAGATATTTCCATGTTCGTACAGATAGCGGTGTAGATATTTCCATGTTCATACAGATAGCGGTGTAGATATTTTCATGTTCATACAGATAGCGGTGTAGATATTTCCATGTTCATACAGATAGCGGTGCTGATATTTCCATGTTTTTACAGGTAGCGGTGTAGATATTTCCATGTTTATACAGATAGCGGTGTAGATATTTCCATGTTTATACAGATAGCGCTGTAGATATTTCCATGTTTATACAGATAGCAGTATACATATCTCCATCTTAATACAGATGGCGGTGTAGATATTTATATTTTCATACAGATGGCGGAGCAGATATTTCCATGTCCATACAGACGGCGGTGTAGATATTTCCATGTTCATACAGATAGCGGTGTAGTTATTTCCATGTGTAAAGAGATAGCTGTGTAGATATTTCCATGTATATGCAGATAGCTGTGTAGATATTTCTATTTTCATGCAGATAGCGGTTTAGATATTTCCATGTTCGTACAGATAGCGGTGTAGATATTTCCATGTTCATACAGATAGCGTTGTAGATATTTCCATGTTTATACAGATAGCGGTGAAGATGTATGCATGTTTACACAGATAGCGGTGTAGATATTTCAATGTTCATACAGATAGCGGTGTAGATATTTCCTTCTTAATACAGGTGGCGGTGTAGATATTTATATGTACATACAGATGGTGGTGCAGATATTTCCATGTTCATACAGATGGCGGTGTAGATATTTCCATGTTTATAGATATAGCGGTGTAGTTATTTCCATGTGTAAAGAGATAGCTGTGTAGATATTTCCATGTATATGCAGATAGCTTTGTAGATATTTCCATTTTCATGCAGACAGGGGTGTAGATATTTCCAGGTTCATCCAGATGCTGGTGTAGATATTTGCATGTTCATTCAGATAGTGGTGTAGATATTTCCATGTTCATACAGATAGCGGTGTAGCTATTTCCATGTTCATACAGATAGCATTGTAGATATTTCCATGTTCATAGAGATAGCGGTGTAGAAATTTCCATGTTCATACAGATAGCGGTGCAGATATTTCCATGTTTATACAGGTAGCGGTGTAGATATTTCCATGTTTATACAGATAGTGGTGTAGGTATTTCCATGTTTATACAGATAGCGGTGTAGATATTTCCAAGTTTATACAGATAGCGGTGTAGATATCTCCATCTTAATACAGATGGCGGTGTAGATATTTATATGTTTATACAGATGGCGGTGCAGATATTTCCTGTTCATACAGATGGCGGTGTAGATATTTCCGTGTTTATAGAGATAGCGGTGTAGTTATTTCCATGTGTAAAGAGATAGCTTTGTAGATATTTCCATGTATATGCAGATAGCTGTGTAGATATTTCTATTTTCATGCAGATAGCTGTTTAGATATTTCCATGTTCAAACAGATAGCGGTGTAGATATTTCCATGTTCATACAGATGGCGGTGTAGATATTTCCATGTTCATACAGATAGCGGTGTAGTTATTTCCATGTGTAAAGAGATAGCTGTGTAGATATTTCCATGTATATGCAGATATCAGTGTAGATATTTCCATTTTCATGCAGACAGTGGTGTGGATATTTCTATTTTCAAACAGATAGCGGTGTAGATATTTCCATGTTCGTACAGATAGCGGTGTAGATATTTCCATGTTCATACAGATAGCGGTGTAGATATTTTCATGTTCATACAGATAGCGGTGTAGATATTTCCATGTTCATACAGATAGCGGTGCTGATATTTCCATGTTTTTACAGGTAGCGGTGTAGATATTTCCATGTTTATACAGATAGCGGTGTAGATATTTCCATGTTTATACAGATAGCGCTGTAGATATTTCCATGTTTATACAGATAGCAGTATACATATCTCCATCTTAATACAGATGGCGGTGTAGATATTTATATTTTCATACAGATGGCGGAGCAGATATTTCCATGTCCATACAGACGGCGGTGTAGATATTTCCATGTTCATACAGATAGCGGTGTAGTTATTTCCATGTGTAAAGAGATAGCTGTGTAGATATTTCCATGTATATGCAGATAGCTGTGTAGATATTTCTATTTTCATGCAGATAGCGGTTTAGATATTTCCATGTTCGTACAGATAGCGGTGTAGATATTTCCATGTTCATACAGATAGCGTTGTAGATATTTCCATGTTTATACAGATAGCGGTGAAGATGTATGCATGTTTACACAGATAGCGGTGTAGATATTTCAATGTTCATACAGATAGCGGTGTAGATATTTCCTTCTTAATACAGGTGGCGGTGTAGATATATATAAGTACATACAGATGGTGGTGCAGATATTTCCATGTTCATACAGATGGCGGTGTAGATATTTCCATGTTTATAGATATAGCGGTGTAGTTATTTCCATGTGTAAAGAGATAGCTGTGTAGATATTTCCATGTATATGCAGATAGCTTTGTAGATATTTCCATTTTCATGCAGACAGGGGTGTAGATATTTCCAGGTTCATCCAGAAGCTGGTGTAGATATTTGCATGTTCATTCAGATAGTGGTGTAGATATTTCCATGTTCATACAGATAGCGGTGTAGCTATTTCCATGTTCATACAGATAGCATTGTAGATATTTCCATGTTCATAGAGATAGCGGTGTAGAAATTTCCATGTTCATACAGATAGCGGTGCAGATATTTCCATGTTTATACAGGTAGCGGTGTAGATATTTCCATGTTTATACAGATAGTGGTGTAGGTATTTCCATGTTTATACAGATAGTGGTTTAGATATTTCCAAGTTTATACAGATAGCGGTGTAGATATCTCCATCTTAATACAGATGGCGGTGTAGATATTTATATGTTTATACAGATGGCGGTGCAGATATTTCCTGTTCATACAGATGGCGGTGTAGATATTTCCGTGTTTATAGAGATAGCGGTGTAGTTATTTCCATGTGTAAAGAGATAGCTTTGTAGATATTTCCATGTATATGCAGATAGCTGTGTAGATATTTCTATTTTCATGCAGATAGCTGTTTAGATATTTCCATGTTCAAACAGATAGCGGTGTAGATATTTCCATGTTCATACAGATGGCGGTGAAGATATTTCCATGTTCATACAGATAGCGGTGTAGTTATTTCCATGTGTAAAGAGATAGCTGTGTAGATATTTCCATGTATATGCAGATATCAGTGTAGATATTGCCATTTTCATGCAGATAGCGGTGTAGATATTTCCATGTTCAAACAGAGAGAGGTGTAGATATTTCCATGTTCATACAGATAGCGGTGCAGATATTTCCATGTTCATACAGATAGCGGTGTAGATATCTCCATGTTCATACAGATAGCGGTGTAGATATTTCCATGTTCATACAGATAGCGGTTTAGATATCTCCAACTTAATACAGATGGCGGTGTAGATATTTATATGTTCATTCAGATGGCGGTGCAGATATTTCCATGTTCATACAGATGGCGGTGTAGATATTTCCATGTTCATACAGATAGCGGTGTAGATATTTCCATGTTCATACAGATAGCGGTGCTGATATTTCCATGTTTATACAGGTAGCGGTGTAGATATTTCCATGTTTATACAGATAGCGGTGTAGATATTTCCGTGTTTATACAGATAGCGGTGTAGATATTTCCATGTTTATACAGATAGCGGTGTAGATATCTCCATCTTAATACAGATGGCGGTGTAGATATTTATATGTTCATACAGATGGCGGTGCAGATATTTCCATGTTCATACAGATGGCGGTGTAGATATTTCCATGTTCATACAGATAGCGGTGTAGTTATTTCCATGTCTAAAGAGATAGCTGTGTAGATATTTCCATGTATATGCAGATAGCAGTGTAGATATTTCCATTTTCATGCAGATAGCGGTGTAGATATTTCCATGTTCAAACAGATAGCGGTGTAGATATTTCCATGTTCATACAGATAGCGGTGCAGATATTTCCATGTTCATACAGACAGCGGTGTAGATATTTCCATGTTTATACAGATAGCGGTGAAGATGTATGCATGTTTACACAGATTGCGGTGTAGATATTTCCATGTTAATCCAGATGGCTGTGTAGATATTTCCATTTTCATTCAGATAGCGGTGTAGATATTTCCATGTTCATACAGATAGATGTGTAGCTATTTCCATGTTCATACATATAGCGGTGTAGGTATTTCCATGTTCGTACAGATAGCGGTGTTGATATTTCCATGTTCCTACAGATAGCGGTGCTGATATTTCCATGTTTATACAGGTAGCGGTGTAGAAATTTCCATGTTAATCCTGATAGCGGTTTAGATATATCCATGTTTAAACAGATAGCGGTGTAGATATTTCCAGGTTTATACAGATAGCGGTGTAGATATCTCCATCTTAATACAGATGGCGGTGTAGATATTTATATGTTCATACAGATGGCGGTGTAGATATTTCCATGTTCATCCAGATGGCTCTGTAGATATATCCATGTTCATACAGATAGCGGTGAAGATATTTCCTTGTTCATACAGATAGCGGTGTAGATATTTCCATGTTCGTACAGATAGCGGTGTAGATATTCCCATGTTCATACAGATAGCGGTGTAGATATTTCCATGTTCCTCCAGATGGCTGTGTAGATATATCCATGTTCATACAGATGGCGATGTAGATATCTCCATGTTCATACAGATAGAGGGGATGATATTTCCATGTTCATACAGATAGCGGTGCTGATATTTCCATGTTTATACAGATAGCGGTGTAGATATTTCCATGTTTATTCAGATAGCGTTGTAGATATCCCCATCTTAATAGAGATGGCAGTGTAGATATTTATATGTTCATACAGATGGCGGTGCAGAAATTTCCATGTTCATACAGATGGCGGTGTAGATATTTCCATGTTCATACAGATAGCGGTGTAGTTATTTCCATGTGTAAAGAGATAGCTGTGTAGATATTTCCATGTATATGCAGATAGCTGTGTAGGTATTTCCATTTTCATGCAGACAGCTGTGTAGATATTTCCATTTTCATGCAGATAGCGGTGTATATATTTCCATCTTCAAACAGATAGCGGTGTAGATATTTCCATGTTCATACAGATAGCGGTGTAGATATTTCCATGTTTATACAGATAGCGGTGAAGATGTATGCATGTTTACACAGATAGCGGTGTGGATATTTCCATGTTCATCCAGAGGGCTGTGTCGATATATCCATGTTCATCCAGATGGCTGTGTAGATATATCCAAGTTCATACAGATGGCGGTGAAGGTATTTCCATGTTCATACAGATAGCGGTGTAGATATCTCCATGTTCTTACAGATAGCGGTGTAGATATTTCCATGTTCATACAGATAGCGGTTTAGATATCTCCAACTTAATACAGATGGCAGTGTAGATATTTATATGTTCATTCAGATGGCGGTGCAGATATTTCCATGTTCATACAGATGGTGGTGTAGATATTTCCATGTTCATACAGATAGCGGTGTAGATATTTCCATGTTCATACAGATAGCGGTCCTGATATTTCCATGTTTATACAGGTAGCGGTGTACATATTTCCATGTTTATACAGATAGCGGTGTAGATATTTCCGTGTTTATACAGATAGCGGTGTAGATATTTCCATGTTTATACAGATAGCGGTGTAGATATCTCCATCTTAATACAGATGGCGGTGTAGATATTTATATGTTCATACAGATGGCGGTGCAGATATTTCCATGTTCATACAGATGGCGGTGTAGATATTTCCATGTTCATACAGATAGCGGTGTAGTTATTTCCATGTGTAAAGAGATAGCTGTGTAGATATTTCCATGTATATGCAGATAGCAGTGTAGATATTTCCATTTTCATGCAGATAGCGGTGTAGATATTTCCATGTTCAAACAGATAGCGGTGTAGATATTTCCATGTTCATACAGATAGCGGTGCAGATATTTCCATGTTCATACAGATAGCGGTGTAGATATTTCCATGTTTATACAGATAGCGGTGTAGATGTATGCATGTTTAAACAGATAGCGGTGTAGATATTTCCATGTTCATCCAGATGGCTGTGTAGATATTTCCATGTTCATTCAGATAGCGGTGTAGATATTTCCATGTTCATACAGATAGAGGTGTAGCTATTTCCATGTTCATACAGATAGCGGTGTAGGTATTTCCATGTTTGTACAGATAGCGGTGTAGATATTTCCATGTTCCTACAGATAGCGGTGCTGATATCTCCATGTTTATACAGGTAGCGGTGTAGAAATTTCCATGTTAATCCTGATAGCGGTTTAGATATTTCCATGTTTAAACAGATAGCGGTGTAGATATTTCCAGCTTTATACAGATAGCGGTGTAGATATCTCCATCTTAATACAGATGGCGGTGTAGATATTTATATGTTCATACAGATGGCGGTGTAGATATTTCCAAGTTCATCCAGATGGCTCTGTAGATATATCCATGTTCATACAGATAGCGGTGAAGATATTTCCTTGTTCATACAGATAGCGGTGTAGATATTTCCATGTTCATACAGATAGCGGTGTAGATATTCCCATGTTCATACAGATAGCGGTGTAGATATTTCCATGTTCCTCCAGATGGCTGTGTAGATATATCCATGTTCATACAGATGGCGGTGTAGATATCTCCATGTTCATACAGATAGAGGGGCTGATATTTCCATGTTCATACAGATAGCGGTGCTGATATTTCCATGTTTATAAAGATAGCGTTGTAGATATTTCCATGTTTATTCAGATAGCGTTGTAGATATCCCCATCTTAATACAGATGGCAGTGTAGATATTTATATGTTCATACAGATGGCGGTGCAGATATTTCCATGTTCATACAGATGGCGGTGTAGATATTTCCATGTTCATACAGATAGCGGTGTAGTTATTTCCATGTGTAAAGAGATACCTGTGTAGATATTTCCATGTATATGCAGATAGCTGTGTAGGTATTTCCATTTTCATGCAGACAGCTGTGTAGATATTTCCATTTTCATGCAGATAGCGGTGTATATATTTCCATCTTCAAACAGATAGCGGTGTAGATGTTTCCATGTTCATACAGATAGCGGTGTAGATATTTCCATGTTTATACAGATAGCGGTGAAGATGTATGCATGTTTACACAGATAGCGGTGTGGATATTTCCATGTTCATACAGAGAGCGGTGTAGATATTTCCATGTTCATAAAGATAGCGGTGTAGCTATTTCCATGTTCATACAGATAGCGGTGTAGATATTTCCATGTTTATACTGATAGCGGTGAAGATGTATGCATGTTTACACAGATAGCGGTGTAGATATTTCCATGTTCATACAGATAGTGGTGTAGATATTTCCATGTTCATAGAGATAGCGGTGCTGATATTTCCATGTTTATACAGGCAGCGGTGTAGCTATTTCCATGTTCCTACAGATAGCGGTGTAGATATTTCTATGTTCATACAGATAGCGGTGCTGATATTTCCATGTTTATACAGGCAGCGGTGTAGATATTTCCATGTTTATACAGATAGCGGTTTAGATATTTCCTTCTTAATACAGATGGTGGTGTATTTATATGTTCATACAGATGGCGGTGTATATATTTCCATGTTTATACAGATAGCAGTGTAGATATCTCCATCTTAATACAGATGGCGGTGTAGATATTTATATGTTCATACAGATGGCGGTGCAGATACTTCCATGTTCATACAGATGGCGGTGTAGTTATTTCCATGTATATACAGATAGTGGTGTAGTTATTTCCATGTGTAAAGAGATAGCTGTGTAGATATTTAAATGTTTATGCAGATAGCAGTGTAGATATTTCCAATTTCATGCAGATAGCGGTGTAGATATTTCCATGTCCAAAGAGATAGCAGTGTAGGTATTTCCATGTTCATACAGATAGCGGTGTAGATATTTCCATGTTCATACCGATAGCGGTGCAGATATTTCCATGTTTATACAGATAGTGGTGAAGATGTTAGCATGTTTACACAGATAGCGGTGTAGATATTTCCATGTTCATCCAGATGGCTGTGTAGATATATCCATGTTCACACAGATAGCGGTGTAGATATTTCCATGTTCATACAGATAGCGGTGTAGATATTTCCATGTTCAGACAGATGGCTGTGTAGGTATATCCATGTTCATAAAAATAGCGGTGTAGATATTTCCATGTTCATACAGATAGCGGTGTAGCTATTTCCATTTTCATAGAGATAACGGTGTAGCTATTTCCATGTTCATACAGATAGCAGTGTAGATATTTGCATGTTCATACAGATAGCGGTGTAGATATTTCATTTTCATACAGAGAGCGGTGCTGATATTTCCATGTTTATACAGGCAGCGGTGTAGATATTTCCTTGTTTATACAGATAGCGGAGTAGATATCTCCATCTTAATACAGAAGGCGGTGTAGATATTTATATGTTCATACAGATGGCGGTGCAGTTATTTCGATGTTCATATAGATGGCGGTGTTGATATTTCCATGTTAATACAGATAGCATTGTAGTTATTTCCATGTGTAAAGAGATAGCTGTGTAGACATTTCCATCTATATGCAGATAGCTGTGTAGATATTTCCATTTTCATGCAGATAGCTGTGTATATATTTCCATCTTCAAACAGATAGCGGTGTAGATATTTCCATGTTCATACAGATAGCGGTGTAGATATTTCCATGTTTATACAGATAGCGGTGAAGATGTATGCATGTTTACACAGATAGCGGTGTGGATATTTCCATGTTCATCCAGAGGGCTGTGTAGATATATCCATGTTCTTACAGATAGTGGTGTAGATATTTCCATGTTCATACAGATAGCGGTTTAGATATCTCCAACTTAATACAGATGGCAGTGTAGATATTTATATGTTCATTCAGATGGCGGTGCAGATATTTCCATGTTCATACAGATGGTGGTGTAGATATTTCCATGTTCATACAGATAGCGGTGTAGATATTTCCATGTTCATACAGATAGCGGTCCTGATATTTCCATGTTTATACAGGTAGCGGTGTACATATTTCCATGTTTATACAGATAGCGGTGTAGATATTTCCGTGTTTATACAGATAGCGGTGTAGATATTTCCATGTTTATACAGATAGCGGTGTAGATATCTCCATCTTAATACAGATGGCGGTGTAGATATTTATATGTTCATACAGATGGCGGTGCAGATATTTCCATGTTCATACAGATGGCGGTGTAGATATTTCCATGTTCATACAGATAGCGGTGTAGTTATTTCCATGTGTAAAGAGATAGCTGTGTAGATATTTCCATGTATATGCAGATAGCAGTGTAGATATTTCCATTTTCATGCAGATAGTGGTGTAGATATTTCCATGTTCAAACAGATAGCGGTGTAGATATTTCCATGTTCATACAGATAGCGGTGCAGATATTTCCATGTTCATACAGATAGCGGTGTAGATATTTCCATGTTTATACAGATAGCGGTGTAGATGTATGCATGTTTACACAGATAGCGGTGTAGATATTTCCATGTTCATCCAGATGGCTGTGTAGATACTTCCATGTACATTCAGATAGCGGTGTAGATATTTCCATGTTCATACAGATAGAGGTGTAGCTATTTCCATGTTCATACAGATAGCGGTGTAGGTATTTCCATGTTCGTACAGATAGCGGTGTAGATATTTCCATGTTCCTACAGATAGCGGTGCTGATATCTCCATGTTTATACAGGTAGCGGTGTAGAAATTTCCATGTTAATCCTGATAGCGGTTTAGATATTTCCATGTTTAAACAGATAGCGGTGTAGATATTTCCAGCTTTATACAGATAGCGGTGTAGATATCTCCATCTTAATACAGATGGCGGTGTAGATATTTATATGTTCATACAGATGGCGGTGTAGATATTTCCAAGTTCATCCAGATGGCTCTGTAGATATATCCATGTTCATACAGATAGCGGTGAAGATATTTCCTTGTTCATACAGATAGCGGTGTAGATATTTCCATGTTCATACAGATAGCGGTGTAGATATTCCCATGTTCATACAGATAGCGGTGTAGATATTTCCATGTTCCTCCAGATGGCTGTGTAGATATATCCATGTTCATACAGATGGCGGTGTAGATATCTCCATGTTCATACAGATAGAGGGGCTGATATTTCCATGTTCATACAGATAGCGGTGCTGATATTTCCATGTTTATAAAGATAGCGTTGTAGATATTTCCATGTTTATTCAGATAGCGTTGTAGATATCCCCATCTTAATACAGATGGCAGTGTAGATATTTATATGTTCATACAGATGGCGGTGCAGATATTTCCATGTTCATACAGATGGCGGTGTAGATATTTCCATGTTCATACAGATAGCGGTGTAGTTATTTCCATGTGTAAAGAGATACCTGTGTAGATATTTCCATGTATATGCAGATAGCTGTGTAGGTATTTCCATTTTCATGCAGACAGCTGTGTAGATATTTCCATTTTCATGCAGATAGCGGTGTATATATTTCCATCTTCAAACAGATAGCGGTGTAGATATTTCCATGTTCATACAGATAGCGGTGTAGATATTTCCATGTTTATACAGATAGCGGTGAAGATGTATGCATGTTTACACAGATAGCGGTGTGGATATTTCCATGTTCATACAGAGAGCGGTGTAGATATTTCCATGTTCATAAAGATAGCGGTGTAGCTATTTCCATGTTCATACAGATAGCGGTGTAGATATTTCCATGTTTATACTGATAGCGGTGAAGATGTATGCATGTTTACACAGATAGCGGTGTAGATATTTCCATGTTCATACAGATAGTGGTGTAGATATTTCCATGTTCATAGAGATAGCGGTGCTGATATTTCCATGTTTATACAGGCAGCGGTGTAGCTATTTCCATGTTCCTACAGATAGCGGTGTAGATATTTCTATGTTCATACAGATAGCGGTGCTGATATTTCCATGTTTATACAGGCAGCGGTGTAGATATTTCCATGTTTATACAGATAGCGGTTTAGATATTTCCTTCTTAATACAGATGGTGGTGTATTTATATGTTCATACAGATGGCGGTGTATATATTTCCATGTTTATACAGATAGCAGTGTAGATATCTCCATCTTAATACAGATGGCGGTGTAGATATTTATATGTTCATACAGATGGCGGTGCAGATACTTCCATGTTCATACAGATGGCGGTGTAGTTATTTCCATGTATATACAGATAGTGGTGTAGTTATTTCCATGTGTAAAGAGATAGCTGTGTAGATATTTAAATGTTTATGCAGATAGCAGTGTAGATAGTTCCAATTTCATGCAGATAGCGGTGTAGATATTTCCATGTCCAAAGAGGTAGCAGTGTAGGTATTTCCATGTTCATACAGATAGCGGTGTAGATATTTCCATGTTCATACCGATAGCGGTGCAGATATTTCCATGTTTATACAGATAGTGGTGAAGATGTTAGCATGTTTACACAGATAGCGGTGTAGATATTTCCATGTTCATCCAGATGGCTGTGTAGATATATCCATGTTCACACAGATAGCGGTGTAGATATTTCCATGTTCATACAGATAGCGGTGTAGATATTTCCATGTTCAGACAGATGGCTGTGTAGGTATATCCATGTTCATAAAAATAGCGGTGTAGATATTTCCATGTTCATACAGATAGCGGTGTAGCTATTT
Organism: Gorilla gorilla gorilla; assembly: GCF_029281585.2. Lineage (NCBI taxonomy): Eukaryota > Metazoa > Chordata > Mammalia > Primates > Hominidae > Gorilla > Gorilla gorilla. The sequence continues at coordinate 152,800,926 of NC_073231.2, forward strand.
CCATTTTCATAGAGATAACGGTGTAGCTATTTCCATGTTCATACAGATAGCAGTGTAGATATTTGCATGTTCATACAGATAGCGGTGTAGATATTTCATTTTCATACAGAGAGCGGTGCTGATATTTCCATGTTTATACAGGCAGCGGTGTAGATATTTCCTTGTTTATACAGATAGCGGAGTAGATATCTCCATCTTAATACAGAAGGCGGTGTAGATATTTAAATGTTCATACAGATGGCGGTGCAGTTATTTCGATGTTCATATAGATGGCGGTGTTGATATTTCCATGTTAATACAGATAGCGGTGTAGTTATTTCCATGTGTAAAGAGATAGCTGTGTAGACATTTCCATCTATATGCAGATAGCTGTGTAGATATTTCCATTTTCATGCAGATAGCTGTGTATATATTTCCATCTTCAAACAGATAGCGGTGTAGATATTTCCATGTTCATACAGATAGCGGTGTAGATATTTCCATGTTTATACAGATAGCGGTGAAGATGTATGCATGTTTACACAGATAGCGGTGTGGATATTTCCATGTTCATCCAGAGGGCTGTGTAGATATATCCATGTTCATACAGATAGCGGTGTAGATATTTCCATGTTCATACAGATAGCAGTGTAGATATTTCCATGTTCATACAGATAGCGGTGCTGATATTTCCATGTTTATATAGGTAGCGGTGTAGATATTTCCATGTTTATACAGATAGCGGTGTAGATATTTCGAGGTTTATACAGATAGCGGAGTAGATATCTCCATCTTAATACAGATGGCGGTGTAGATATTTATATGTTCATACAGATGGCGGTGCAGATATTTCCATGTTCATACAGATGGCGGTGTAGATATTTCCATGTTCATACAGATAGCGGTGTAGTTATTTCCATGTGTAAAGAGATAGCTGTGTAGATATTTCCATGTATATGCAGATAGCTTTGTAGATATTTCAAAATTCATGCAGATAGCGGTGTAGATATTTCCATCTTCAAACAGATAGCGGTGTAGATATTTCCAGGTTCATACAGATAGCGGTGTAGATATTTCCATGTTTATACAGATAGCGGTGAAGATGTATGCATGTTTACACAGATAGCGGTGTGGATATTTCCATGTTCATCCAGAGGGCTGTGTAGATATATCCATGTTCACACAGATAGCGGTGTAGTTATTTCCATGTGTAAAGAGATAGCTGTGTAGATATTTCCATGTATATGCAGATAACAGTGTAGATATTTCCATTTTCATGCAGATAGCGGTGTAGATATTTCCATGTTCCTACAGACAGCGGTGCTGATATTTCCATGTTTATACAGGTAGCGGTGTAGATATTTCCATGTTTATACAGATAGCAGTGTAGATATTTCCAGGTTAATACAGAAAGCGGTGTAGATATCTCCATCTTAATACAGATGGCGGTGTAGATATTTATATGTTCAAACAGATGGCGGTGTAGATATTTCCATGTTCATCCAGATGGCTCTGTAGATATATCCATGTTCATACAGATGGCGGTGAAGATATTTCCATGTTCATACAGATAGCGGTGTAGATATTTCCATGTTCATACAGATAGCGGTGTAGATATTTCCATGTTCATACAGATAGCGGTGTAGCTATTTCCATGTTAATACAGATAGCGGTGCAGATATTTCCATGTTCATCCAGATGTCTGTGTAGATATATCCATGTTCATACAGATGGCCGTGTAGATATCTCCATGTTCATACAGATAGAGGGGCTGATATTTCCATGTTCATACAGATAGCGGTGCTGATATATCCATGTTTATTCAGATAGCGGTGTAGATATTTCCATGTTTATTCAGATAGCGGTGTAGATATCTCCATCTTAATACAGATGGCGGTGTAGATATTTATATGTTCATACAGATGGCGTTGCGGATATTTCCATGTTCATACAGATGGCGGTGTACATATTTCCATGTTCATACAGATAGCGGTGTAGATATTTCCATGTTCATACAGATAGCGGTGCTGATATTTCCATGTTTATACAGGTAGCGGTGTAGATATTTCCATGTTTATACAGATAGCGGTGTAGATATTTCCATGTTTATACAGATAGCGGTGTAGATATTTCGAGGTTTATACAGATAGCGTTGTAGATATCTCCATTTTAATACAGATGGCGGTGTAGATATTTATATGTTCATACAGATGGTGGTGCAGATATTTCCATGTTCATACAGATGGCGGTGTAGATATTTCCATGTTCATACAGATAGCGGTGTAGTTATTTCCATGTGTAAAGAGATAGCTGTGTAGATATTTCCATGTATATGCAGATAGCTTTGTAGATATTTCCATTTTCATGCAGATAGCGGTGTAGATATTTCCATCTTCAAACAGATAGCGGTGTAGGTATTTCCATGTTCATACAGATAGCGGTGTAGATATTTCCATGTTTATACAGATAGCGGTGAAGATGTATGCATGTTTACACAGATAGCGGTGTAGATATTTCCATGTTCATCCAGATGGCTGTGTAGATATATCCATGTTCATACAGATAGCGGTGTAGATATTTCCATGTTCATACAGATAGCGGTGTAGCTATTTCCATGTTCATACAGATAGCGGTGTAGATATTTCCATGTTTATACAGATAGCGGTGAAGATGTATGCATGTTTACACAGATAGCGGTGTAGATATTTCCATGTTCATACAGATAGCGGTGTAGATATATCCATGTTCATCCAGATGGCTGTGTAGATATATCCATGCTCATACAGATAGCGGTGTAGTTATTTCCATGTTCATACAGATAGCTGTGCTGTTATTTCCATGTTTATACAGGTAGCGGTGTAGTAATTTCCATGTTTATCCAGATAGCGGTGTAGATATTTCCATGTTTATACAGATAGCGGTGTAGATATTTCCAGGTTTATACAGATAGCGGTGTAGAAATCTCCATCTTAATACAGATGGCGGTGTAGATATTTATATGTTCATACAGATGGCGGTGTAGATATTTCCATGTTCATCCAGATGGCACTGTAGATATATCCATGTTTGTACAGATGGCGGTGAAGATATTTCCTTGTTCATACAGATAGCGGTGTAGATATTTCCATGTTCATACAGATAGCGGTGTAGATATATCCATGTTCATACAGATAGCGGTGTAGCTATTTCCATGTTCATACAGATAGCGGTGTAGATATTTCCATGTTCCTCCAGATGGCTGTGTAGATATATCCATGTTCATACAGATGGCGGTGTAGATATCTCCATGTTCATACAGATAGAGGGGCTGATATTTCCATGTTCATACAGATAGCGGTGCTGATATTCCCATGTTTATACGGATAGCGGTGTAGATATTTCCATGTTTATTCAGATAGCGGTGTAGATATCTCCATCTTAATACAGATGGCAGTGTAGATATTTATATGTTGATGCAGATGGCGGTGCAGATATTTCCATGTTCATACAGATGGCGGTTTAGATATTTCCATGTTCATACGGATAGCGGTGTAGTTATTTCCATGTGTAAAGAGATAGCTGTGTAGATATTTCCATGTATATGCAGATAGCTGTGTAGATATTTCCATTTTCATGCAGATTGCGGTGTAGATATTTCCATGTTCAAACAGATAGCGGTGTAGATATTTCCATGTTCATACAGATAGCGATGCAGATATTTCCATGTTCATACTGATAGCGGTGTAGATATTTCCATGTTTATACAGATAGCGGTGAAGATGTATGCATGTTTACACAGATAGTGGTGTGGATATTTCCATGTTCATTCAGAGGGCTGTGTAGATATATCCATGTTCATCCAGATGGCTGTGTAGATATATCCATGTTCATACAGATGGCGGTGAAGGTATTTCCATGTTCATACAGATAGCGGTGTAGATATTTCCATGTTCATACAGATAGCGGTGTAGATATCTCCATGTTCATACAGATAGAGGGGATGATATTTCCATGTTCATACAGATAGCGGTGCTGATATTTCCATGTTTACACAGGTTGCGGTGTAGATATTTCCATGTTTATACAGATAGCGGTGTAGATATTTCCATGTTTATACAGATAGCGCTGTAGATATTTCCATGTTTATGCAGATATCGGTGTAGATATCTCCATCTTAATACAGATGGCCGTGTAGATATGTATATGTTCATACAGATGTCGGTGCAGCTATTTCCATGTTCATACAGATGGCGGTGTAGATATTTCCATGTTCATACAGATAGCCTTGTAGACATTTCCATGTTTATACAGATAGCGGTGAAGATGTATGCATGTTTACACAGATAGCGGTGTAAATATTTCCATGTTCATAGAGATAGCGGTGTAGATACTTCCATGTTCATACAGATAGAGGGGCTGATATTTCCATGTTCATACAGAGAGCGGTGCTGATATTTCCATGTTTATACAGATAGCGGTGTAGATATTTCCATGTTTATACAGATAGCGGTGTAGATATTTCCATGTTTATAGAGATAGCGGTGTAGGTATCTCCATCTTAATACAGATGGTGGTGTAGATATTTATATGTTCATACAGATGGCGGTGCAGATATTTCCATGTTCATACAGATAGCGGTGTAGTTATTTCCATGTGTAAAGAGATTGCTGTGTAGATATTTCCATGTATATGCAGATAGCTGTGTAGATATTTCCATTTTCATGCTTATAGCGGTTTAGATATTTCCATGTTCAAACAGATGGCGGTGTAGATATTTCCATGTTCATACAGATAGCGGTGTTGATATTTCCATGCTTATACAGATTGCGGTGAAGATGTATGCATGTTTACACTGATAGCGGTGTAGATATTTCCATGTTCATGCAGATAGCGGTGTAGATATTTCCATGTACATCCAGATGGCTGTGTAGATATATCCATGTTCAAACAGATATCGGTGTAGATATTTCCATGTTCATACAGATAGTTGTGTAGATATTTCCATGTTCATACAGATAGCGGTGTAGCTATTTCCATGTTCATACAGATAGCAGTGTAGCTATTTCCATGTTCACTGAGATAGCGGTGTAGATATTTCCATGTTCATACAGATAGCGGTGCTGATATTTCCATGTTTATACAGGTAGCGGTGTAGATATTTCCATGTTTATACAGATCGCGGTGTAGGTATTTCCATGTTTATACAGATAGCGGTGAAGATATTTCCAAGTTTATACAGATAGCGGTGTAGATATCTCCAACTTAATACAGATGGCGGTGTAGATATTTATATGTTTATACAGATGGCGGTGCAGATATTTCCATGTTCATACAGAAGACGGTGTAGATATTTCCGTGTTTATAGAGATAGCGGTGTAGGTATTTCCATGTGTAAAGAGATAGCTTTGTAGATATTTCCATGTATATGCAGATAGCTGTGTAGATATTTGTATTTTCATGTAGATAGCAGTTTAGATATTTCCATGTTCGTACAGATAGCGGTGTAGATATTTCCATGATCATACAGATAGCGTTGTAGATATTTAAATGTTTATACAGATAGCGGTGAAGATGTATGCATGTTTACACAGATATCGGTGTAGATATTTCCATGTTCATACAGATAGCTCTGTAGATATTTCCATGTTCATACAGATAGCAGTGCTGATATTTCCATGTTTATACAGGGAGCGGTGTAGATATTTCCATGTTTATAAAGATAGCGGTGTAGATATTTCCATGTTTATACAGATAGCAGTGTAGATATTTCCATGTTCATACAGATAGCGGTGTAGATATTTCCATGTTTATACAGATAGCGGTGTAGATATCTCCTTCTTAATACAGATGGCGGTGTAGATATTTATATGTTCATACAGATGGCGGTGCGGATATTTCCATGTTCATACAGATGGCGGTGTAGATATTTCCATGTTTATAGAGATAACGGTGTAGTTATTTCCATGTGTAAAGAGATAGCTGTGTAGATATTTCCATGTATATGCAGATAGCTGTGTAGATATTTCCATTTTCATGCAGACAGTGGTGTGGATATTTCTATTTTCAAACAGATAGCGGTGTAGATATTTCCATGTTCGTACAGATAGCGGTGTAGATATTTCCATGTTCATACAGATAGCGGTGTAGATATTTTCATGTTCATACAGATAGCGGTGTAGATATTTCCATGTTCATACAGATAGCGGTGCTGATATTTCCATGTTTTTACAGGTAGCGGTGTAGATATTTCCATGTTTATACAGATAGCGGTGTAGATATTTCCATGTTTATACAGATAGCGCTGTAGATATTTCCATGTTTATACAGATAGCAGTATACATATCTCCATCTTAATACAGATGGCGGTGTAGATATTTATATTTTCATACAGATGGCGGAGCAGATATTTCCATGTCCATACAGACGGCGGTGTAGATATTTCCATGTTCATACAGATAGCGGTGTAGTAATTTCCATGTGTAAAGAGATAGCTGTGTAGATAATTCCATGTATATGCAGATAGCTGTGTAGATATTTCTATTTTCATGCAGATAGCGGTTTAGATATTTCCATGTTCATACAGATAGCGGTGTAGATATTTCCATGTTCATACAGATAGCGTTGTAGATATTTCCATGTTTATACAGATAGCGGTGAAGATGTATGCATGTTTACACAGATAGCGGTGTAGATATTTCAATGTTCATACAGATAGCGGTGTAGATATTTCCTTCTTAATACAGGTGGCGGTGTAGATATTTATATGTACATACAGATGGTGGTGCAGATATTTCCATGTTCATACAGATGGCGGTGTAGATATTTCCATGTTTATAGATATAGCGGTGTAGTTATTTCCATGTGTAAAGAGATAGCTGTGTAGATATTTCCATGTATATGCAGATAGCTTTGTAGATATTTCCATTTTCATGCAGACAGGGGTGTAGATATTTCCAGGTTCATCCAGATGCCGGTGTAGATATTTCCATGTTCATTCAGATAGTGGTGTAGATATTTCCATGTTCATACAGATAGCGGTGTAGCTATTTCCATGTTCATACAGATAGCATTGTAGATATTTCCATGTTCATAGAGATAGCGGTGTAGAAATTTCCATGTTCATACAGATAGCGGTGCAGATATTTCCATGTTTATACAGGTAGCGGTGTAGATATTTCCATGTTTATACAGATAGTGGTGTAGGTATTTCCATGTTTATACAGATAGCGGTGTAGATATTTCCAAGTTTATACAGATAGCGGTGTAGATATCTCCATCTTAATACAGATGGCGGTGTAGATATTTATATGTTTATACAGATGGCGGTGCAGATATTTCCTGTTCATACAGATGGCGGTGTAGATATTTCCGTGTTTATAGAGATAGCGGTGTAGTTATTTCCATGTGTAAAGAGATAGCTTTGTAGATATTTCCATGTATATGCAGATAGCTGTGTAGATATTTCTATTTTCATGCAGATAGCTGTTTAGATATTTCCATGTTCAAACAGATAGCGGTGTAGATATTTCCATGTTCATACAGATGGCGGTGTAGATATTTCCATGTTCATACAGATAGCGGTGTAGTTATTTCCATGTGTAAAGAGATAGCTGTGTAGATATTTCCATGTATATGCAGATATCAGTGTAGATATTGCCATTTTCATGCAGATAGCGGTGTAGATATTTCCATGTTCAAACAGAGAGAGGTGTAGATATTTCCATGTTCATACAGATAGTGGTGCAGATATTTCCATGTTCATACAGATAACGGTGTAGATATCTCCATGTTCATACAGATAGCGGTGTAGATATTTCCATGTTCATACAGATAGCGGTTTAGATATCTCCAACTTAATACAGATGGCGGTGTAGATATTTATATGTTCATTCAGATGGCGGTGCAGATATTTCCATGTTCATACAGATGGCGGTGTAGATATTTCCATGTTCATACAGATAGCGGTGTAGGTATTTCCATGTTCATACAGATAGCGTTGCTGATATTTCCATGTTTATACAGGTAGCGGTGTAGATATTTCCATGTTTATACAGATAGCGGTGTAGATATTTCCGTGTTTATACAGATAGCGGTGTAGATATTTCCATGTTTATACAGATAGCGGTGTAGATATCTCCATCTTAATACAGATGGGGGTGTAGATATTTATATGTTCATACAGATGGCGGTGCAGATATTTCCATGTTCATACAGATGGCAGTGTAGATATTTCCATGTTCATACAGATAGCGGTGTAGTTATTTCCATGTCTAAAGAGATAGCTGTGTAGATATTTCCATGTATATGCAGATAGCAGTGTAGATATTTCCATTTTCATGCAGATAGCGGTGTATATATTTCCATGTTCAAACAGATAGCGGTGTAGATATTTCCATGTTCATACAGATAGCGGTGCAGATATTTCCATGTTCATACAGACAGCGGTGTAGATATTTCCATGTTTATACAGATAGCGGTGAAGATGTATGCATGTTTACACAGATTGCGGTGTAGATATTTCCATGTTAATCCAGATGGCTGTGTAGATATTTCCATGTTCATTCAGATAGCGGTGTAGATATTTCCATGTTCATACAGATAGATGTGTAGCTATTTCCATGTTCATACAGATAGCGGTGTAGGTATTTCCATGTTCGTACAGATAGCGGTGTTGATATTTCCATGTTCCTACAGATAGCGGTGCTGATATTTCCATGTTTATACAGGTAGCGGTGTAGAAATTTCCATGTTAATCCTGATAGCGGTTTAGATATTTCCATGTTTAAACAGATAGCGGTGTAGATATTTCCAGGTTTATACAGATAGCGGTGTAGATATCTCCATCTTAATACAGATGGCGGTGTAGATATTTATATGTTCATACAGAAAGCGGTGTAGATATTTCCATGTTCATCCAGATGGCTCTGTGGATATATCCATGTTCATACAGATTGCGGTGAAGATATTTCCTTGTTCATACAGATAGCGGTGTAGATATTTCCATGTTCGTACAGATAGCGGTGTAGATATTCCCATGTTCATACAGATAGCGGTGTAGATATTTCCATGTTCTTCCAGATGGCTGTGTAGATATATCCATGTTCATACAGATGGCGATGTAGATATCTCCATGTTCATACAGATAGAGGGGATGATATTTCCATGTTCATACAGATAGCGGTGCTGATATTTCCATGTTTATACAGATAGCGGTGTAGATATTTCCATGTTTATTCAGATAGCGTTGTAGATATCCCCATCTTAATAGAGATGGCAGTGTAGATATTTATATGTTCATACAGATGGCGGTGCAGATATTTCCATGTTCATACAGATGGCGGTGTAGATATTTCCATGTTCATACAGATAGCGGTGTAGTTATTTCCATGTGTAAAGAGATAGCTGTGTAGATATTTCCATGTATATGCAGATAGCTGTGTAGGTATTTCCATTTTCATGCAGACAGCTGTGTAGATATTTCCATTTTCATGCAGATAGCGGTGTATATATTTCCATCTTCAAACAGATAGCGGTGTAGATATTTCCATGTTCATACAGATAGCGGTGTAGATATTTCCATGTTTATACAGATAGCGGTGAAGATGTATGCATGTTTACACAGATAGCGGTGTGGATATTTCCATGTTCATCCAGAGGGCTGTGTCGATATATCCATGTTCATCCAGATGGCTGTGTAGATATATCCATGTTCATACAGATGGCGGTGAAGGTATTTCCATGTTCATACAGATAGCGGTGTAGATATCTCCATGTTCATACAGATAGCGGTGTAGATATTTCCATGTTCATACAGATAGCGGTTTAGATATTTCCATGTTCAAACAGATAGCGGTGTAGATATTTCCATGTTCATACAGATAGCGGTGTAGATATCTCCATGTTCTTACAGATAGCGGTGTAGATATTTCCATGTTCATACAGATAGCGGTTTAGATATCTCCAACTTAATACAGATGGCGGTGTAGATATTTATATGTTCATTCAGATGGCGGTGCAGATATTTCCATGTTCATACAGATGGTGGTGTAGATATTTCCATGTTCATACAGATAGCGGTGTAGATATTTCCATGTTCATACAGATAGCGGTCCTGATATTTCCATGTTTATACAGGTAGCGGTGTACATATTTCCATGTTTATACAGATAGCGGTGTAGATATTTCCGTGTTTATACAGATAGCGGTGTAGATATTTCCATGTTTATACAGATAGCGGTGTAGATATCTCCATCTTAATACAGATGGCGGTGTAGATATTTATATGTTCATACAGATGGCGGTGCAGATATTTCCATGTTCATACAGATGGCGGTGTAGATATTTCCATGTTCATACAGATAGCGGTGTAGTTATTTCCATGTGTAAAGAGATAGCTGTGTAGATATTTCCATGTATATGCAGATAGCAGTGTAGATATTTCCATTTTCATGCAGATAGCGGTGTAGATATTTCCATGTTCAAACAGATAGCGGTGTAGATATTTCCATGTTCATACAGATAGCGGTGCAGATATTTCCATGTTCATACAGATAGCGGTGTAGATATTTCCATGTTTATACAGATAGCGGTGTAGATGTATACATGTTTACACAGATAGCGGTGTAGATATTTCCATGTTCATCCAGATGGCTGTGTATATATTTCCATGTTCATTCAGATAGCGGTGTAGATATTTCCATGTTCATACAGATAGAGGTGTAGCTATTTCCATGTTCATACAGATAGCGGTGTAGGTATTTCCATGTTCGTACAGATAGCGGTGTAGATATTTCCATGTTCCTACAGATAGCGGTGCTGATATCTCCATGTTTATACAGGTAGCGGTGTAGAAATTTCCATGTTAATCCTGATAGCGGTTTAGATATTTCCATGTTTAAACAGATAGCGGTGTAGATATTTCCAGGTTTATACAGATAGCGGTGTAGATATCTCCATCTTAATACAGATGGCGGTGTAGATATTTATATGTTCATACAGATGGCGGTGTAGATATTTCCATGTTCATCCAGATGGCTCTGTAGATATATCCATGTTCATACAGATGGCGGTGTAGATATCTCCATGTTCATACAGATAGAGGGGCTGATATTTCCATGTTCATACAGATAGCGGTGCTGATATTTCCATGTTTATAAAGATAGCGGTGTAGATATTTCCATGTTTATTCAGATAGCGTTGTAGATATCCCCATCTTAATAGAGATGGCAGTGTAGATATTTAAATGTTCATACAGATGGCGGTGCAGATATTTCCATGTTCATACAGATGGCGGTGTAGATATTTCCATGTTCATACAGATAGCGGTGTAGTTATTTCCATGTGTAAAGAGATAGATGTGTAGATATTTCCATGTATATGCAGATAGCTGTGTAGGTATTTCCATTTTCATGCAGACAGCTGTGTAGATATTTCCATTTTCATGCAGATAGCGGTGTATATATTTCCATCTTCAAACAGATAGCGGTGTAGATATTTCCATGTTCATACAGATAGCGGTGTAGATATTTCCATGTTTATACAGATAGCGGTGAAGATGTATGCATGTTTACACAGATAGCGGTGTGGATATTTCCATGTTCATACAGAGAGCGGTGTAGATATTTCCATGTTCATAAAGATAGCGGTGTAGCTATTTCCATGTTCGTACAGATAGCGGTGTAGATATTTCCATGTTTATACTGATAGCGGTGAAGATATATGCATGTTTACACAGATAGCGGTGTAGATATTTCCATGTTCATACAGATAGTGGTGTAGATATTTCCATGTTCATAGAGATAGCGGTGCTGATATTTCCATGTTTATACAGGCAGCGGTGTAGCTATTTCCATGTTCCTACAGATAGCGGTGTAGATATTTCTATGTTCATACAGAGAGCGGTGCTGATATTTCCATGTTTATACAGGCAGCGGTGTAGATATTTCCATGTTTATACATATAGCGGTTTAGATATTTCCTTCTTAATACAGATGGTGGTGTATTTATATGTTCATACAGATGGCGGTGCAGATATTTCGATGTTTATACTGATAGCGGTGAAGATATATGCATGTTTACACAGATAGCGGTGTAGATATTTCCATGTTCATACAGATAGTGGTGTAGATATTTCCATGTTCATAGAGATAGCGGTGCTGATATTTCCATGTTTATACAGGCAGCGGTGTAGCTATTTCCATGTTCCTACAGATAGCGGTGTAGATATTTCTATGTTCATACAGATAGCGGTGCTGATATTTCCATGTTTATACAGGCAGCGGTGTAGATATTTCCATGTTTATACAGATAGCAGTGTAGATATCTCCATCTTAATACAGATGGCGGTGTAGATATTTATATGTTCATACAGATGGCGGTGCAGATACTTCCATGTTCATACAGATGGCGGTGTAGTTATTTCCATGTATATACAGATAGTGGTGTAGTTATTTCCATGTGTAAAGAGATAGCTGTGTAGATATTTAAATGTTTATGCAGATAGCAGTTTAGATATTTCCAATTTCATGCAGATAGCGGTGTAGATATTTCCATGTCCAAAGAGAGAGCAGTGTAGGTATTTCCATGTTCATACAGATAGCGGTGTAGATATTTCCATGTTCATACCGATAGCGGTGCAGATATTTCCATGTTTATACAGATAGTGGTGAAGATGTTAGCATGTTTACACAGATAGCGGTGTAGATATTTGCATGTTCATCCAGATGGCTGTGTAGATATATCCATGTTCATACAGATAGCGGTGTAGATATTTCCATGTTCATACCGATAGCGGTGTAGATATTTCCATGTTCAGACAGATGGCTGTGTAGGTATATCCATGTTGATACAAATAGCGGTGTTGATATTTCCATGTTCATACAGATAGCGGTGTAGCTATTTCCATTTTCATAGAGATAACGGTGTAGCTATTTCCATGTTCATACAGATAGCAGTGTAGATATTTGCATGTTCATACAGATAGCGGTGTAGATATTTCATTTTCATACAGAGAGCGGTGCTGATATTTCCATGTTTATACAGGCAGCGGTGTAGATATTTCCTTGTTTATACAGATAGCGGAGTAGATATCTCCATCTTAATACAGATGGCGGTGTAGATATTTATATGTTCATACAGATGGCGGTGCAGATATTTCGATGTTCATATAGATGGCGGTGTTGATATTTCCATGTTAATACAGATAGCGGTGTAGTTATTTCCATGTGTAAAGAGATAGCTGTGTAGACATTTCCATCTATATGCAGATAGCTGTGTAGATATTTCCATTTTCATGCAGATAGCTGTGTATATATTTCCATCTTCAAACAGATAGCGGTGTAGATATTTCCATGTTCATACAGATAGCGGTGTAGATATTTCCATGTTTATACAGATAGCGGTGAAGATGTATGCATGTTTACACAGATAGCGGTGTGGATATGTCCATGTTCATCCAGAGGGCTGTGTCGATATATCCATGTTCATCCAGATGGCTGTGTAGATATATCCATGTTCATACAGATGGCGGTGAAGGTATTTCCATGTTCATACAGATAGCGGTGTAGATATCTCCATGTTCATACAGAAAGCGGTGTAGATATTTCCATGTTCATACAGATAGCGGTTTAGATATTTCCATGTTCAAACAGATAGCGGTGTAGATATTTCCATGTTCATACAGATAGCGGTGTAGATATCTCCATGTTCTTACAGATAGCGGTGTAGATATTTCCATGTTCATACAGATAGCGGTTTAGATATCTCCAACTTAATACAGATGGCGGTGTAGATATTTATATGTTCATTCTGATGGCGGTGCAGATATTTCCATGTTCATACAGATGGCGGCGTAGATATTTCCATGTTCATACAGATAGCGGTGTAGATATTTCCATGTTCATACAGATAGCGGTCCTGATATTTCCATGTTTATACAGGTAGCGGTGTACATATTTCCATGTTTATACAGATAGCGGTGTAGATATTTCCGTGTTTATACAGATAGCGGTGTAGATATTTCCATGTTTATACAGATAGCGGTGTAGATATCTCCATCTTAATACAGATGGCGGTGTAGTTATTTATATGTTCATACAGATGGCGGTGCAGATATTTCCATGTTCATACAGATGGCGGTGTAGATATTTCCATGTTCATACAGATAGCGGTGTAGTTATTTCCATGTGTAAAGAGATAGCTGTGTAGATATTTCCATGTATATGCAGATAGCAGTGTAGATATTTCCATTTTCATGCAGATAGCGGTGTAGATATTTCCATGTTCAAACAGATAGCGGTGTAGATATTTCCATGTTCATACAGATAGCGGTGCAGATATTTCCATGTTCATACAGATAGCGGTGTAGATATTTCCATGTTTATACAGATAGCGGTGTAGATGTATGCATGTTTACACAGATAGCGGTGTAGATATTTCCATGTTCATCCAGATGGCTGTGGAGATATTTCCATGCTTATACAGATAGCGGTGTAGATGTATGCATGTTTACACAGATAGCGGTGTAGATATTTCCATGTTCATCCAGATGGCTGTGTAGATATTTCCATGTTCATTCAGATAGCGGTGTAGATATTTCCATGTTCATACAGATAGAGGTGTAGCTATTTCCATGTTCATACAGATAGCGGTGTAGATATTTCCATGTTCATCCAGATGGCTGTGTAGCTATTTCCATGTTCATCCAGATGGTGTGTAGATATTTCCATGTTCATACAGATAGCGGTGTAGCTATTTCCATGTTCATACAGATAGCGGTGTAGATATTTCCATGTTCGTACAGATAGTGGTGTAGATATTTCCATGTTCCTATAGATAGCTGTGCTGATATTTCCATGTTTATACAGGTAGCGATGTAGTAATTTCCATGTTTATCCAGATAGCGGTGTAGATATTTCCATGTTTATACAGATAGCGGTGTAGATATTTCCAGGTTTATACAGATAGCGGTGTAGAAATCTCCATCTTAATACAGATGGCGGTGTAGATATTTATATGTTCATACAGATGGCGGTGTAGATATTTCCATGTTCATCCAGATGGCACTGTAGATATATCCATGTTCGTACAGATGGCGGTGAAGATATTTCCTTGTTCATACAGATAGCGGTGTAGATATTTCCATGTTCATACAGATAGCGGTGTAGATATATCCATGTTCATACAGATAGCGGAGTAGCTATTTCCATGTTCATACAGATAGCGGTGTAGATATTTCCATGTTCCTCCAGATGGCTGTGTAGATATATCCATGTTCATACAGATGGCGGTGAAGATATATCCATGTTCATACAGATAGAGGGGCTGATATTTCCATGTTCATACAGATAGCGGTGCTGATATTCCCATGTTTATACGGATAGCGGTGTAGATATTTCCATGTTTATTCAGATAGCGGTGTAGATATCTCCATCTTAATACAGATGGCAGTGTAGATATTTATATGTTGATACAGATGGCGGTGCAGATATTTCCATGTTCATACAGATGGCGGTTTAGATATTTCCATGTTCATACAGATAGCGGTGTAGTTATTTCCATGTGTAA
Organism: Gorilla gorilla gorilla; assembly: GCF_029281585.2. Taxonomy (NCBI): domain Eukaryota; kingdom Metazoa; phylum Chordata; class Mammalia; order Primates; family Hominidae; genus Gorilla; species Gorilla gorilla. The sequence goes on from NC_073231.2 coordinate 152,816,448, forward strand.
AGAGATAGCTGTGTAGATATTTCCATGTATATGCAGATAGCTGTGTAGATATTTCCATTTTCATGCAGATTGCGGTGTAGATATTTCCATGTTCAAACAGATAGCGGTGTAGATATTTCCATGTTCATACAGATAGCGATGCATATATTTCCATGTTCATACAGATAGCGGTGTAGATATTTCCATGTTTATACAGATAGCGGTGAAGATGTATGCATGTTTACACAGATAGCGGTGTGGATATTTCCATGTTCATCCAGAGGGCTGTGTAGATATATCCATGTCCATCCAGATGGCTGTGTAGATATATCCATGTTCATACAGATGGCGGTGAAGGTATGTCCATGTTCATACAGATAGCGGTGTAGATATTTCCATGTTCATACAGATAGCGGTGTAGATATCTCCATGTTCATACAGATAGAGGGGATGATATTTCCATGTTCATACAGATAGCGGTGCTGATATTTCCATGTTTACACAGGTTGCGGTGTAGATATTTCCATGTTTATACAGATAGCGGTGTAGATATTTCCATGTTTATACAGATAGCGCTGTAGATATTTCCATGTTTATACAGATATCGGTGTAGATATCTCCATCTTAATACAGATGGCCGTGTAGATATGTATATGTTCATACAGATGTCGGTGCAGCTATTTCCATGTTCATACAGATGGCGGTGTAGATATTTCCATGTTCATACAGATAGCCTTGTAGACATTTCCATGTTTATACAGATAGCGGTGAAGATGTATGCATGTTTACACAGATAGCGGTGTAAATATTTCCATGTTCATAGAGATAGCGGTGTAGATACTTCCATGTTCATACAGATAGAGGGGCTGATATTTCCATGTTCATACAGAGAGCGGTGCTGATATTTCCATGTTTATACAGATAGCGGTGTAGATATTTCCATGTTTATACAGATAGCGGTTTAGATATTTCCATGTTTATACAGATAGCGGTGTAGGTATCTCCATCTTAATACAGATGGTGGTGTAGATATTTATATGTTCATACAGATGGCGGTGCAGATATTTCCATGTTCATACAGATAGCGGTGTAGTTATTTCCATGTGTAAAGAGATTGCTGTGTAGATATTTCCATGTATATGCAGATAGCTGTGTAGATATTTCCATTTTCATGCTTATAGCGGTTTAGATATTTCCATGTTCAAACAGATAGCGGTGTAGATATTTCCATGTTCATACAGATAGCGGTGTTGATATTTCCATGCTTATACAGATTGCGGTGAAGATGTATGCATGTTTACACTGATAGCGGTGTAGATATTTCCATGTTCATGCAGATAGCGGTGTAGATATTTCCATGTACATCCAGATGGCTGTGTAGATATATCCATGTTCAAACAGATAGCGGTGTAGATATTTCCATGTTCATACAGATAGTGGTGTAAATATTTCCATGTTCATACAGATAGCGGTGTAGCTATTTCCATGTTCATACAGATAGCAGTGTAGCTAGTTCCATGTTCATTGAGATAGCGGTGTAGATATTTCCATGTTCATACAGATAGCGGTGCTGATATTTCCATGTTTATACAGGTAGCAGTGTAGATATTTCCATGTTTATACAGATCGCGGTGTAGGTATTTCCATGTTTATACAGATAGCGGTGAAGATATTTCCAAGTTTATACAGATAGCGGTGTAGATATCTCCAACTTAATACAGATGGCGGTGTAGATATTTATATGTTTATACAGATGGCGGTGCAGATATTTCCATGTTCATACAGAAGGCGGTGTAGATATTTCCGTGTTTATAGAGATAGCGGTGTAGGTATTTCCATGTGTAAAGAGATAGCTTTGTAGATATTTCCATGTATATGCAGATAGCTGTGTAGATATTTGTATTTTCATGTAGATAGCGGTTTAGATATTTCCATGTTCGTACAGATAGCGGTGTAGATATTTCCATGTTCATACAGATAGCGTTGTAGATATTTAAATGTTTATACAGATAGCGGTGAAGATGTATGCATGTTTACACAGATATCGGTGTAGATATTTCCATGTTCATACAGATAGCTCTGTAGATATTTCCATGTTCATACAGATAGCAGTGCTGATATTTCCATGTTTATACAGGGAGCGGTGTAGATATTTCCATGTTTATAAAGATAGCGGTGTAGATATTTCCATGTTTATACAGATAGCGGTGTAGATATTTCCATGTTCATACAGATAGCGGTGTAGATATTTCCATGTTTATACAGATAGCGGTGTAGATATCTCCTTCTTAATACAGATGGCGGTGTAGATATTTATATGTTCATACAGATGGCGGTGCGGATATTTCCATGTTCATACAGATGGCGGTGTAGATATTTCCATGTTTATAGAGATAGCGGTGTAGTTATTTCCATGTGTAAAGAGATAGCTGTGTAGATATTTCCATGTATATGCAGATAGCTGTGTAGATATTTCCATTTTCATGCAGACAGTGGTGTGGATATTTCTATTTTTAGACAGGTAGCGGTGTAGATATTTCCATGTTCGTACAGATAGCGGTGTAGATATTTCCATGTTCATACAGATAGCGGTGTAGATATTTTCATGTTCATACAGATAGCGGTGTAGATATTTCCATGTTCATACAGATAGCGGTGTAGATATTTCCATGTTTATACAGATAGCGGTGAAGATGTATGCATGTTTACACAGATAGCAGTGTGGATATTTCCATGTTCATCCAGAGGGCTGTGTCGATATATCCATGTTCATCCAGATGGCTGTGTAGATATATCCATGTTCATACAGATGGCGGTGAAGGTATTTCCATGTTCATACAGATAGCGGTGTACATATCTCCATGTTCATACAGATAGCGGTGTAGATATTTCCATGTTCATACAGATAGCGGTTTAGATATTTCCATGTTCAAACAGATAGCGGTGTAGATATTTCCATGTTCATACAGATAGCGGTGTAGATATCTCCATGTTCTTACAGATAGCGGTGTAGATATTTCCATGTTCATTCAGATAGCGGTTTAGATATCTACAACTTAATACAGATGGCGGTGTAGATATTTATATGTTCATTCAGATGGCGGTGCAGATATTTCCATGTTCATACAGATGGCGGTGTAGATATTTCCATGTTCATACAGATAGCGGTGTAGATATTTCCATGTTCATACAGATAGCGGTCCTGATATTTCCATGTTTATACAGGTAGCGGTGTAGATATTTCCATGTTTATACAGATAGCGGTGTAGATATTTCCGTGTTTATACAGATAGTGGTGTAGATATTTCCATGTTTATACAGATAGCGGTGTAGATATCTCCATCTTAATACAGATGGTGGTGTAGATATTTATATGTTCATACAGATGGCGGTGCAGATATTTCCATGTTCATACAGATGGCGGTGTAGATATTTCCATGCTCATACAGATAGCGGTGTAGTTATTTCCATGTGTAAAGAGATACCTGTGTAGATATTTCCATGTATATGCAGATAGCAGTGTAGATATTTCCATTTTCATGCAGATAGCGGTGTAGATATTTCCATGTTCAAACAGATAGCGGTGTAGATATTTCCATGTTCATACAGATAGCGGTGCAGATATTTCCATGTTCATACAGATAGCGGTGTAGATATTTCCATGTTTATACAGATAGCGGTGTAGATGTATGCATGTTTACACAGATAGCGGTGTAGATATTTCCATGTTCATCCAGATGGCTGTGTAGATATTTCCATGTTCATTCAGATAGCGGTGTAGATATTTCCATGTTCATACAGATAGAGGTGTAGCTATTTCCATGTTCATACAGATAGCGGTGTAGGTATTTCCATGTTCGTACAGATAGCGGTGTAGATATTTCCATGTTCCTACAGATAGCGGTGCTGATATCTCCATGTTTATACAGGTAGCGGTGTAGAAATTTCCATGTTAATCCTGATAGCGGTTTAGATATTTCCATGTTTAAACAGATAGCGGTGTAGATATTTCCAGGTTTATACAGATAGCGGTGTAGATATCTCCATCTTAATACAGATGGCGGTGTAGATATTTATATGTTCATACAGATGGCGGTGTAGATATTTCCATGTTCATCCAGATGGCTGTGTAGATATTTCCATGTTCATTCAGATAGCGGTTTAGATATTTCCATGTTGGTACAGATAGCGGTGTAGATATTTCCATGTTCATACAGATAGCGTTGTAGATATTTCCATGTTTATACAGATAGCGGTGAAGATGTATGCATGTTTACACAGATAGCGGTGTAGATATTTCAATGTTCATACAGATAGCGGTGTAGATATTTCCTTCTTAATACAGATGGCGGTGTAGATATTTATAAGTTCATTCAGATGGTGGTGCAGATATTTCCATGTTCATACAGATGGCGGTGTAGATATTTCCAGGTTTATAGATATAGCGGTGTAGTTATTTCCATGTGTAAAGAGATAGCTGTGTAGATATTTCCATGTATATGCAGATAGCTTTGTAGATATTTCCATTTTCATGCAGATAGCGGTGTAGATATTTCCATGTTCAAACAGATAGCGGTGTAGATATTTCCATGTTCATACAGATAGCACTGTAGATATTTCCATGTTTATACAGATAGCGGTGAAGATGTATGCATGTTTACACAGATAGCGGTGTAGATATTTCCATGTTCATACAGATAGCGGTGTAGATATTTCCATGTTAATCCAGATGGCTGTGTAGATATATCCATGTTCCTACAGATGGTGGTGAAGATATTTCCATGTTCATACAGATAGCGGTATAGTTATTTCCATGTGTAAAGAGATAGCTGTGTAGATATTTCCATGTATATGCAGATAGCTGTGTATATATTTCCATTTTCATGCAGATAGCGGTTTAGATATTTCCATGTTCAAACAGATAGCGGTGTAGATATTTCCATGTTCATCCAGATGGCTGTGTAGATGTATCCATGTTCATACAGATAGCGGTGTAGGTATTTTCATGTTGATTCAGATAGCGGTGTAGATATTTCCATGTTCATACAGATAGCGGTGTAGCTATTTCCATGTTCATACAGATGGCAGTGTAGATATTTCCATGTTCATAGAGATAGCGGTGTAGAAATTTCCATGTTCATACAGATAGCGGTGCTGATATTTCCATGTTTATACAGGTAGCGGTGTAGATATTTCCATGTTTATACAGATAGCGGTGTAGATATTTCCATGTTTATACAGATAGCGGTGTAGATATTTCCAAGTTTATACAGATAGCGGTGTAGATATCTCCATCTTAATACAGATGGCGGTGTAGATATTTATATATTTATACAGATGGCAGTGCAGATACTTCCATGTTCATACTGATGGCGGTGTAGATATTTCCGTGTTTATAGAGATAGCGGTGTAGTTATTTCCATGTGTAAAGAGATAGCTTTGTAGATATTTCCATGTATATGCAGATAGCCGTGTAGATATTTCTGTTTTCATGCAGATAGCTGTTTAGATATTTCCATGTTCGTACAGATAGCGGTGTAGATATTTCCATGTTGATTCAGAAAGCGGTGTAGATATTTCCATGTTCATACAGATAGCTGTGTAGATATTTCCATGTTCATACAGATAGCAGTGCTGATATTTCCATGTTTATACAGGGAGCGGTGTAGATATTTCCATGTTTATACAGGCAGCGGTGTAGATATTTCCTCGTTTACAGATAGCGGTTGAGATATTTCCTTCTTAATACAGATGGCGGTGTAGATATTTTATGTTCATACATATGGCGGTGTAGATATTTCCATGTTGATACAGATAGCGGTGTAGATATCTCCTTCTTAATACAGATGGCGGTGTAGATATTTATATGTTCATACAGATGGTGGTGCGGATATTTCCATGTTCATACAGATGGCGGTGTAGATATTTCCATGTTTACTGAGATAGCGGTGTAGTTATTTCCATGTGTAAAGAGATAGCTGTGTAGATATTTCCATGTATATGCAGATAGCTGTGTAGATATTTCCATTTTCATGCAGACAGCGGTGTAGATATTTCCATGTTCAAACAGATAGCGGTGTAGATATTTCCATGTTCATACAGATAGTGGTGTAGATATTTCCATGTTCATACAGATAGCGTTGTAGATGTTTCCATGTGCATACAGATAGCGGTGTAGATATTTCCATGTTCATACTGATAGCGGTGCTGATATTTCCATGTTTATACAGGCAGCGGTGTAGATATTTCCTCGTTTACAGATAGCGGTTGAGATATTTCCTTCTTAATACAGATGGCGGTGTAGATATTTTATGTTCATACATATGGCGGTGTAGATATTTCCATGTTGATACAGATAGCGGTGTAGATATTTCCATGTTCATACAGATAGTGGTGCTGGTATTTCCATGTTTATACAGGCAGCGGTGTAGATATTTCCATGTTTATACAGATAGCGGTTTAGATATTTCCTTCTTAATACAGATGGCGGTGTAGATATTTATTTGTTCATACAGATGGCGGTGCAGATATTTCCTTGTTCATACAGATGGCGGTGTAGATATTTCCATGGTTATAGATATAGCGGTGTAGTTATTTCCATGTGTAAAGAGATTGCTGTGTAGATATTTCCATGTATATGCAGATAGCTTTGTAGATATTTCCATTTTCATGCAGATAGCGGTGTAGATATTTACATGTTCAAACAGATAGCGGTGTAGATATTTCCATGTTCATTCAGATAGCTTTGTAGATATTTAGATGTTCATACAGATAGCGGTGTAGATATTTCCATGTTCATACAGATAGCGGTGTAGATATTTCCATGTTCATACAGATAGCGGTGCTGATATTTCCATGTTTATACAGGTAGCAGTGTAGATATTTCCATGGTTATACAGATAGCGGTGTAGATATTTCCCTGTTTATACAGAGAGCGGTGTAGATATTTCCATGTTTATTCAGATAGCGGTGTAGATATATCCATCTTAATACAGATGGCGGTGTAGATATTTATAAGTTCATACAGATGGCGGTGCAGATATTTCCATGTTCATACAGATGGCTGTGTAGATATTTCCATGTTCATACAGATAGCGGTGTAGTTATTTCCATGTGTAAAGAGATAGCTGTGTAGATATTTCCATGTATATGCAGATAGCAGTGTAGATATTTCCATTTTCATGCAGATAGTGGTGTAGATATTTCCATGTTCAAACAGATAGCGGTGTAGATATTTCCATGTTCATACAGATAGCGGTGTAGATATTTCCATGTTTATACAGATAGCGGTGAAGATCTATGCATGTTTACTCAGATAGCGGAGTAGATATTTCCATGTTCATCCAGATGGCTGTGTAGATATTTCCATGTTCATACAGATAGCGGTGTAGCTATTTCCAATTTCATACAGATAGCGGTGTAGATATTTCCATGTTCATACAGATGGCGGTGCAGATATTTCCATGTTCATACAGATGGCGGTGTAGATATTTCCATGTTTATAGAGATAGCGGAGTACTTATTTCCATGTGTTAAGAGATAGCTGTGTAGATATTTCCATGTGTATGCAGATAGCTGTGTAGACATTTCCATATTCATGCAGACAGCGGTGTAGATATTTCCATGTTCAAACAGAGAGCGGTGTAGATATTTCCATGTTCGTACTGATAGCGGTGTAGATATTTCCATGTTCATACAGATAGCGGTGTAGATATTTCCATGTTCATACAGATAGCGGTGTAGATAATTCCATGTTCATACAGATAGCTGTGCTGATATTTCCATGTTTATAGAGGTAGTGGTGTAGATATTTCCATGTTTATACAGATAGCGGTGTAGATATTTCCATGTTTATACAGATAGCGGTGTAGATATTTCCATGTTTATACAGATAGCAGTGTAGATATCTCCATCTTAATTCAGATGGCGGTGTAGATATTTATATGTTCATACAGATGGCGGTGCGGATATTTCCATGTTCATACAGATGGCGGTGTAGATATTTCCATGTTCATACAGATGGCGGTGAAGATATTTCCATGTTCATACAGATAGCGGTGTAGATATTTCCATGTTCATACAGATAGCGGTGTAGATATTTCCATGTTCATACAGATAGCGGTGTAGCTATTTCCATGTTCATACAGATGCTGGTGCGAACATTTCCATGTTCATCCAGATGGCTGTGTAGATATATCCATGTTCATACAGATGGCCGTGTAGATATCTCCATGTTCATACAGAGAGAGGGGCTGATATTTCCATGTTCCTACAGATAGCGGTGCTATTTCCATGTTTATACAGATAGCGGTGTAGATATTTCCATGTTTATTCAGATAGCGGTGTAGATATCTCCATCTTAATACAGATGGCGGTGTAGATATTTATATGTTCATATAGATGGCGGTGCGGATATTTCCATGTTCATACAGATGGCGGTGCTGATATTTCCATGTTCATACAGATGGCGGTGTAGATATTTCCATGTTCATACAGATAGCGGTGTAGATATTTCCATGTTCAAACATATAGCGGTGTAGATATTTCCATGTTCATACAGATAGCGGTGCAGATATTTCCATGTTCATTCAGATAGCGGTGTAGATATTTCCATGTTTATACAGATAGCAGTGAAGATGTATGCATGTTTACACAGATAGCGGTGTAGATATTTCCATGTTCATCCAGATGGCTGTGTAGATATCTACATGTTCATACAGATAGCGGTGTAGATATTTCCATGTTCATACAGATAGCGGTGTAGCCATTTCCATGTTCATACAGATAGCGGTGTAGATATTTCCATGTTTATACAGATAGCGGTGAAGATGTATGCATGTTTACACAGATAGCGGTGTAGATATTTCCATGTTCATACAGGTAGCGGTGTAGATATATCCATGTTCATACAGATAGCGGTGTAGCTATTTCCATGTTAATACAGATAGCGGTGTAGAAATTTCCATGTTCATAGAGATAGCAGTGTAGATATTTCCAAGTTTATACAGATAGCGGTTTAGTTATCTCCATCTTAATATAGATGGCGGTGTAGATATTTATATGTTCATACAGATGGCGGTGCAGATATTTCCATGTTCATACAGATGGCGGTGTAGCTATTTCCATGTTTATAGAGATAGCGCTGTACTTATTTCCACGTGTAAAGTTGTAGCTTTTTAGATATTTCCATGTATATGCAGATCGCTGTGCAGATATTTCCATTTTCATGCAGATAGCGGTGTAGATATTTCCATGTTCAAACAGATAGCGGTGTAGATATTTCCATGTTCATAAAGATAGCAGTGTAGATATTTCCATGTTTATACAGATAGCGGTGAAGATGTATGCATGTTTTCACAGATAGCGGTGTAGACATTTCCCTGTTCATACAGATAGCGGTGTAGATATTTCCATGTTCATCCAGATGGCTGTGTAGATATATCCATGTTCCTACAGATGGCGGTGAAGATATTTCCATGTTCATACAGATAGCGGTGCGGTTATTTCCATGTGTAAGGAGATAGCTGTGTAGATATTTCCATGTATATGCAGATAGCTGTGTATATATTTCCATTTTCATGCAGATAGCGGTTTAGATATTTCCATGTTCAAAAGGATAGCGGTGTAGATATTTCCATGTTCATAGACATAGCGGTGTAGATACTTCCATGTTCATACACATAGAGGGGCTGATATTTCCATGTTCATACAGACAGCGATGCTGATATTTCCATTTTTATTCAGAGAGCGGTGTAGATATTTCCATGTTTATACAGATATTGGTTTAGATATTTCCATGTTTATACAGATAGCAGTGTAGATATCTCCATCTTAATACAGATGGCGGTGTAGATATTTATATGTTCATACAGATGGCGGTGCAGACATTTCCATGTTCATACAGACAGCGGTGTAGTTATTTATATGTGTAAAGAGATAGCTGTGTAGATATTTCCATGTATATGCAGATAGCTGTGTAGATATTTCCATTTTCATGCTGATAGCGGTTTAGATATTTCCATGTTCAAACAGATAGCGGTGTAGATATTTCCGAGTTCATACAGAAAGCGGTGTTGATATTTCCATACTTATACAGATTGCGGTGAAGATGTATGCATGTTTACACTGATAGCAGTGAAGATATTTCCATGTTCATGCAGATAGCGGTGTAGATATTTCCATGTTCATCCAGATGGCAGTGTAGATATATCCATGTTCATACAGATAGCGGTGTAGATATTTCCATGTTCCTACAGATAGCGGTGTAGGTATTTCCATGTTTATACAGATAGCGGTGTAGATATCTCCATCTTAATACAGATGGCGGTGTAGATATTTATATGTTTATACAGATGGCGGTGCAGATATTTCCATGTTCATACAGATGGCGGTGTAGATATTTCCGTGCTTATAGAGATAGCGGTGTAGTTATTTCCATGTGTAAAGAGATAGCTTTGTAGATGTTTCCATGTATATGCAGATAGCAGTGTAGATATTTCTATTTTCATGCTGATAGCGGTTTAGATATTTCCATGTTCGTGCAGATAGCGGTGTAGATATTTCCATGTTCATACAGATATCATGGTAGATATTTCCATGTTTATACAGATAGCGGTGAAGCTGTATGCATGTTAATACAGATAGCGGTGTAGATATTTCCATGTTCATACAGATAGCGGTGTAGATACTTCAATGTTCATACAGATAGCGGTTTAGATATTTCCTTCTTAATACAGATGGCGGTGTAGATATTTATATGTTTATACAGATGGCGGTGCAGATATTTCCATGTTCATACAGATGGCGGTGTAGATATTTCCGTGCTTATAGAGATAGCGGTGTAGTTATTTCCATGTGTAAAGAGATAGCTTTGTAGATGTTTCCATGTATATGCAGATAGCAGTGTAGATATTTCTATTTTCATGCTGATAGCGGTTTAGATATTTCCATGTTCGTGCAGATAGCGGTGTAGATATTTCCATGTTCATACAGATATCATGGTAGATATTTCCATGTTTATACAGATAGCGGTGAAGATGTATGCATGTTAACACAGATAGCGGTGTAGATATTTCTATGTTCATACAGATAGCGGTGTAGATACTTCAATGTTCATACAGATAGCGGTTTAGATATTTCCTTCTTAATACAGATGGCGGTGTAGATATTTATATGTTCATAGAGATGGTGGTGCAGATATTTCCATGTTCATACAGATGGCGGTGTAGATATTTCCATGTTTATAGATATAGCGGTGTAGTTATTTCCATGTGTAAAGAGATAGCTGTGTAGATATTTCCATGTATATGCAGATAGCTTTGTAGATATTTCCATTTTCATGCAGATAGCGGTGTAGATATTTCCATGTTCAAACAGATAGCGGTGTAGATATTTCCATGTTCATACAGATAGCAGTGTAGATATTTCCATGTTTATACAGATAGCGGTGAAGATGTATGCATGTTTACACAGATAGCGGTGTAGATATTTCCATGTTCATAAAGATAGCGGTGTAGATATTTCCATGTTCATCCAGATGAATGTGTAGATATATCCATGTTCATACAGATGGCGGTGAAGATATTTCCATGTTCATACAGATAGCGGTGTAGTTATTTCCATGTGTAAAGAGATAGCTGTGTAGATATTTCCATGTATATGCAGATAGCTGTTTATATATTTCCATTTTCATGCAGATAGCCGTGTAGGTATTTCCATGTTCAAACAGATAGCGGTGTAGATATTTCCATGTTCATAGAGATAGCGGTGTAGATACTTCCATGTTCATACAGATAGAGGGGCTGATATTTCCATGTTCATACAGAGAGCGGTTCTGATATTTCCATGTTTATACAGATAGCGGTGTAGATATTTCCATGTTAATACAGATAGCTGTGTAGATATTTCCATGTTTATACAGATAGCGGTGTAGATATCTCCATCTTAATACAGATGGTGGTGTAGATATTTATATGTTCATATAGATGGCGGTGCAGATATTTCCATGTTCATACAGATAGCGGTGTAGTTATTTCCATGTGTAAAGAGATAGCTGTGTAGATATTTCCATGTATATGCACATAGCTGTGTAGATATTTCCATTTTCATGCTGATAGCTGTATAGATATTTCCATGTTCAAACAGATAGCGGTGTAGATATTTCCACGTTCATACAGATACCTGTGTTGATATTTCCATGCTTATACAGATTGCGGTGAAGATGTATGCATGTTTACACTGATAGCGGTGTAGATATTTCCATGTTCATGCAGATAGCGGTGTAGATATTTCCGAGTTCATACAGAAAGCGGTGTTGATATTTCCATACTTATACAGATTGCGGTGAAGATGTATGCATGTTTACACTGATAGCAGTGAAGATATTTCCATGTTCATGCAGATAGCGGTGTAGATATTTCCATGTTCATCCAGATGGCAGTGTAGATATATCCATGTTCATACAGATAGCGGTGTAGATATTTCCATGTTCCTACAGATAGCGGTGTAGGTATTTCCATGTTTATACAGATAGCGGTGTAGATATCTCCATCTTAATACAGATGGCGGTGTAGATATTTATATGTTTATACAGATGGCGGTGCAGATATTTCCATGTTCATACAGATGGCGGTGTAGATATTTCCGTGCTTATAGAGATAGCGGTGTAGTTATTTCCATGTGTAAAGAGATAGCTTTGTAGATGTTTCCATGTATATGCAGATAGCAGTGTAGATATTTCTATTTTCATGCTGATAGCGGTTTAGATATTTCCATGTTCGTGCAGATAGCGGTGTAGATATTTCCATGTTCATACAGATATCATGGTAGATATTTCCATGTTTATACAGATAGCGGTGAAGCTGTATGCATGTTAATACAGATAGCGGTGTAGATATTTCCATGTTCATACAGATAGCGGTGTAGATACTTCAATGTTCATACAGATAGCGGTTTAGATATTTCCTTCTTAATACAGATGGCGGTGTAGATATTTATATGTTTATACAGATGGCGGTGCAGATATTTCCATGTTCATACAGATGGCGGTGTAGATATTTCCGTGCTTATAGAGATAGCGGTGTAGTTATTTCCATGTGTAAAGAGATAGCTTTGTAGATGTTTCCATGTATATGCAGATAGCAGTGTAGATATTTCCATTTTCATGCAGATAGCGGTGTAGATATTTCCATGTTCAAACAGGTAGCGGTGTTGATATTTCCATGCTTATGCAGATTGCGGTGAAGATGTATGCATGTTTACACTGATATCGGTGTAGATATTTCCATGTTCATGCACATAGCGGTGTAGATATTTCCATGTACATCCAGATGGCTGTGTAGATATATCCATGTTCATACAGATGGCGGTGTAGATATTTCCATTTTCATACAGATAGCGGTGTAGTTATTTCCATGTGTAAAGAGATAGCTGTGAAGATATTTCCATGTTCATACCAATAGTGGTGTAGATATTTCCATTTTCATGCAGATAGCGGTGTAGATATTTCCATGTTCAAACAGATAGCGGTGTAGATATTTCCATGTTCATACAGATAGCGGTGCAGATATTTCCATGTTCATACAGATAGCGGTGTAGATATTTCCATGTTTATACAGATAGCGGTGAAGATGTATGCATGTTTACACAGATAGCGGTGTGGATATTTCCATGTTCATCCAGAGGGCTGTGTAGATATATCCATGTTCATCCAGATGGCTGTGTAGATATATCCATGTTCATACAGATGGCGGTGAAGGTATTTCCATGTTCATACAGATAGCGGTGTAGATATTTCCATGTTAATACAGATAGCGGTGTAGGTATTTCCATGTTCATACACATAGAGGGGATGATATTTCCATGTTCCTACAGATAGCGGTGCTGATATTTCCATGTTTATACAGGTTGCGGTGTAGATATTTCCATGTTTATAGAGATAGCGGTGTAGATATTTCCATGTTCATACAGATAGCGGTGTAGATATTTCCATGTTTATACAGATTGCGGTGAAGATGTATGCATATTTACACAGATAGCCGTGTAGATATTTTCATGTTTATACAGATAGCGGTGTAGATATTTCCATGTTTATACAGATAGCTGTGTAGATATATCCATCTTTATACAGATGGCGGTGTAGATATTTATATGTTCATACAGATGGCGGTGCAGATATTTCCATGTTCATACAGATGGCGGTGTAGATATTTCCATTTTCATACAGATAGCGGTGTAGTTATTTCCATGTGTAAAGAGATAGCTGTGTAGATATTTCCATGTATATGCAGATAGCAGTGTAGATATTTCCATTTTCATGCAGATAGCGGTGTAGATATTTCCATGTTCAAACATATAGCGGTGTAGATATTTCCATGTTCATACAGATAGAGGTGCAGATATTTCCATGTTCATTCAGATAGCGGTGTAGATATTTCCATGTTTATACAGATAGCGGTGAAGATGTATGCATGTTTACACAGATAGCGGTGTAGATATTTCCATGTTCATCCAGATGGCTGGGTAGATATATCCATGTTCATACAGATAGCGGTGTAGATATTTCCATGTTCATACAGATAGCGGTGTAGCTATTTCCATGTTCATACAGATAGCGGTGTAGATATTTCCATGTTTATACAGACAGCGGTGAAGATGTATGCATGTTTACACAGATAGCGGTGTAGATATTTCCATGTTCATACAGATAGCGGTGTAGATATATCCATGTTCATCCAGATGGCTGTGTAGATATATCCATGTTCATACAGATAGCGGTGTAGTTATTTGCATGTTCATACAGATAGTGGTGTAGCTATTTCCATGTTCATACAGATAGCGGTGTAGCTATTTCCATGTTCATACAGATAGCAGTGTAGATATTTCCATGTTCATCCAGATGGCTGTGTAGATATATCCATGTTCATACAGATAGCGGTGTAGATATTTCCATGTTCATACAGATAGCGGTGTAGATATTTCCATGTTCATACAGATAGCGGTGTAGATATTTCCATGTTCATCCAGATGGCTGTGTAGATATATCCATGTTCATACAGATGGCGGTGCAGATATTTCCATGTTCATACAGATGGCGGTGTAGATATTTCCATGTTCATACAGATAGCGGTGTAGTTATTTCCATGTGTAAAGAGATAGCTGTGTAGAGATTTCCATGTATATGCAGATAGCAGTGTAGATATTTCCATTTTCATGCAGATAGCGGTGTAGATATTTCCATGTTCAAATAGATAGCGTTGTAGATATTTCCATGTTTATACAGATAGTGGTGTAGAAATCTCCCTCTTAATACAGATGGCGGTGTAGATATTTATATGTTCATACAGATGGCGGTGTAGATATTTCCATGTTCATCCAGATGGCACTGTAGATATATCCATGTTCGTACAGATGGCGGTGAAGATATTTCCTTGTTCATACAGATAGCGGTGTAGATATTTCCATGTTCATACAGGTAGCGGTGTAGATATATCCATGTTCATACAGATAGCGGTGTAGCTATTTCCATGTTAATACAGATAGCGGTGTAGAAATTTCCATGTTCATAGAGATAGCAGTGTAGATATTTCCAAGTTTATACAGATAGCGGTGTAGTTATCTCCATCTTAATATAGATGGCGGTGTAGATATTTATATGTTCATACAGATGGCGGTGCAGATATTTCCATGTTCATACAGATGGCGGTGTAGCTATTTCCATGTTTATAGAGATAGCGCTGTACTTATTTCCACGTGTAAAGTGGTAGCTTTTTAGATATTTCCATGTATATGCAGATCGCTGTGCAGATATTTCCATTTTCATGCAGATAGCGGTGTAGATATTTCCATGTTCAAACAGATAGCGGTGTAGATATTTCCATGTTCATAAAGATAGCAGTGTAGATATTTCCATGTTTATACAGATAGCGGTGAAGATGTATGCATGTTTTCACAGATAGCGGTGTAGACATTTCCCTGTTCATACAGATAGCGGTGTAGATATTTCCATGTTCATCCAGATGGCTGTGTAGATATATCCATGTTCCTACAGATGGCGGTGAAGATATTTCCATGTTCATACAGATAGCGGTGCGGTTATTTCCATGTGTAAAGAGATAGCTGTGTAGATATTTCCATGTATATGCAGATAGCTGTGTATATATTTCCATTTTCATGCAGATAGCGGTTTAGATATTTCCATGTTCAAAAGGATAGCGGTGTAGATATTTCCATGTTCATAGACATAGCGGTGTAGATACTTCCATGTTCATACAGATAGAGGGGCTGATATTTCCATGTTCATACAGACAGCGATGCTGATATTTCCATTTTTATTCAGAGAGCGGTGTAGATATTTCCATGTTTATACAGATATTGGTTTAGATATTTCCATGTTTATACAGATAGCAGTGTAGATATCTCCATCTTAATACAGATGGCGGTGTAGATATTTATATGTTCATACAGATGGCGGTGCAGACATTTCCATGTTCATACAGACAGCGGTGTAGTTATTTCCATGTGTAAAGAGATAGCTGTGTAGATATTTCCATGTATATGCAGATAGCTGTGTAGATATTTCCATTTTCATGCTGATAGCGGTTTAGATATTTCCATGTTCAAACAGATAGCGGTGTAGATATTTCCGAGTTCATACAGAAAGCGGTGTTGATATTTCCATACTTAAACAGATTGCGGTGAAGATGTATGCATGTTTACACTGATAGCAGTGAAGATATTTCCATGTTCATGCAGATAGCGGTGTAGATATTTCCATGTTCATCCAGATGGCAGTGTAGATATATCCATGTTCATACAGATAGCGGTGTAGATATTTCCATGTTCCTACAGATAGCGGTGTAGGTATTTCCATGTTTATACAGATAGCGGTGTAGATATCTCCATCTTAATAAAGATGGCGGTGTAGATATTTATATGTTTATACAGATGGCGGTGCAGATATTTCCATGTTCATACAGATGGCGGTGTAGATATTTCCGTGCTTATAGAGATAGCGGTGTAGTTATTTCCATGTGTAAAGAGATAGCTTTGTAGATGTTTCCATGTATATGCAGATAGCAGTGTAGATATTTCTATTTTCATGCTGATAGCGGTTTAGATATTTCCATGTTCGTGCAGATAGCGGTGTAGATATTTCCATGTTCATACAGATATCATGGTAGATATTTCCATGTTTATACGGATAGCGGTGAAGATGTATGCATGTTAACACAGATAGCGGTGTAGATATTTCCATGTTCATACAGATAGCGGTGTAGATACTTCAATGTTCATACAGATAGCGGTTTAGATATTTCCTTCTTAATACAGATGGCGGTGTAGATATTTATATGTTTATACAGATGGCGGTGCAGATATTTCCATGTTCATACAGATGGAGGTGTAGATATTTCCGTGATTATAGAGATAGCGGTGTAGTTATTTCCATGTGTAAAGAGATAGCTTTGTAGATGTTTCCATGTATATGCAGATAGCAGTGTAGATATTTCTATTTTCATGCTGATAGCGGTTTAGATATTTCCATGTTCGTGCAGATAGCGGTGTAGATATTTCCATGTTCATACAGATATCATGGTAGATATTTCCATGTTTATACAGATAGCGGTGAAGATGTATGCATGTTAACACAGATAGCGGTGTAGATATTTCCATGTTCATACAGATAGCGGTGTAGATACTTCAATGTTCATACAGATAGCGGTTTAGATATTTCCTTCTTAATACAGATGGCGGTGTAGATATTTATATGTTCATAGAGATGGTGGTGCAGATATTTCCATGTTCATACAGATGGCGGTGTAGATATTTCCATGTTTATAGATATAGCGGTGTAGTTATTTCCATGTGTAAAGAGATAGCTGTGTAGATATTTCCATGTATATGCAGATAGCTTTGTAGATATTTCCATTTTCATGCAGATAGCGGTGTAGATATTTCCATGTTCAAACAGATAGCGGTGTAGATATTTCCATGTTCATACAGATAGCAGTGTAGATATTTCCATGTTTATACAGATAGCGGTGAAGATGTATGCATGTTTACACAGATAGCGGTGTAGATATTTCCATGTTCATAAAGATAGCGGTGTAGATATTTCCATGTTCATCCAGATGAATGTGTAGATGTATCCATGTTCATACAGATGGCGGTGAAGATATTTCCATGTTCATACAGATAGCGGTGTAGTTATTTCCATGTGTAAAGAGATAGCTGTGTAGATATTTCCATGTATATGCAGATAGCTGTTTATATATTTCCATTTTCATGCAGATAGCCGTGTAGGTATTTCCATGTTCAAACAGATAGCGGTGTAGATATTTCCATGTTCATAGAGATAGCGGTGTAGATACTTCCATGTTCATACAGATAGAGGGGCTGATATTTCCATGTTCATACAGAGAGCGGTTCTGATATTTCCATGTTTATACAGATAGCGGTGTAGATATTTCCATGTTAATACAGATAGCGGTGTAGATATTTCCATGTTTATACAGATAGCGGTGTAGATATCTCCATCTTAATACAGATGGTGGTGTAGATATTTATATGTTCATACAGATGGCGGTGCAGATATTTCCATGTTCATACAGATAGCGGTGTAGTTATTTCCATGTGTAAAGAGATAGCTGTGTAGATATTTCCATGTATATGCAGATAGCTGTGTAGATATTTCCATTTTCATGCTGATAGCTGTATAGATATTTCCATGTTCAAACAGATAGCGGTGTAGATATTTCCACGTTCATACAGATAGCTGTGTTGATATTTCCATGCTTATACAGATTGCGGTGAAGATGTATGCATGTTTACACTGATAGCGGTGTAGATATTTCCATGTTCATGCAGATAGCGGTGTAGATATTTCCATGTACATCCAGATGGCTGTGTAGATATATCCATTTTCATACAGATAGCGGTGTAGATATTTCCATGTTCATACTGATAGTGGTGTAGATATTTCCATGTTCATACAGATAGCGGAGTAGCTATTTCCATGTTCATACAGATAGCAGTGTAGCTATTTCCATGTTCATAGATATAGCGGTGTAGACATTTCCATGTTCATACACATAGCGGTGCTGATATTTCCATGTTTATACAGGTAGCGGTGTAGATATTTCCATGTTTATACAGATAGCGGTGTAGGTATTTCCATGTTTATACAGATAGCGGTGTAGATATTCCCAAGTTTATACAGATAGCGGTGTAGATATCTCCAACTTAATACAGATGGCGGTGTAGATATTTATATGTTTATAAAGATGGCGGTGCAGATATTTCCATGTTCATACAGATGGCGGTGTAGATATTTCCATGTTTATAGATATAGCGGTGTAGTTATTTCCATGTGTAAAGAGATAGCTTTGTAGATATTTACATGTATATGCAGATAGCTTTGTAGATATTTCCATTTTCATGCAGATAGCGGTGTAGATATTTCCATGTTCAAACAGATAGCGGTGTAGATATTTCCATGTTCATACTGATAGCAGTGTAGATATTTCCATGTTTATACAGATAGCGGTGAAGATGTATGCATGTTTACACAGATAGCGGTGTAGATATTTCCATGTTCATAAAGATAGAGGTGTAGATATTTCCATGTTCATCCAGATGAATGTGTAGATATATCCATGTTCATACAGATGGGGGTGAAGATATTTCCATGTTCATACAGATAGCGGTGTAGTTATTTCCATGTGTAAAGAGATAGCTGTGTAGATATTTCCATGTATATGCAGATAGCTGTGTATATATTTCCATTTTCATGCAGATAGCGGTGTAGATATTTCCATGTTCAAACAGATAGCGGTGTAGATATTTCCATGTTCATAGAGATAGCGGTGTAGATACTTCCATGTTCATACAGATAGAGGGGCTGATATTTCCATGTTCATACAGAGAGCGGTGCTGATATTTCCATGTTTATATAGATAGCGGTGTAGATATTTCCATGTTAATACAGATAGCGGTGTAGATATTTCCATGTTTATACAGATAGCGGTGTAGACATCTCCATCTTAATACAGATGGTGGTGTAGATATTTATATGTTCATACAGATGGCGGTGCAGATATTTCCATGTTCATACAGATAGCGGTGTAGTTATTTCCATGTGTAAAGAGATAGCTGTGTAGATATTTCCATGTATATGCAGATGGCTGTGTAGATATTTCCATTTTCATGCTGATAGCGGTATAGATATTTCCATGTTCAAACAGATAGCGGTGTAGATATTTCCACGTTCATACAGATAGCGGTGTTGATATTTCCATGCTTATACAGATTGCGGTGAAGATGTATGCATGTTTACACTGATAGCGGTGTAGATATTTCCATGTTCATGCACATAGCGGTGTAGATATTTCCATGTACATCCAGATGGCTGTGTAGATATATCCATGTTCATACAGATAGCGGTGTAGATATTTCCATCTTCATACAGATAGTGATGTAGATATTTCCATGTTCATACAGATAGCGGAGTAGCTATTTCCATGTTCATACAGATAGCAGTGTAGCTATTTCCATGTTCATAGAGATAGCGGTGTAGATATTTCCATGTTCATACAGATAGCGGTGCTGATATTTCCATGTTTATACAGGTAGTGGTGTAGATATTTCCATGTTCATACAGATAGCGGTGTAGATATTTCCATGTTCATCCAGATGGCTGTGTAGATATTTCCATGTTTATACAGATAGCGGTGTAGATATTTCCATGTTTATACAGATAGCGGTGTAGATATTTCCATGTTTATACAGATAGCGGTGTAGATATCTCCTTCTTAATACAGATGGCGGTGTAGATATTTATATGTTCATACAGAGGGCGGTGCGGATATTTCCGTGTTCATACAGATGGCGGTGTAGATATTTCCATGTTTATAGAGATAGCAGTGTAGTTATTTCCATGTGTAAAGAGATAGCTGTGTAGATATTTCCATGTATATGCAGTTAGCTGTGTAGATATTTTCATTTTCATGCAGACAGCGGTGTGGATATTTCCATGTTCAAACAGATAGCGGTGTAGATATTTCCATGTTTATACAGATAGCAGTATAGATATCTCCATCTTAATACAGATGGCGGTGTAGATATTTATATGTTCATACAGATGGCGGAGCAGATATTTCCTTGTCCATACAGATGGCGGTGTAGATATTTCCATGTTCATACAGATAGCGGTGTAGTTATTTCCATGTGTAAACAGATAGCTGTGTAGATATTTCCATGTATATGCAGATAGCAGTGTAGATATTTCCATTTTCATGCAGATAGCGGTGTAGATATTTCCATGTTCAAACAGATAGCGGTGTAAATATTTCCATGTTCATACAGATAGCGGTGTAGATATTTCCATGTTCATACATATAGCGGTGTAGATATTTCCATGTTCATACAGATAGCGGTGTAGATATTTCCATGTTCATCCAGATGGCTGTGTAGATATATCCATGTTCATTCAGAAAGCGATGTAGATATTTCCATGTTCATACAGATAAAGGTGTAGCTATTTCCATGTTCATACAGATAGCGGTGTAGGTATTTCCATGTTCGTACAGATAGCGGTGTAGATATTTCCATGTTCCTACAGATAGCGGTGCTGATATTTCCATGTTTATACAGGTAGCGGTGTAGAAATTTCCATGTTAATCCAGATAGCGGTGTAGATATTTCCATGTTTAAACAGATAGCGGTGTAGATATTTAAAGCTTTATACAGATAGCGGTGTAGATATCTCCATCTTAATACAGATGGCGGTGTAGATATTTATATGTTCATACAGATGGCGGTGTAGATATTTCCATGTTCATCCAGATGGCTCTGTAGATATATCCATGTTCAAACAGATAGCGGTGAAGATATTTCCTTGTTCATACAGATAGCGGTGTAGATATTTCCATGTTCATACAGATAGCGATGTAGATATTCCCATGTTCATACAGATAGCAGTGTAGATATTTTCATGTTCCTCCAGATGGCTGTGTAGATATATCCATGTTCATACAGATGGCGGTGTAGATATCTCCATGTTCATACAGATAGAGGGGCTGATATTTCCATGTTCATACAGATAGCGGTGCTGATATTTCCCTGTTTATACAGATAGCGGTGTAGATATTTCCATGATTATTCAGATAGCGGTGTAGATATCTCCATCTTAATACAGATAGCAGTGTAGATATTTATATGTTCATACAGATGGCGGTGCAGATATTTCCATGTTCATACAGATGGCGGTGTAGATATTTCCATGTTCATACAGATAGCGGTGTAGTTATTTCCATGTGTAAAGAGATAGCTGTGTAGATATTTCCATGTATATGCAGATAGCTGTGTAGGTATTTCCATTTTCATGCAGATAGCTGTGTAGATATTTCCATTTTCATGCAGATAGCGGTGTATATATTTCCATCTTCAAACAGATAGCGGTGTAGGTGTTTCCATGTTCATACAGATAGCGGTGTAGATATTTCCATGTTTATACAGATAGCGGTGAAGATGTATGCATGTTTACACAGATAGCGGTTTGGATATTTCCATGTTCATCCAGAGGGCTGTGTCGATATATCCATGTTCATCCAGATGGCTGTGTAGATATATCCATGTTCATACAGATGGCGGTGAAGGTATTTCCATGTTCATACAGATAGCGGTGTAGATATTTCCATGTTCAAACAGATAGCGGTGTAGATATTTCCATGTTCATACAGATAGCGGTGTAGATATCTCCATGTTCATACAGATAGCGGTGTAGATATTTCCATGTTCATACAGATAGCGGTTTAGATATTTCCATGTTCAAACAGATAGCGGTGTAGATATTTCCAAGTTCATACAGATAGCCGTGTTGATATTTCCATGCTTATACAGATAGCGGTGAAGATGTATGCATGTTTACACAGATAGCGGTGTAGATATTTCCATGTTCATGCAGATAGCGGTGTAGATATTTCCATGTTCATCCAGATGGCTGTGTAGATATATCCATGTTCATAGAGATAGCGGTGTAGATATTTCCATGTTCCTACAGATAGTGGTGTAGATATTTCCATGTTCATACAGATAGCATTGTAGCTATTTCCATGTTCATACAGATAGCAGTGTAGCTATTTCCATGTTCATAGAGATAGCGGTGTAGATATTTCCAGGTTTATACAAATAGCGGTGTAGATATCTCCATCTTAATACAGATGGCGGTGGAGATATTTATATGTTTATACAGATGGCGGTGCAGATATTTCCATGTTCATACAGATGGCGGTGTAGATATTTCCGTGTTTATAGAGATAGCGGTGTAGTTATTTCCATGTGTAAAGAGATAGCTTTGTAGATACTTCCATGTATATGCTGATAGCTGTGTAGATATTTCTATTTTCATGCAGATAGCGGTTTAGATATTTCCATGTTCATACAGATAGCGTTGTAGATATTTCCATGTTCATACAGATAGCGTTGTAGATATTTCCATGTTTATACAGATAGCGGTGAAGATGTATGCTTGTTTACACAGATAGCGGTGTACATATTTCCATGTTCATACAGATAGCGGTGTAGATATTTCAATGTTCATACAGATAGCGGTTTAGATATTTCCTTCTTAATACAGATGGCGGTGTAGATATTTATATGTTTATACAGATGGTGGTGCAGATATTTCCATGTTCATAGAGATGGCGGTATAGTTATTTCCATGTGTAAAGATATAGCTGTGTAGATATTTCCATGTATATGCAGATAGCTGTGTAGATATTTCTATTTTCATGCAGATAGCGGTTTAGATATTTCCATGTTCGTACAGATAGCGGTGTAGATATTTCCATGTTCATACAGATAGCGTTGTAGATATTTCCATGTTTATACAGATAGCGGTGAAGATATATGCATGTTTACACAGATAGCGGTGTAGATATTTCCATGTTCATACAGATAGCGGTGCTGATATTTCCATGTTTATTCAGGTAGCGGTGTAGAAATTTCCATGTTAATCCAGATAGCGGTGTAGATATTTCCATGTTTAAACAGATAGCGGTGTAGATATTTAAAGCTTTATACAGATAGCGGTGTAGATATCTCCATCTTAATACAGATGGCGGTGTAGATATTTATATGTTCATACAGATGGCGGTGTAGATATTTCCATGTTCATCCAGATGGCTCTGTAGATATATCCATGTTCAAACAGATAGCGGTGAAGATATTTCCTTGTTCATACAGATAGCGGTGTAGATATTTCCATGTTCATACAGATAGCGATGTAGATATTCCCATGTTCATACAGATAGCAGTGTAGATATTTTCATGTTCCTCCAGATGGCTGTGTAGATATATCCATGTTCATACAGATGGCGGTGTAGATATCTCCATGTTCATACAGATAGAGGGGCTGATATTTCCATGTTCATACAGATAGCGGTGCTGATATTTCCCTGTTTATACAGATAGCGGTGTAGATATTTCCATGATTATTCAGATAGCGGTGTAGATATCTCCATCTTAATACAGATAGCAGTGTAGATATTTATATGTTCATACAGATGGCGGTGCAGATATTTCCATGTTCATACAGATGGCGGTGTAGATATTTCCATGTTCATACAGATAGCGGTGTAGTTATTTCCATGTGTAAAGAGATAGCTGTGTAGATATTTCCATGTATATGCAGATAGCTGTGTAGGTATTTCCATTTTCATGCAGATAGCTGTGTAGATATTTCCATTTTCATGCAGATAGCGGTGTATATATTTCCATCTTCAAACAGATAGCGGTGTAGGTGTTTCCATGTTCATACAGATAGCGGTGTAGATATTTCCATGTTTATACAGATAGCGGTGAAGATGTATGCATGTTTACACAGATAGCGGTTTGGATATTTCCATGTTCATCCAGAGGGCTGTGTCGATATATCCATGTTCATCCAGATGGCTGTGTAGATATATCCATGTTCATACAGATGGCGGTGAAGGTATTTCCATGTTCATACAGATAGCGGTGTAGATATTTCCATGTTCAAACAGATAGCGGTGTAGATATTTCCATGTTCATACAGATAGCGGTGTAGATATCTCCATGTTCATACAGATAGCGGTGTAGATATTTCCATGTTCATACAGATAGCGGTTTAGATATTTCCATGTTCAAACAGATAGCGGTGTAGATATTTCCAAGTTCATACAGATAGCCGTGTTGATATTTCCATGCTTATACAGATAGCGGTGAAGATGTATGCATGTTTACACAGATAGCGGTGTAGATATTTCCATGTTCATGCAGATAGCGGTGTAGATATTTCCATGTTCATCCAGATGGCTGTGTAGATATATCCATGTTCATAGAGATAGCGGTGTAGATATTTCCATGTTCCTACAGATAGTGGTGTAGATATTTCCATGTTCATACAGATAGCATTGTAGCTATTTCCATGTTCATACAGATAGCAGTGTAGCTATTTCCATGTTCATAGAGATAGCGGTGTAGATATTTCCAGGTTTATACAAATAGCGGTGTAGATATCTCCATCTTAATACAGATGGCGGTGGAGATATTTATATGTTTATACAGATGGCGGTGCAGATATTTCCATGTTCATACAGATGGCGGTGTAGATATTTCCGTGTTTATAGAGATAGCGGTGTAGTTATTTCCATGTGTAAAGAGATAGCTTTGTAGATACTTCCATGTATATGCTGATAGCTGTGTAGATATTTCTATTTTCATGCAGATAGCGGTTTAGATATTTCCATGTTCATACAGATAGCGTTGTAGATATTTCCATGTTCATACAGATAGCGTTGTAGATATTTCCATGTTTATACAGATAGCGGTGAAGATGTATGCTTGTTTACACAGATAGCGGTGTACATATTTCCATGTTCATACAGATAGCGGTGTAGATATTTCAATGTTCATACAGATAGCGGTTTAGATATTTCCTTCTTAATACAGATGGCGGTGTAGATATTTATATGTTTATACAGATGGTGGTGCAGATATTTCCATGTTCATAGAGATGGCGGTATAGTTATTTCCATGTGTAAAGATATAGCTGTGTAGATATTTCCATGTATATGCAGATAGCTGTGTAGATATTTCTATTTTCATGCAGATAGCGGTTTAGATATTTCCATGTTCGTACAGATAGCGGTGTAGATATTTCCATGTTCATACAGATAGCGTTGTAGATATTTCCATGTTTATACAGATAGCGGTGAAGATATATGCATGTTTACACAGATAGCGGTGTAGATATTTCCATGTTCATACAGATAGCGGTGTAGATATTTCAATGTTCATACAGATAGCGGTTTAGATATTTCCTTCTTAATACAGATGGCAGTGTAGATATTTATATGTTCATACAGATGGTGGTGCAGATATTTCCATGTTCATACAGATGGCGGTGTAGATATTTCCATGTTTATAGATATAGCGGTGTAGTTATTTCCATGTGTAAAGAGATAGCTGTGTAGATATTTCCATGTATATGCAGATAGCTTTGTAGATATTTCCATTTTCATGCAGATAGCGGTGTAGATATTTCCATGTTCAAACAGATAGCGGTGTAGGTATTTCCATGTTCATACAGATAGCACTTTAGATATTTCCATGTTTATACAGATAGCGGTGAGGATGTATGCATGTTTCCACAGATAGCGGTGTAGATATTTCCATGTTCATACAGATAGCGGTGTAGATATTTCCATGTTCATCCATATGGCTGTGTAGATATATCCATGTTCCTACAGATGGCGGTGAAGATATTTCCATGTTCATACAGATAGCGGTGCTGATATTTCCATTTTTATACAGGTAGCAGTGTAGATATTTCCATGTTTATACAGATAGCGGTGTAGGTATTTCCATGTTTATACATAATGCGGTGTAGATATTTCCAAGTTTATACAGAGAGCGGTTTAGATATCTCCATCTTAATACAGATGGCGGTGTAGATATTTATATGTTTATACAGATGGCGGTGCGGATATTTCCATGTTCATACAGATGGCGGTGTAGATATTTCCATGTTTACAGAGATAGCGTTGTATTTATTTCCATGTGTAAAGAGATAGCTGTGTAGATATTTCCATGTATATGCAGATAGCTGTGTAGTTATTTCCATTTTCATGCAGAGAGCGGTGTAGATATTTCCATGTTCTAACAGATAGCGGTGTAGATATTTCCATGTTCATACAGATAGCGGTGTAGATATTTCCATGTTCATACAGATAGCGGTGTAGATATTTCCATGTGCATACAGATAGCGGTGTAGATATTTCCATGTTTATACAGATAGCAGTGCTGATATTTCCATGTTTATACGGACAGCGGTGTAGATATTTCCACGTTTACAGATAGCGGTTTAGATATTTCCTTCTTAATACAGATGGCGGTGTAGATATTTTATGTTCATACAGATGGCGGTGTAGATATTTCCATGTTTATACAGATAGCGGTGTAGATATTTCCATGTTCATACAGATAGCGGTGCTGATATTTCCATGTTTATACAGGCAGCGGTGTAGATATTTCCATGTTTATACAGATAGCGGTTTAGATATTTCCTTCTTAATATAGATGGCGGTGTAGATATTTATTTGTTCATACAGATGGCGGTGCAGATATTTCCTTGTTCATACAGATGGCGGTGTAGATATTTCCATGGTTATAGATATAGCGGTGTAGTTATTTCCATGTGTAAAGAGATAGCTGTGTAGATATTTCCATGTATATGCAGATAGCTTTGTAGATATTTCCATTTTCATTCAGATAGGGGTGTAGATATTTACATGTTCAAACAGATAGCGGTGTAGATATTTCCATGTTCATTCAGATAGCTTTGTAGATATTTCCATGTTCATACAGAAAGCGGTGTAGATATTTCCATGTTCATACAGATAGCGGTGTAGATATTTCCATGTTCATACAGATAGCGTTGCTGATATTTCCATGTTTATACAGGTAGCAGTGTAGATATTTCCATGGTTATACAGATAGCGGTGTAGATATTTCCCTGTTTATACAGATAGCGGTGTAGATATTTCCATGTTTATTCAGATAGCGGTGTAGATATATCCATCTTAATACAGATGGCGGTGTAGATATTTATATGTTCATACAGATGGCGGGGCAGATACTTCCATGTTCATACAGATGGCGGTGTAGATATTTCCAAGTTTATACAGATAGCGGTGTACTTATTTCCATGTGTAAAGAGATAGCTGAGTAGATATTTCCATGTATATGCAGATAGCAGTGTAGATATTTCCATTTTCATGCAGATAGCGGTGTAGATATTTCCATGTTCAAACAGATAGCGGTGTAGATATTTCCATGTTCATACAGATAGCGGTGTAGATATTTCCATGTTCATACAGATAGCGGTGTAGATATTTCCATGTTTATACAGATAGCGGTGAAGATCTATGCATGTTTACACAGATAGTGGAGTAGATATTTCCATGTTCATCCAGATGGCTGTGTAGATATTTCCATGTTCATACAGATAGCGGTGTAGCTATTTCCATGTTCATACAGATAGCGGTGTAGATATTTCCATGTTCATACAGATAGCGGTGTAGATATTTCCATGTTCATACAGATAGCGGTGCTGATATTTCCATGTTTATACAGGCAGTGGTGTAGATATTTCAATGTTCATATAGATTGCAGTGTACATATTTCAATGTTCATACAGATAGCGGTTTAGATATTTCCTTCTTAATACAGATGGCGGTGTAGATATTTATATGTTCATACAGATGGCGGTGCAGATATTTCCATGTTCATACAGATGGCGGTGTAGATATTTCCATTTTTATAGAGATAGCGGAGTACTTATTTCCATGTGTTAAGAGATAGCTGTGTAGATATTTCCATGTGTATGCAGATAGCTGTGTAGATATTTCCATATTCATGCAGACAGCGGTGTAGATATTTCCATGTTCAAACAGATAGCGGTGTAGATATTTCCATGTTCATACAGATAGCGGTGTAGATATTTCCATGTTCATACAGATAGCGGTGTAGATAATTCCATGTTCATACAGATAGCGGTGCTGATATTTCCATGTTTATACAGGTAGTGGTGTAGATATTTCCATGTTTATACAGATAGCGGTGTAGATATTTCCATGTTTATACAGATAGCGGTGTAGATATTTCCATGTTTATACAGATAGCAGTGTAGATATCTCCATCTTAATACAGATGGCTGTGTAGATATTTATATGTTCATACAGATGGCGGTGCACAAATTTCCATGTTCATACAGATGGCGGTGTAGATATTTCCATGTTCATACAGATAGCGGTGTAGTTATTTCCATTTGTAAAGAGATAGCTGTGTAGATATTTCCATGTATATGCAGATAGCAGTGTAGATATTTCCATTTTCATGCAGATAGCGGTGTAGATATTTCCATGTTCAAACAGATAGCGGTGTAGATATTTCCATGTTCATACAGATAGCGGTGTAGATATTTCCATGTTCATATAGATAGCAGTGCAGATATTTCCATGTTTATACAGATAGCGGTGAAGATCTATGCATGTTTACACAGATAGCGAAGTAGATATTTCCATGTTCATCCAGATGGCTGTGTAGATATTTCCATGTTCATACAGATAGCGGTGTAGCTATTTCCATGTTCATACAGATAGCGGTGTAGATATTTCCATGTTCATACAGATAGCGGTGTAGATATTTCCATGCTCATACAGATAGCGGTGCTGATATTTCCATGTTTATACAGGCAGCGGTGTAGATATTTCAATGTTCATACAGATAGCGGTGTAGATATTTCAATGTTCATACAGATAGCGGTTTAGATATTTCTTTCTTAATACAGATGGCGGTGTAGATATTTATATGTTCATTCAGATGGCGGTGCAGATATTTCCATGTTCATACAGATGGCGGTGTAGATATTTCCATGTTTATAGAGATAGCGGAGTACTTATTTCCATGCGTTAAGAGATAGCTGTGTAGATATTTCCATGTGTATGCAGATAGCTGTGTAGATATTTCCATTTTCAAGCAGACAGCGTTGTAGATATTTCCATGCTCTAACA
Organism: Gorilla gorilla gorilla; assembly: GCF_029281585.2. Taxonomy (NCBI): domain Eukaryota; kingdom Metazoa; phylum Chordata; class Mammalia; order Primates; family Hominidae; genus Gorilla; species Gorilla gorilla. The sequence goes on from NC_073231.2 coordinate 152,846,519, forward strand.
GATAGCGGTGTAGATATTTCCATGTTCATACAGATAGCGGTGTAGATATTTCCATGTTCATACAGATAGCGGTGTAGATATTTCCATGTTCATACAGATAGCGGTGTAGATAATTCCATGTTCATACAGATAGCGGTGATGATATTTCCATGTTTATACAGGTAGTGGTGTAGATATTTCCATGTTTATACAGATAGCGGTGTAGATATTTCCGTGTTCATACAGATAGTGGTATAACTATTTCCATGTTCATACAGATAACGGTGTAGCTATTTCCATGTTCATACAGATAGCAGTGTAGATATTTCCATGCTGATACAGATAGCGGTGTAGATACTTCAATGTTCATACAGATAGCGGTGTAGATATTTCCATGTTTATACAGATAGCGGTGTAGAGATTTCCATGTTTATAGATAAAGCGGTGTAGTTATTTCCATGTGTAAAGAGATAGCTGTGTAGATATTTCCACGTATATGCAGATAGCTTTGTAGATATTTCCATTTTCATGCAGATAGCGGTGTAGATATTTACATGTTCAAACAGATAGCGGTGTAGATATTTCCATGTTCATTCAGATAGCTTTGTAGATATTTCCATGTTCATACAGATAGCGGTGTAGATATTTCCATGTTCATACAGATAGCGGTGTAGATATTTCCATGTTCATGCAGATAGCGGTGTAGATATTTCCATGTTCATCCAGATGGCTGTGTAGATATATCCATGTTCATAGAGATAGCGGTGTAGATATTTCCATGTTCCTACAGATAGTGGTGTAGATATTTCCATGTTCATACAGATAGCATTGTAGCTATTTCCATGTTCATACAGATAGCAGTGTAGATATTTCCATGTTCATAGAGATAGCAGTGTAGATATTTCCATTTTCATACAGATAGCGGTGCTGATATTTCCATGTTTATACAGGTAGCGGTGTAGCTATTTCCATGTTTATACAGATAGCGGTGTAGTTATTTCCATGTTTATACAGATAGCGGTGTAGATATTTCCAGGTTTATACAGATAGCGGTGTAGATATCTCCATCTTAATACAGATGGCGGTGGAGATATTTATATGTTTATACAGATGGCGGTGCAGATATTTCCATGTTCATACAGATGGCGGTGTAGATATTTCCGTGTTTATAGAGATAGCGGTGTAGTTATTTCCATGTGTAAAGAGATAGCTTTGTAGATACTTCCATGTATATGCTGATAGCTGTGTAGATATTTCTATTTTCATGCAGATAGCGGTTTAGATATTTCCATGTTCATACCGATAGCGTTGTAGATATTTCCATGTTCATACAGATAGCGTTGTAGATATTTCCATGTTTATACAGATAGCGGTGAAGATGTATGCTTGTTTACACAGATAGCGGTGTACATATTTCCATGTTCATACAGATAGCGGTGTAGATATTTCAATGTTCATACAGATAGCGGTTTAGATATTTCCTTCTTAATACAGATGGCGGTGTAGATATTTATATGTTCATACAGATGGTGGTGCAGATATTTCCATGTTCATACAGATGGCGGTATAGTTATTTCCATGTGTAAAGAGATAGCTGTGTAGATATTTCCATGTATATGCAGATAGCTGTGTAGATATTTCTATTTTCATGCAGATAGCGGTTTAGATATTTCCATGTTCGTACAGATAGCGGTGTAGATATTTCCATGTTCATACAGATAGCGTTGTAGATATTTCCATGTTTATACAGATAGCGGTGAAGATATATGCATGTTTACACAGATAGCGGTGTAGATATTTCCATGTTCATACAGATAGCGGTGTAGATATTTCAATGTTCATACAGATAGCGGTTTAGATATTTCCTTCTTAATACAGATGGCAGTGTAGATATTTATATGTTCATACAGATGGTGGTGCAGATATTTCCATGTTCATACAGATGGCGGTGTAGATATTTCCATGTTTATAGATATAGCGGTGTAGTTATTTCCATGTGTAAAGAGATAGCTGTGTAGATATTTCCATGTATATGCAGATAGCTTTGTAGATATTTCCATTTTCATGCAGATAGCGGTGTAGATATTTCCATGTTCAAACAGATAGCGGTGTAGGTATTTCCATGTTCATACAGATAGCACTTTAGATATTTCCATGTTTATACAGATAGCGGTGAGGATGTATGCATGTTTCCACAGATAGCGGTGTAGATATTTCCATGTTCATACAGATAGCGGTGTAGATATTTCCATGTTCATCCATATGGCTGTGTAGATATATCCATGTTCCTACAGATGGCGGTGAAGATATTTCCATGTTCATACAGATAGCGGTGCTGATATTTCCATTTTTATACAGGTAGCAGTGTAGATATTTCCATGTTTATACAGATAGCGGTGTAGGTATTTCCATGTTTATACATAATGCGGTGTAGATATTTCCAAGTTTATACAGAGAGCGGTTTAGATATCTCCATCTTAATACAGATGGCGGTGTAGATATTTATATGTTTATACAGATGGCGGTGCGGATATTTCCATGTTCATACAGATGGCGGTGTAGATATTTCCATGTTTACAGAGATAGCGTTGTATTTATTTCCATGTGTAAAGAGATAGCTGTGTAGATATTTCCATGTATATGCAGATAGCTGTGTAGTTATTTCCATTTTCATGCAGAGAGCGGTGTAGATATTTCCATGTTCTAACAGATAGCGGTGTAGATATTTCCATGTTCATACAGATAGCGGTGTAGATATTTCCATGTTCATACAGATAGCGGTGTAGATATTTCCATGTGCATACAGATAGCGGTGTAGATATTTCCATGTTTATACAGATAGCAGTGCTGATATTTCCATGTTTATACGGACAGCGGTGTAGATATTTCCACGTTTACAGATAGCGGTTTAGATATTTCCTTCTTAATACAGATGGCGGTGTAGATATTTTATGTTCATACAGATGGCGGTGTAGATATTTCCATGTTTATACAGATAGCGGTGTAGATATTTCCATGTTCATACAGATAGCGGTGCTGATATTTCCATGTTTATACAGGCAGCGGTGTAGATATTTCCATGTTTATACAGATAGCGGTTTAGATATTTCCTTCTTAATATAGATGGCGGTGTAGATATTTATTTGTTCATACAGATGGCGGTGCAGATATTTCCTTGTTCATACAGATGGCGGTGTAGATATTTCCATGGTTATAGATATAGCGGTGTAGTTATTTCCATGTGTAAAGAGATAGCTGTGTAGATATTTCCATGTATATGCAGATAGCTTTGTAGATATTTCCATTTTCATTCAGATAGGGGTGTAGATATTTACATGTTCAAACAGATAGCGGTGTAGATATTTCCATGTTCATTCAGATAGCTTTGTAGATATTTCCATGTTCATACAGAAAGCGGTGTAGATATTTCCATGTTCATACAGATAGCGGTGTAGATATTTCCATGTTCATACAGATAGCGTTGCTGATATTTCCATGTTTATACAGGTAGCAGTGTAGATATTTCCATGGTTATACAGATAGCGGTGTAGATATTTCCCTGTTTATACAGATAGCGGTGTAGATATTTCCATGTTTATTCAGATAGCGGTGTAGATATATCCATCTTAATACAGATGGCGGTGTAGATATTTATATGTTCATACAGATGGCGGGGCAGATACTTCCATGTTCATACAGATGGCGGTGTAGATATTTCCAAGTTTATACAGATAGCGGTGTACTTATTTCCATGTGTAAAGAGATAGCTGAGTAGATATTTCCATGTATATGCAGATAGCAGTGTAGATATTTCCATTTTCATGCAGATAGCGGTGTAGATATTTCCATGTTCAAACAGATAGCGGTGTAGATATTTCCATGTTCATACAGATAGCGGTGTAGATATTTCCATGTTCATACAGATAGCGGTGTAGATATTTCCATGTTTATACAGATAGCGGTGAAGATCTATGCATGTTTACACAGATAGTGGAGTAGATATTTCCATGTTCATCCAGATGGCTGTGTAGATATTTCCATGTTCATACAGATAGCGGTGTAGCTATTTCCATGTTCATACAGATAGCGGTGTAGATATTTCCATGTTCATACAGATAGCGGTGTAGATATTTCCATGTTCATACAGATAGCGGTGCTGATATTTCCATGTTTATACAGGCAGTGGTGTAGATATTTCAATGTTCATATAGATTGCAGTGTACATATTTCAATGTTCATACAGATAGCGGTTTAGATATTTCCTTCTTAATACAGATGGCGGTGTAGATATTTATATGTTCATACAGATGGCGGTGCAGATATTTCCATGTTCATACAGATGGCGGTGTAGATATTTCCATTTTTATAGAGATAGCGGAGTACTTATTTCCATGTGTTAAGAGATAGCTGTGTAGATATTTCCATGTGTATGCAGATAGCTGTGTAGATATTTCCATATTCATGCAGACAGCGGTGTAGATATTTCCATGTTCAAACAGATAGCGGTGTAGATATTTCCATGTTCATACAGATAGCGGTGTAGATATTTCCATGTTCATACAGATAGCGGTGTAGATAATTCCATGTTCATACAGATAGCGGTGCTGATATTTCCATGTTTATACAGGTAGTGGTGTAGATATTTCCATGTTTATACAGATAGCGGTGTAGATATTTCCATGTTTATACAGATAGCGGTGTAGATATTTCCATGTTTATACAGATAGCAGTGTAGATATCTCCATCTTAATACAGATGGCTGTGTAGATATTTATATGTTCATACAGATGGCGGTGCACAAATTTCCATGTTCATACAGATGGCGGTGTAGATATTTCCATGTTCATACAGATAGCGGTGTAGTTATTTCCATTTGTAAAGAGATAGCTGTGTAGATATTTCCATGTATATGCAGATAGCAGTGTAGATATTTCCATTTTCATGCAGATAGCGGTGTAGATATTTCCATGTTCAAACAGATAGCGGTGTAGATATTTCCATGTTCATACAGATAGCGGTGTAGATATTTCCATGTTCATATAGATAGCAGTGCAGATATTTCCATGTTTATACAGATAGCGGTGAAGATCTATGCATGTTTACACAGATAGCGAAGTAGATATTTCCATGTTCATCCAGATGGCTGTGTAGATATTTCCATGTTCATACAGATAGCGGTGTAGCTATTTCCATGTTCATACAGATAGCGGTGTAGATATTTCCATGTTCATACAGATAGCGGTGTAGATATTTCCATGCTCATACAGATAGCGGTGCTGATATTTCCATGTTTATACAGGCAGCGGTGTAGATATTTCAATGTTCATACAGATAGCGGTGTAGATATTTCAATGTTCATACAGATAGCGGTTTAGATATTTCTTTCTTAATACAGATGGCGGTGTAGATATTTATATGTTCATTCAGATGGCGGTGCAGATATTTCCATGTTCATACAGATGGCGGTGTAGATATTTCCATGTTTATAGAGATAGCGGAGTACTTATTTCCATGCGTTAAGAGATAGCTGTGTAGATATTTCCATGTGTATGCAGATAGCTGTGTAGATATTTCCATTTTCAAGCAGACAGCGTTGTAGATATTTCCATGCTCTAACAGATAGCGGTGTAGATATTTCCATGTTCATACAGATAGCGGTGTAGATATTTCCATGTTCATACAGATAGCGGTGTAGATATTTCCATGTTCATACAGATAGCGGTGTAGATAATTCCATGTTCATACAGATAGCGGTGATGATATTTCCATGTTTATACAGGTAGTGGTGTAGATATTTCCATGTTTATACAGATAGCGGTGTAGATATTTCCGTGTTCATACAGATAGTGGTATAACTATTTCCATGTTCATACAGATAACGGTGTAGCTATTTCCATGTTCATACAGATAGCAGTGTAGATATTTCCATGCTGATACAGATAGCGGTGTAGATACTTCAATGTTCATACAGATAGCGGTGTAGATATTTCCATGTTTATACAGATAGCGGTGTAGAGATTTCCATGTTTATAGATAAAGCGGTGTAGTTATTTCCATGTGTAAAGAGATAGCTGTGTAGATATTTCCACGTATATGCAGATAGCTTTGTAGATATTTCCATTTTCATGCAGATAGCGGTGTAGATATTTACATGTTCAAACAGATAGCGGTGTAGATATTTCCATGTTCATTCAGATAGCTTTGTAGATATTTCCATGTTCATACAGATAGCGGTGTAGATATTTCCATGTTCATACAGATAGCGGTGTAGATATTTCCATGTTCATACAGATAGCGGTGCTGATATTTCCATGTTTATACAGGTAGCAGTGTAGATATTTCCATGTTTATACAGATAGCAGTGCTGATATTTCCATGTTTATACGGACAGCGGTGTAGATATTTCCACGTTTACAGATAGCGGTTTAGATATTTCCTTCTTAATACAGATGGCGGTGTAGATATTTTATGTTCATACAGATGGCGGTGTAGATATTTCCATGTTTATACAGATAGCGGTGTAGATATTTCCATGTTCATACAGATAGCGGTGCTGATATTTCCATGTTTATACAGGCAGCGGTGTAGATATTTCCATGTTTATACAGATAGCGGTTTAGATATTTCCTTCTTAATATAGATGGCGGTGTAGATATTTATTTGTTCATACAGATGGCGGTGCAGATATTTCCTTGTTCATACAGATGGCGGTGTAGATATTTCCATGGTTATAGATATAGCGGTGTAGTTATTTCCATGTGTAAAGAGATAGCTGTGTAGATATTTCCATGTATATGCAGATAGCTTTGTAGATATTTCCATTTTCATTCAGATAGGGGTGTAGATATTTACATGTTCAAACAGATAGCGGTGTAGATATTTCCATGTTCATTCAGATAGCTTTGTAGATATTTCCATGTTCATACAGAAAGCGGTGTAGATATTTCCATGTTCATACAGATAGCGGTGTAGATATTTCCATGTTCATACAGATAGCGTTGCTGATATTTCCATGTTTATACAGGTAGCAGTGTAGATATTTCCATGGTTATACAGATAGCGGTGTAGATATTTCCCTGTTTATACAGATAGCGGTGTAGATATTTCCATGTTTATTCAGATAGCGGTGTAGATATATCCATCTTAATACAGATGGCGGTGTAGATATTTATATGTTCATACAGATGGCGGGGCAGATACTTCCATGTTCATACAGATGGCGGTGTAGATATTTCCAAGTTTATACAGATAGCGGTGTACTTATTTCCATGTGTAAAGAGATAGCTGAGTAGATATTTCCATGTATATGCAGATAGCAGTGTAGATATTTCCATTTTCATGCAGATAGCGGTGTAGATATTTCCATGTTCAAACAGATAGCGGTGTAGATATTTCCATGTTCATACAGATAGCGGTGTAGATATTTCCATGTTCATACAGATAGCGGTGTAGATATTTCCATGTTTATACAGATAGCGGTGAAGATCTATGCATGTTTACACAGATAGTGGAGTAGATATTTCCATGTTCATCCAGATGGCTGTGTAGATATTTCCATGTTCATACAGATAGCGGTGTAGCTATTTCCATGTTCATACAGATAGCGGTGTAGATATTTCCATGTTCATACAGATAGCGGTGTAGATATTTCCATGTTCATACAGATAGCGGTGCTGATATTTCCATGTTTATACAGGCAGTGGTGTAGATATTTCAATGTTCATATAGATTGCAGTGTACATATTTCAATGTTCATACAGATAGCGGTTTAGATATTTCCTTCTTAATACAGATGGCGGTGTAGATATTTATATGTTCATACAGATGGCGGTGCAGATATTTCCATGTTCATACAGATGGCGGTGTAGATATTTCCATTTTTATAGAGATAGCGGAGTACTTATTTCCATGTGTTAAGAGATAGCTGTGTAGATATTTCCATGTGTATGCAGATAGCTGTGTAGATATTTCCATATTCATGCAGACAGCGGTGTAGATATTTCCATGTTCAAACAGATAGCGGTGTAGATATTTCCATGTTCATACAGATAGCGGTGTAGATATTTCCATGTTCATACAGATAGCGGTGTAGATAATTCCATGTTCATACAGATAGCGGTGCTGATATTTCCATGTTTATACAGGTAGTGGTGTAGATATTTCCATGTTTATACAGATAGCGGTGTAGATATTTCCATGTTTATACAGATAGCGGTGTAGATATTTCCATGTTTATACAGATAGCAGTGTAGATATCTCCATCTTAATACAGATGGCTGTGTAGATATTTATATGTTCATACAGATGGCGGTGCACAAATTTCCATGTTCATACAGATGGCGGTGTAGATATTTCCATGTTCATACAGATAGCGGTGTAGTTATTTCCATTTGTAAAGAGATAGCTGTGTAGATATTTCCATGTATATGCAGATAGCAGTGTAGATATTTCCATTTTCATGCAGATAGCGGTGTAGATATTTCCATGTTCAAACAGATAGCGGTGTAGATATTTCCATGTTCATACAGATAGCGGTGTAGATATTTCCATGTTCATATAGATAGCAGTGCAGATATTTCCATGTTTATACAGATAGCGGTGAAGATCTATGCATGTTTACACAGATAGCGAAGTAGATATTTCCATGTTCATCCAGATGGCTGTGTAGATATTTCCATGTTCATACAGATAGCGGTGTAGCTATTTCCATGTTCATACAGATAGCGGTGCAGATATTTCCATGTTCATACAGATAGCGGTGTAGATATTTCCATGCTCATACAGATAGCGGTGCTGATATTTCCATGTTTATACAGGCAGCGGTGTAGATATTTCAATGTTCATACAGATAGCGGTGTAGATATTTCAATGTTCATACAGATAGCGGTTTAGATATTTCTTTCTTAATACAGATGGCGGTGTAGATATTTATATGTTCATTCAGATGGCGGTGCAGATATTTCCATGTTCATACAGATGGCGGTGTAGATATTTCCATGTTTATAGAGATAGCGGAGTACTTATTTCCATGCGTTAAGAGATAGCTGTGTAGATATTTCCATGTGTATGCAGATAGCTGTGTAGATATTTCCATTTTCAAGCAGACAGCGTTGTAGATATTTCCATGCTCTAACAGATAGCGGTGTAGATATTTCCATGTTCATACAGATAGCGGTGTAGATATTTCCATGTTCATACAGATAGCGGTGTAGATATTTCCATGTTCATACAGATAGCGGTGTAGATAATTCCATGTTCATACAGATAGCGGTGATGATATTTCCATGTTTATACAGGTAGTGGTGTAGATATTTCCATGTTTATACAGATAGCGGTGTAGATATTTCCGTGTTCATACAGATAGTGGTATAACTATTTCCATGTTCATACAGATAACGGTGTAGCTATTTCCATGTTCATACAGATAGCAGTGTAGATATTTCCATGCTGATACAGATAGCGGTGTAGATACTTCAATGTTCATACAGATAGCGGTGTAGATATTTCCATGTTTATACAGATAGCGGTGTAGAGATTTCCATGTTTATAGATAAAGCGGTGTAGTTATTTCCATGTGTAAAGAGATAGCTGTGTAGATATTTCCACGTATATGCAGATAGCTTTGTAGATATTTCCATTTTCATGCAGATAGCGGTGTAGATATTTACATGTTCAAACAGATAGCGGTGTAGATATTTCCATGTTCATTCAGATAGCTTTGTAGATATTTCCATGTTCATACAGATAGCGGTGTAGATATTTCCATGTTCATACAGATAGCGGTGTAGATATTTCCATGTTCATACAGATAGCGGTGCTGATATTTCCATGTTTATACAGGTAGCAGTGTAGATATTTCCATGTTTATTCAGATAGCGGAGTAGATATCTCCATCTTAATACAGATGGCGGTGTAGATATTTATATGTTCATACAGATGGCGGTGCAGATATTTCCATGTTCATACAGATGGCGGTGTAGATATTTCCATGTTCATACAGATAGCGGTGTAGTTATTTCCATGTGTAAAGAGATAGCTGTGTAGATATTTCCATGTATATGCAGATAGCTGTGTAGATATTCCCATTTTCATGCAGATAGCGGTGTATATATTTCCATCTTCAAACAGATAGCGGTGTAGATATTTCCATGTTCATACAGATAGCAATGTAGATATTTCCATGTTTATACAGATAGCGGTGAAGATGTATGCATGTTTACACAGATAGCGGTGTGGATATTTCCATGTTCATCCAGAGGGCTGTGTAGATATATCCATGTTCATACAGATAGCGGAGTAGATATTTCCATGTTCATACTGATAGCGGTGTAGACATTTCCATGTTCATACAGATAGCAGTGTAGATATTTCCATGTTCATACAGATAGCGGTGCTGATATTTCCATGTTTATACAGGTAGCGGTGTAGATATTTCCATGTTTATACAGATAGCGGTGTATACATTTCCATGTTTATACAGATAGCGGTGTAGATATTTCCATGTTTATGCAGATAGCGGTGTAGATATCTCCATCTAAATAAAGATGGCGGTGCAGATATTTATATGTACATACAGATGGTGGTGCAGATATTTCCATGTTCATACAGATGGCGGTGTGGATATTTCCATGTTCATACAGATAGCGGTGTAGTTATTTCCATGTGTAAAGAGATAGCTGTGTAGGTATTTCCATGTATATGCTGATAGCAGTGTAGATATTTCCATTTTCATGCAGATAGCGGTGTAGATATTTCCATGTTCAAACAGATAGCGGTGTAGATATTTCCATGTTCATACAGATAGCGGTGTAGATATTTCCATGTTCATACAGATAGCGGTGTAGGTATTTCCATGTTTATACAGATAGCGGTGAAGATCTATGCATGTTTACACAGATAGCGGTGTAGATATTTCCATGTTCATCCAGATGGCTGTGTAGATATATCCATGTTCATACAGATAGCGGTGTAGATATTTCCATGTTCATACAGATGGCGGTGTAGATATTTCCATGTTCATACAGATAGCGGTGCTGATATTTCCATGTTTATACAGGTAGCAGTGTAGATATTTCCATGTTTACAGATAGCGGTGTAGATATTTCCATGTTTATACAGATAGCGGTGTAGATATCTCCTTCTTAATACAGATGGCGGTGTAGATATTTATATGTTCATACAGAGGGCGGTGCGGATATTTCCGTGTTCATACAGATGGCGGTGTAGATATTTCCATGTTTATAGAGATAGCAGTGTAGTTATTTCCATGTGTAAAGAGATAGCTGTGTAGATATTTCCATGTATATGCAGTTAGCTGTGTAGATATTTTCATTTTCATGCAGACAGCGGTGTGGATATTTCCATGTTCAAACAGATAGCGGTGTAGATATTTCCATGTTTATACAGATAGCAGTATAGATATCTCCATCTTAATACAGATGGCGGTGTAGATATTTATATGTTCATACAGATGGCGGAGCAGATATTTCCTTGTCCATACAGATGGCGGTGTAGATATTTCCATGTTCATACAGATAGCGGTGTAGTTATTTCCATGTGTAAACAGATAGCTGTGTAGATATTTCCATGTATATGCAGATAGCAGTGTAGATATTTCCATTTTCATGCAGATAGCGGTGTAGATATTTCCATGTTCAAACAGATAGCGGTGTAGATATTTCCATGTTCATACAGATAGCGGTGTAGATATTTCCATGTTCATACATATAGCGGTGTAGATATTTCCATGTTCATACAGATAGCGGTGTAGATATTTCCATGTTCATCCAGATGGCTGTGTAGATATATCCATGTTCATTCAGAAAGCGATGTAGATATTTCCATGTTCCTACAGATAGCGGTGCTGATATTTCCATGTTTATACAGGTAGCGGTGTAGAAATTTCCATGTTAATCCAGATAGCGGTGTAGATATTTCCATGTTTAAACAGATAGCGGTGTAGATATTTAAAGCTTTATACAGATAGCGGTGTAGATATCTCCATCTTAATACAGATGGCGGTGTAGATATTTATATGTTCATACAGATGGCGGTGTAGATATTTCCATGTTCATCCAGATGGCTCTGTAGATATATCCATGTTCAAACAGATAGCGGTGAAGATATTTCCTTGTTCATACAGATAGCGGTGTAGATATTTCCATGTTCATACAGATAGCGATGTAGATATTCCCATGTTCATACAGATAGCAGTGTAGATATTTTCATGTTCCTCCAGATGGCTGTGTAGATATATCCATGTTCATACAGATGGCGGTGTAGATATCTCCATGTTCATACAGATAGAGGGGCTGATATTTCCATGTTCATACAGATAGCGGTGCTGATATTTCCCTGTTTATACAGATAGCGGTGTAGATATTTCCATGATTATTCAGATAGCGGTGTAGATATCTCCATCTTAATACAGATAGCAGTGTAGATATTTATATGTTCATACAGATGGCGGTGCAGATATTTCCATGTTCATACAGATGGCGGTGTAGATATTTCCATGTTCATACAGATAGCGGTGTAGTTATTTCCATGTGTAAAGAGATAGCTGTGTAGATATTTCCATGTATATGCAGATAGCTGTGTAGGTATTTCCATTTTCATGCAGATAGCTGTGTAGATATTTCCATTTTCATGCAGATAGCGGTGTATATATTTCCATCTTCAAACAGATAGCGGTGTAGGTGTTTCCATGTTCATACAGATAGCGGTGTAGATATTTCCATGTTTATACAGATAGCGGTGAAGATGTATGCATGTTTACACAGATAGCGGTTTGGATATTTCCATGTTCATCCAGAGGGCTGTGTCGATATATCCATGTTCATCCAGATGGCTGTGTAGATATATCCATGTTCATACAGATGGCGGTGAAGGTATTTCCATGTTCATACAGATAGCGGTGTAGATATTTCCATGTTCAAACAGATAGCGGTGTAGATATTTCCATGTTCATACAGATAGCGGTGTAGATATCTCCATGTTCATACAGATAGCGGTGTAGATATTTCCATGTTCATACAGATAGCGGTTTAGATATTTCCATGTTCAAACAGATAGCGGTGTAGATAATTCCAAGTTCATACAGATAGCCGTGTTGATATTTCCATGCTTATACAGATAGCGGTGAAGATGTATGCATGTTTACACAGATAGCGGTGTAGATATTTCCATGTTCATGCAGATAGCGGTGTAGATATTTCCATGTTCATCCAGATGGCTGTGTAGATATATCCATGTTCATAGAGATAGCGGTGTAGATATTTCCATGTTCCTACAGATAGTGGTGTAGATATTTCCATGTTCATACAGATAGCATTGTAGCTATTTCCATGTTCATACAGATAGCAGTGTAGCTATTTCCATGTTCATAGAGATAGCGGTGTAGATATTTCCAGGTTTATACAAATAGCGGTGTAGATATCTCCATCTTAATACAGATGGCGGTGGAGATATTTATATGTTTATACAGATGGCGGTGCAGATATTTCCATGTTCATACAGATGGCGGTGTAGATATTTCCGTGTTTATAGAGATAGCGGTGTAGTTATTTCCATGTGTAAAGAGATAGCTTTGTAGATACTTCCATGTATATGCTGATAGCTGTGTAGATATTTCTATTTTCATGCAGATAGCGGTTTAGATATTTCCATGTTCATACAGATAGCGTTGTAGATATTTCCATGTTCATACAGATAGCGTTGTAGATATTTCCATGTTTATACAGATAGCGGTGAAGATGTATGCTTGTTTACACAGATAGCGGTGTACATATTTCCACGTTCATACAGATAGCGGTGTAGATATTTCAATGTTCATACAGATAGCGGTTTAGATATTTCCTTCTTAATACAGATGGCGGTGTAGATATTTATATGTTTATACAGATGGTGGTGCAGATATTTCCATGTTCATAGAGATGGCGGTATAGTTATTTCCATGTGTAAAGATATAGCTGTGTAGATATTTCCATGTATATGCAGATAGCTGTGTAGATATTTCTATTTTCATGCAGATAGCGGTTTAGATATTTCCATGTTCGTACAGATAGCGGTGTAGATATTTCCATGTTCATACAGATAGCGTTGTAGATATTTTCATGTTTATACAGATAGCGGTGAAGATATATGCATGTTTACACAGATAGCGGTGTAGATATTTCCATGTTCATACAGATAGCGGTGTAGATATTTCAATGTTCATACAGATAGCGGTTTAGATATTTCCTTCTTAATACAGATGGCAGTGTAGATATTTATATGTTCATACAGATGGTGGTGCAGATATTTCCATGTTCATACAGATGGCGGTGTAGATATTTCCATGTTTATAGATATAGCGGTGTAGTTATTTCCATGTGTAAAGAGATAGCTGTGTAGATATTTCCATGTATATGCAGATAGCTTTGTAGATATTTCCATTTTCATGCAGATAGCGGTGTAGATATTTCCATGTTCAAACAGATAGCGGTGTAGGTATTTCCATGTTCATACAGATAGCACTTTAGATATTTCCATGTTTATACAGATAGCGGTGAGGTTGTATGCATGTTTCCACAGATAGCGGTGTAGATATTTCCATGTTCATACAGATAGCGGTGTAGATATTTCCATGTTCATCCATATGGCTGTGTAGATATATCCATGTTCCTACAGATGGCGGTGAAGATATTTCCATGTTCATACAGATAGCGGTGCTGATATTTCCATTTTTATACAGGTAGCAGTGTAGATATTTCCATGTTTATACAGATAGCGGTGTAGGTATTTCCATGTTTATACATAATGCGGTGTAGATATTTCCAAGTTTATACAGAGAGCGGTTTAGATATCTCCATCTTAATACAGATGGCGGTGTAGATATTTATATGTTTATACAGATGGCGGTGCGGATATTTCCATGTTCATACAGATGGCGGTGTAGATATTTCCATGTTTACAGAGATAGCGTTGTATTTATTTCCATGTGTAAAGAGATAGCTGTGTAGATATTTCCATGTATATGCAGATAGCTGTGTAGTTATTTCCATTTTCATGCAGAGAGCGGTGTAGATATTTCCATGTTCTAACAGATAGCGGTGTAGATATTTCCATGTTCATACAGATAGCGGTGTAGATATTTCCATGTTCATACAGATAGCGGTGTAGATATTTCCATGTGCATACAGATAGCGGTGTAGATATTTCCATGTTTATACAGATAGCAGTGCTGATATTTCCATGTTTATACGGACAGCGGTGTAGATATTTCCACGTTTACAGATAGCGGTTTAGATATTTCCTTCTTAATACAGATGGCGGTGTAGATATTTTATGTTCATACAGATGGCGGTGTAGATATTTCCATGTTTATACAGATAGCGGTGTAGATATTTCCATGTTCATACAGATAGCGGTGCTGATATTTCCATGTTTATACAGGCAGCGGTGTAGATATTTCCATGTTTATACAGATAGCGGTTTAGATATTTCCTTCTTAATATAGATGGCGGTGTAGATATTTATTTGTTCATACAGATGGCGGTGCAGATATTTCCTTGTTCATACAGATGGCGGTGTAGATATTTCCATGGTTATAGATATAGCGGTGTAGTTATTTCCATGTGTAAAGAGATAGCTGTGTAGATATTTCCATGTATATGCAGATAGCTTTGTAGATATTTCCATTTTCATTCAGATAGCGGTGTAGATATTTACATGTTCAAACAGATAGCGGTGTAGATATTTCCATGTTCATTCAGATAGCTTTGTAGATATTTCCATGTTCATACAGAAAGCGGTGTAGATATTTCCATGTTCATACAGATAGCGGTGTAGATATTTCCATGTTCATACAGATAGCGTTGCTGATATTTCCATGTTTATACAGGTAGCAGTGTAGATATTTCCATGGTTATACAGATAGCGGTGTAGATATTTCCCTGTTTATACAGATAGCGGTGTAGATATTTCCATGTTTATTCAGATAGCGGTGTAGATATATCCATCTTAATACAGATGGCGGTGTAGATATTTATATGTTCATACAGATGGCGGGGCAGATACTTCCATGTTCATACAGATGGCGGTGTAGATATTTCCAAGTTTATACAGATAGCGGTGTACTTATTTCCATGTGTAAAGAGATAGCTGAGTAGATATTTCCATGTATATGCAGATAGCAGTGTAGATATTTCCATTTTCATGCAGATAGCGGTGTAGATATTTCCATGTTCAAACAGATAGCGGTGTAGATATTTCCATGTTCATACAGATAGCGGTGTAGATATTTCCATGTTCATACAGATAGCGGTGTAGATATTTCCATGTTTATACAGATAGCGGTGAAGATCTATGCATGTTTACACAGATAGTGGAGTAGATATTTCCATGTTCATCCAGATGGCTGTGTAGATATTTCCATGTTCATACAGATAGCGGTGTAGCTATTTCCATGTTCATACAGATAGCGGTGTAGATATTTCCATGTTCATACAGATAGCGGTGTAGATATTTCCATGTTCATACAGATAGCGGTGCTGATATTTCCATGTTTATACAGGCAGTGGTGTAGATATTTCAATGTTCATATAGATTGCAGTGTACATATTTCAATGTTCATACAGATAGCGGTTTAGATATTTCCTTCTTAATACAGATGGCGGTGTAGATATTTATATGTTCATACAGATGGCGGTGCAGATATTTCCATGTTCATACAGATGGCGGTGTAGATATTTCCATTTTTATAGAGATAGCGGAGTACTTATTTCCATGTGTTAAGAGATAGCTGTGTAGATATTTCCATGTGTATGCAGATAGCTGTGTAGATATTTCCATATTCATGCAGACAGCGGTGTAGATATTTCCATGTTCAAACAGATAGCGGTGTAGATATTTCCATGTTCATACAGATAGCGGTGTAGATATTTCCATGTTCATACAGATAGCGGTGTAGATAATTCCATGTTCATACAGATAGCGGTGCTGATATTTCCATGTTTATACAGGTAGTGGTGTAGATATTTCCATGTTTATACAGATAGCGGTGTAGATATTTCCATGTTTATACAGATAGCGGTGTAGATATTTCCATGTTTATACAGATAGCAGTGTAGATATCTCCATCTTAATACAGATGGCTGTGTAGATATTTATATGTTCATACAGATGGCGGTGCACAAATTTCCATGTTCATACAGATGGCGGTGTAGATATTTCCATGTTCATACAGATAGCGGTGTAGTTATTTCCATTTGTAAAGAGATAGCTGTGTAGATATTTCCATGTATATGCAGATAGCAGTGTAGATATTTCCATTTTCATGCAGATAGCGGTGTAGATATTTCCATGTTCAAACAGATAGCGGTGTAGATATTTCCATGTTCATACAGATAGCGGTGTAGATATTTCCATGTTCATATAGATAGCAGTGCAGATATTTCCATGTTTATACAGATAGCGGTGAAGATCTATGCATGTTTACACAGATAGCGAAGTAGATATTTCCATGTTCATCCAGATGGCTGTGTAGATATTTCCATGTTCATACAGATAGCGGTGTAGCTATTTCCATGTTCATACAGATAGCGGTGTAGATATTTCCATGTTCATACAGATAGCGGTGTAGATATTTCCATGCTCATACAGATAGCGGTGCTGATATTTCCATGTTTATACAGGCAGCGGTGTAGATATTTCAATGTTCATACAGATAGCGGTGTAGATATTTCAATGTTCATACAGATAGCGGTTTAGATATTTCTTTCTTAATACAGATGGCGGTGTAGATATTTATATGTTCATTCAGATGGCGGTGCAGATATTTCCATGTTCATACAGATGGCGGTGTAGATATTTCCATGTTTATAGAGATAGCGGAGTACTTATTTCCATGCGTTAAGAGATAGCTGTGTAGATATTTCCATGTGTATGCAGATAGCTGTGTAGATATTTCCATTTTCAAGCAGACAGCGTTGTAGATATTTCCATGCTCTAACAGATAGCGGTGTAGATATTTCCATGTTCATACAGATAGCGGTGTAGATATTTCCATGTTCATACAGATAGCGGTGTAGATATTTCCATGTTCATACAGATAGCGGTGTAGATAATTCCATGTTCATACAGATAGCGGTGATGATATTTCCATGTTTATACAGGTAGTGGTGTAGATATTTCCATGTTTATACAGATAGCGGTGTAGATATTTCCGTGTTCATACAGATAGTGGTATAACTATTTCCATGTTCATACAGATAACGGTGTAGCTATTTCCATGTTCATACAGATAGCAGTGTAGATATTTCCATGCTGATACAGATAGCGGTGTAGATACTTCCATGTTCATACAGATAGCGGTGTAGATATTTCCATGTTTATACAGATAGCGGTGTAGAGATTTCCATGTTTATAGAGAAAGCGGTGTAGTTATTTCCATGTGTAAAGAGATAGCTGTGTAGATATTTCCACGTATATGCAGATAGCTTTGTAGATATTTCCATTTTCATGCAGATAGCGGTGTAGATATTTACATGTTCAAACAGATAGCGGTGTAGATATTTCCATGTTCATTCAGATAGCTTTGTAGATATTTCCATGTTCATACAGATAGCGGTGTAGATATTTCCATGTTCATACAGATAGCGGTGTAGATATTTCCATGTTCATACAGATAGCGGTGCTGATATTTCCATGTTTATACAGGTAGCAGTGTAGATATTTCCATGTTTATTCAGATAGCGGTGTAGATATCTCCATCTTAATACAGATGGCGGTGTAGATATTTATATGTTCATACAGATGGCGGTGCAGATAGTTCCATGTTCATACAGATGGCGGTGTAGATATTTCCATGTTCATACAGATAGCGGTGTAGTTATTTCCATGTGTAAAGAGATAGCTGTGTAGATATTTCCATGTATATGCAGATAGCTGTGTAGATATTCCCATTTTCATGCAGATAGCGGTGTATATATTTCCATCTTCAAACAGATAGCGGTGTAGATATTTCCATGTTCATACAGATAGCAATGTAGATATTTCCATGTTTATACAGATAGCGGTGAAGATGTATGCATGTTTACACAGATAGCGGTGTGGATATTTCCATGTTCATCCAGAGGGCTGTGTAGATATATCCATGTTCATACAGATAGCGGAGTAGATATTTCCATGTTCATACTGATAGCGGTGTAGACATTTCCATGTTCATACAGATAGCAGTGTAGATATTTCCATGTTCATACAGATAGCGGTGCTGATATTTCCATGTTTATACAGGTAGCGGTGTAGATATTTCCATGTTTATACAGATAGCGGTGTATACATTTCCATGTTTATACAGATAGCGGTGTAGATATTTCCATGTTTATGCAGATAGCGGTGTAGATATCTCCATCTAAATAAAGATGGCGGTGCAGATATTTATATGTACATACAGATGGCGGTGCAGATATTTCCATGTTCATACAGATGGCGGTGTGGATATTTCCATGTTCATACAGATAGCGGTGTAGTTATTTCCATGTGTAAAGAGATAGCTGTGTAGGTATTTCCATGTATATGCTGATAGCAGTGTAGATATTTCCTTTTTCATGCAGATAGCGGTGTAGATATTTCCATGTTCAAACAGATAGCGGTGTAGATATTTCCATGTTCATACAGATAGCGGTGTAGATATTTCCATGTTCATACAGATAGCGGTGTAGGTATTTCCATGTTTATACAGATAGCGGTGAAGATCTATGCATGTTTACACAGATAGCGGTGTAGATATTTCCATGTTCATCCAGATGGCTGTGTAGATATATCCATGTTCATACAGATAGCGGTGTAGATATTTCCATGTTCATACAGATGGCGGTGTAGATATTTCCATGTTCATACAGATAGCGGTGCTGATATTTCCATGTTTATACAGGTAGCAGTGTAGATATTTCCATGTTTACAGATAGCGGTGTAGATATTTCCATGTTTATACAGATAGCGGTGTAGATATTTCCATGTTTATTCAGATAGCGGTGTAGATATCTCCATCTTAATACAGATGGCGGTGTAGATATTTATATGTTCATACAGATGGCGGTGCAGATATTTCCATGTTCATACAGATGGCGGTGTAGATATTTCCATGTTCATACCGATCGCGGTGTAGTTATTTCCATGTGTAAAGAGATAGCTGTGTAGATATTTCCATGTATTTGAAGATAGCTGTGTAGATATTTCCATTTTCATGCAGATAGCGGTGTATATATTTCCATCTTCAAACAGATAGCGGTGTAGATATTTCCATGTTCATACAGATAGCAATGTAGATATTTCCATGTTTATACAGATAGCGGTGAAGATGTATGCATGTTTACACAGATAGCGGTGTAGATATTTCCATGTTTATACAGATAGCTGTGTAGATATTTCTATGTTTATACAGATAGCGGTGTAGATATTTCCATGTTTATACAAATAGTGGTGTAGATATCTCCTTCTTAATACAGATGGCGGTGTAGATATTTATATGTTCATACAGATGGCGGTGCAGATATTTCCATGTTCATACAGATTCCGGTGTAGATATTTCAGTGTTTATAGAGATAGCGGTGTAGTTATTTCCATGTGTAAAGAGATAGCTGAGTAGATATTTCCATGTATATGCAGATAGCTGTGTAGTTATTTCCATTTTCATGCAGACAGCGGTGTAGATATTTCCATGTTGAAACAGATAGCGGTGTAGATATTTCCATGGTGAAACAGATAGCGGTGTAGATATTTCCACGTTTATACAGATTGCGGTGAAGATGTATGCATATTTAAACAGATAGCGGTGTAGATATTTCCATGTTCATACAGAGAGCGGTGTAGATATTTCCGTGTTCATCCAGATGGCGGTGTAGATATATCCATGTTCATACAGATAGCAGTGTAGATATTTCCATGTTCATACAGGTAGTGGTGTAGATATTTCCATGTTCATACAGATAGCGGTGTAGCTATTTCCATGTTCATACAGATAGCAGTGTAGATATTTCCAAGTTCATAGAGATAGCGGTGTAGATATTTCCATGTTCTTACAGATAGCGGTGCTGATATTTCCATGTTTATACAGGTAGCGGTTTAGATATTTCCATGTTTATACAGATTGCGGTGTAGATATTTCCATGTTTATACAGATAGCGGTGTAGATATTTCCAAGTTTATACAGACAGCGGTGTAGATATCTCCATCTTAATATAGATGGCGGTGTAGATATTTATATGTTCATACAGATGGCGTTGCAGATATTTCCATGTTCATACAGATGGCGGTGTGGATATTTCCATGTTTATAGAGATAGCGCTGTAGTTATTTCCATGTGTAAATAGATAGCTTTGTAGATATTTCCATGTATATGCAGATCACTGTGTAGATATTTCAATTTTCATGCAGATAGCGTTGTAGATATTTCCATGTTCAAACAGATAGCGGTGTAGATATTTCCATGTTCATACAAATAGCGGTGTAGATATTTCCATGTTCATACAGATAGCGGTGTAGATATTTCCATGTTCATACAGATAGCGGTGTAGCTATTTCCATGTTCATACAGATAGCGGTGTAGGTATTTCCATGTTCATCCAGATGGCTGTGTAGATATATCCATGTTCATACAGATGGCGGTGAAGATATTTCCATGTTTCTACAGATAGCGGTGTAGATATTTCCATGTTCATACATATAGCGGTGTAGGTGTTTCCATGTTCATACAGATAGCGGTGCTGATATTTCCATGTTTATACATGTAGCGGCGTAGATATTTCCATGTTTATACAGATAGCGGTGTAGATATTTCCATGTTTATACAGATAGCGGTGAAGATATATCCATCTTAATACAGATGGCGTTGCGGATATTTATAAGTTCATACAGATGGCGGTGCAGATATTTCCATGTTCATATGGATGGCGGTGTTGATATTTCCATGTTTATAGACATAGCGGTGTAGTTATTTCCATGCGTAAAGAGATAGCTTTGTAGATATTTCCATGTATATGCAGATAGCATTGTAGATATTTCTATTTTCATGCAGAGAGCGGTGTAGATATTTCCATGTTCATAAAGATAGCAGTGTAGATATTTCCATGTTTATACAGATAGCGGTGAAGATGTATGCATGTTTTCACAGATAGCGGTGTAGACATTTCCCTGTTCATACAGATAGCGGTGTAGATATTTCCATGTTCATCCAGATGGCTGTGTAGATATATCCATGTTCCTACAGATGGCGGTGAAGATATTTCCATGTTCATACAGATAGCGGTGCGGTTATTTCCATGTGTAAAGAGATAGCTGTGTAGATATTTCCATGTATATGCAGATAGCTGTGTATATATTTCCATTTTCATGCAGATAGCGGTTTAGATATTTCCATGTTCAAAAGGATAGCGGTGTAGATATTTCCATGTTCATAGACATAGCGGTGTAGATACTTCCATGTTCATACAGATAGAGGGGCTGATATTTCCATGTTCATACAGACAGCGATGCTGATATTTCCATTTTTATTCAGAGAGCGGTGTAGATATTTCCATGTTTATACAGATATTGGTTTAGATATTTCCATGTTTATACAGATAGCAGTGTAGATATCTCCATCTTAATACAGATGGCGGTGTAGATATTTATATGTTCATACAGATGGCGGTGCAGACATTTCCATGTTCATACAGACAGCGGTGTAGTTATTTCCATGTGTAAAGAGATAGCTGTGTAGATATTTCCATGTATATGCAGATAGCTGTGTAGATATTTCCATTTTCATGCTGATAGCGGTTTAATTTCCATGTTCAAACAGATAGCGGTGTAGATATTTCCGAGTTCATACAGAAAGCGGTGTTGATATTTCCATACTTATACAGATTGCGGTGAAGATGTATGCATGTTTACACTGATAGCAGTGAAGATATTTCCATGTTCATGCAGATAGCGGTGTAGATATTTCCATGTTCATCCAGATGGCAGTGTAGATATATCCATGTTCATACAGATAGCGGTGTAGATATTTCCATGTTCCTACAGATAGCGGTGTAGGTATTTCCATGTTTATACAGATAGCGGTGTAGATATCTCCATCTTAATACAGATGGCGGTGTAGATATTTATATGTTTATACAGATGGCGGTGCAGATATTTCCATGTTCATACAGATGGCGGTGTAGATATTTCCGTGCTTATAGAGATAGCGGTGTAGTTATTTCCATGTGTAAAGAGATAGCTTTGTAGATGTTTCCATGTATATGCAGATAGCAGTGTAGATATTTCTATTTTCATGCTGATAGCGGTTTAGATATTTCCATGTTCGTGCAGATAGCGGTGTAGATATTTCCATGTTCATACAGATATCATGGTAGATATTTCCATGTTTATACAGATAGCGGTGAAGATGTATGCATGTTAACACAGATAGCGGTGTAGATATTTCCATGTTCATACAGATAGCGGTGTAGATACTTCAATGTTCATACAGATAGCGGTTTAGATATTTCCTTCTTAATACAGATGGCGGTGTAGATATTTATATGTTTATACAGATGGCGGTGCAGATATTTCCATGTTCATACAGATGGCGGTGTAGATATTTCCGTGCTTATAGAGATAGCGGTGTAGTTATTTCCATGTGTAAAGAGATAGCTTTGTAGATGTTTCCATGTATATGCAGATAGCAGTGTAGATATTTCTATTTTCATGCTGATAGCAGTTTAGATATTTCCATGTTCGTGCAGATAGCGGTGTAGATATTTCCATGTTCATACAGATATCATGGTAGATATTTCCATGTTTATACAGATAGCGGTGAAGATGTATGCATGTTAACACAGATAGTGGTGTAGATATTTCCATGTTCATACAGATAGCGGTGTAGATACTTCAATGTTCATACAGATAGCGGTTTAGATATTTCCTTCTTAATACAGATGGCGGTGTAGATATTTATATGTTCATAGAGATGGTGGTGCAGATATTTCCATGTTCATACAGATGGCGGTGTAGATATTTCCATGTTTATAGATATAGCGGTGTAGTTATTTCCATGTGTAAAGAGATAGCTGTGTAGATATTTCCATGTATATGCAGATAGCTTTGTAGATATTTCCATTTTCATGCAGATAGCGGTGTAGATATTTCCATGTTCAAACAGATAGCGGTGTAGATGTTTCCATGTTCATACAGATAGCAGTGTAGATATTTCCATGTTTATACAGATAGCGGTGAAGATGTATGCATGTTTACACAGATAGCGGTGTAGATATTTCCATGTTCATAAAGATAGCGGTGTAGATATTTCCATGTTCATCCAGATGAATGTGTAGATATATCCATGTTCATACAGATGGCGGTGAAGATATTTCCATGTTCATACAGATAGCGGTGTAGTTATTTCCATGTGTAAAGAGATAGCTGTGTAGATATTTCCATGTATATCCAGATAGCTGTTTATATATTTCCATTTTCATGCAGATAGCCGTGTAGGTATTTCCATGTTCAAACAGATAGCGGTGTAGATATTTCCATGTTCATAGAGATAGCGGTGTAGATACTTCCATGTTCATACAGATAGAGGGGCTGATATTTCCATGTTCATACAGAGAGCGGTTCTGATATTTCCATGTTTATACAGATAGCGGTGTAGATATTTCCATGTTAATACAGATAGCTGTGTAGATATTTCCATGTTTATACAGATAGCGGTGTAGATATCTCCATCTTAATACAGATGGTGGTGTAGATATTTATATGTTCATACAGATGGCGGTGCAGATATTTCCATGTTCATACAGATAGCGGTGTAGTTATTTCCATGTGTAAAGAGATAGCTGTGTAGATATTTCCATGTATATGCAGATAGCTGTGTAGATATTTCCATTTTCATGCTGATAGCTGTATAGATATTTCCATGTTCAAGCAGATAGCGGTGTAGATATTTCCACGTTCATACAGATAGCTGTGTTGATATTTCCATGCTTATACAGATTGCGGTGAAGATGTGTGCATGTTTACACTGATAGCGGTGTAGATATTTCCATGTTCATGCAGATAGCGGTGTAGATATTTCCATGTACATCCAGATGGCTGTGTAGATATATCCATGTTCATACAGATAGCGGTGTAGATATTTCCATGTTCATACTGATAGTGGTGTAGATATTTCCATGTTCATACAGATAGCGGAGTAGCTATTTCCATGTTCATACAGATAGCAGTGTAGCTATTTCCATGTTCATAGATATAGCTGTGTAGACATTTCCATGTTCATACACATAGCGGTGCTGATATTTCCATGTTTATACAGGTAGCGGTGTAGATATTTCCATGTTTATAGAGATAGCGGTGTAGGTATTTCCATGTTTATACAGATAGCGGTGTAGATATTCCCAAGTTTATACAGATAGCGGTGTAGATATCTCCAACTTAATACAGATGGCGGTGTAGATATTTATATGTTTATACAGATGGCGGTGCAGATATTTCCATGTTCATACAGATGGCGGTGTAGATATTTCCATGTTTATAGATATAGCGGTGTAGTTATTTCCATGTGTAAAGAGATAGCTTTGTAGATATTTCCATGTATATGCAGATAGCTTTGTAGATATTTCCATTTTCATGCAGATAGCGGTGTAGATATTTCCATGTTCAAACAGATAGCGGTGTAGATATTTCCATGTTCATACTGATAGCAGTGTAGATATTTCCATGTTTATACAGATAGCGGTGAAGATGTATGCATGTTTACACAGATAGCGGTGTAGATATTTCCATGTTCATAAAGATAGAGGTGTAGATATTTCCATGTTCATCCAGATGAATGTGTAGATATATCCATGTTCATACAGATGGCGGTGAAGATATTTCCATGTTCATACAGATAGCGGTGTAGTTATTTCCATGTGTAAAGAGATAGCTGTGTAGATATTTCCATGTATATGCAGATAGCTGTGTATATATTTCCATTTTCATGCAGATAGCGGTGTAGATATTTCCATGTTCAAACAGATAGCGGTGTAGATATTTCCATGTTCATAGAGATAGCGGTGTAGATACTTCCATGTTCATACAGATAGAGGGGCTGATATTTCCATGTTCATACAGAGAGCGGTGCTGATATTTCCATGTTTATATAGATAGCGGTGTAGATATTTCCATGTTAATACAGATAGCGGTGTAGATATTTCCATGTTTATACAGATAGCGGTGTAGATATCTCCATCTTAATACAGATGGTGGTGTAGATATTTATATGTTCATACAGATGGCGGTGCAGATATTTCCGTGTTCATACAGATAGCGGTGTAGTTATTTCCATGTGTAAAGAGATAGCTGTGTAGATATTTCCATGTATATGCAGATAGCTGTGTAGATATTTCCATTTTCATGCTGATAGCGGTATAGATATTTCCATGTTCAAACAGATAGCGGTGTAGATATTTCCACGTTCATACAGATAGCGGTGTTGATATTTCCATGCTTATGCAGATTGCGGTGAAGATGTATGCATGTTTACACTGATTTCGGTGTAGATATTTCCATGTGCATGCACATAGCGGTGTAGATATTTCCATGTACATCCAGATGGCTGTGTAGATATATCCATGTTCATACAGATGGCGGTGTAGATATTTCCATGTTCATACAGATAGCGGTGTAGTTATTTCCATGTGTAAAGAGATAGCTGTGAAGATATTTCCATGTTCATACCAATAGTGGTGTAGATATTTCCATTTTCATGCAGATAGCGGTGTAGATATTTCCATGTTCAAACAGATAGCGGTGTAGATATTTCCATGTTCATACAGATAGCGGTGCAGATATTTCCATGTTCATACAGATAGCGGTGTAGATATTTCCATGTTTATACAGATAGCGGTGAAGATGTATGCATGTTTACACAGATAGCGGTGTGGATATTTCCATGTTCATCCAGAGGGCTGTGTAGATATATCCATGTTCATCCAGATGGCTGTGTAGATATATCCATGTTCATACAGATGGCGGTGAAGGTATTTCCATGTTCATACAGATAGCGGTGTAGATATTTCCATGTTAATACAGATAGCGGTGTAGATATTTCCATGTTCATACACATAGAGGGGATGATATTTCCATGTTCATACAGATAGAGGTGCTGATATTTCCATGTTTATACAGGTTGCGGTGTAGATATTTCCATGTTTATAGAGATAGCGGTGTAGATATTTCCATGTTCATACAGATAGCGGTGTAGATATTTCCATGTTTATACAGATTACGGTGAAGATGTATGCATATTTACACAGATAGCCGTGTAGATATTTTCATGTTTATACAGATAGCGGTGTAGATATTTCCATGTTTATACAGATAGCTGTGTAGATATATCCATCTTTATACAGATGGCGGTGTAGATATTTATATGTTCATACAGATGGCGGTGCAGATATTTCCATGTTCATACAGATGGCGGTGTAGATATTTCCATTTTCATACAGATAGCGGTGTAGTTATTTCCATGTGTAAAGAGATAGCTGTGTAGATATTTCCATGTATATGCAGATAGCAGTGTAGATATTTCCATTTTCATGCAGATAGCGGTGTAGATATTTCCATGTTCAAACATATAGCGGTGTAGATATTTCCATGTTCATACAGATATCATGGTAGATATTTCCATGTTTATACATATAGCGGTGAAGATGTATGCATGTTAACACAGATAGCGGTGTAGATATTTCCATGTTCATACAGATAGCGGTGTAGATACTTCAATGTTCATGCAGATAGCGGTTTAGATATTTCCTTCTTAATACAGATGGCGGTGTAGATATTTATATGTTCATAGAGATGGTGGTGCAGATATTTCCATGTTCATACAGATGGCGGTGTAGATATTTCCATGTTTATAGATATAGCGGTGTAGTTATTTCCATGTGTAAAGAGATAGCTGTGTAGATATTTCCATGTATATGCAGATAGCTTTGTAGATATTTCCATTTTCATGCAGATAGCGGTGTAGATATTTCCATGTTCAAACAGATAGCGGTGTAGATATTTCCATGTTCATACAGATAGCAGGGTAGATATTTCCATGTTTATACAGATAGCGGTGAAGATGTATGCATGTTTACACAGATAGCGGTGTAGATATTTCCATGTTCATAAAGATAGCGGTGCTGATATTTCCATGTTTATACAGGTAGTGGTGTAGATATTTCCATGTTCATACAGATAGCGGTGTAGATATTTCCATGTTTATACAGGTAGTGGTGTAGATATTTCCATGTTCATACAGATAGCGGTGTAGATATTTCCATGTTCATCCAGATGGCTGTGTAGATATTTCCATGTTTATACAGATAGCGGTGTAGATATTTCCATGTTTATACAGATAGCGGTGTAGATATTTCCATGTTTATACAGATAGCGGTGTAGATATCTCCTTCTTAATACAGATGGCGGTGTAGATATTTATATGTTCATACAGAGGGCGGTGCGGATATTTCCATGTTCATACAGATGGCGGTGTAGATATTTCCATGTTTATAGAGATAGCGGTGTAGTTATTTCCATGTGTAAAGAGATAGCTGTGTAGATATTTCCATGTATATGCAGTTAGCTGTGTAGATATTTTCATTTTCATGCAGACAGCGGTGTGGATATTTCCATGTTCAAACAGATAGCGGTGTAGATATTTCCATGTTTATACAGATAGCAGTATAGATATCTCCATCTTAATACAGATGGCGGTGTAGATATTTATATGTTCATACAGATGGCGGTGCAGATATTTCCTTGTCCATACAGATGGCGGTGTAGATATTTCCATGTTCATACAGATAGCGGTGTAGTTATTTCCATGTGTAAACAGATAGCTGTGTAGATATTTCCATGTATATGCAGATAGCAGTGTAGATATTTCCATTTTCATGCAGATAGCGGTGTAGATATTTCCATGTTCAAACAGATAGCGGTGTAGATATTTCCATG
The DNA here is from genome assembly GCF_029281585.2 of Gorilla gorilla gorilla. Classification (NCBI taxonomy): domain Eukaryota; kingdom Metazoa; phylum Chordata; class Mammalia; order Primates; family Hominidae; genus Gorilla; species Gorilla gorilla. The sequence continues at coordinate 152,875,487 of NC_073231.2, forward strand.
TTCATACAGATAGCGGTGTAGATATTTCCATGTTCATAAAGATAGCGGTGTGGATATTTCCATGTTCATACAGATAGCGGTGTAGATATTTCCATGTTTATACAGATAGCGGTGAAGATGTACGCATGTTTACACAGATAGCGGTGTAGATATTTCCATGTTCATCCAGATGGCTGTGTAGATATATCCATGTTCATTCAGAAAGCGATGTAGATATTTCCATGTTCATACAGATAGAGGTGTAGCTATTTCCATGTTCATACAGATAGCGGTGTAGGTATTTCCATGTTCGTACAGATAGCGGTGTAGATATTTCCATGTTCCTACAGATAGCGGTGCTGATATTTCCATGTTTATACAGGTAGCGGTGTAGAAATTTCCATGTTAATCCAGATAGCGGTGTAGATATTTCCATGTTTAAACAGATAGCGGTGTAGATATTTCCAGCTTTATACAGATAGCGGTGTAGATATCTCCATCTTAATACAGATGGCGGTGTAGATATTTATATGTTCATACAGATGGCGGTGTTGATATTTCCATGTTCATCCAGATGGCTCTGTAGATATATCCATGTTCAAACAGATAGCGGTGAAGATATTTCCTTGTTCATACAGATAGCGGTGTAGATATTTCCATGTTCATACAGATAGCGATGTAGATATTCCCATGTTCATACAGATAGCAGTGTAGATATTTTCATGTTCCTCCAGATGGCTGTGTAGATATATCCATGTTCATACAGATGGCGGTGTAGATATCTCCATGTTCATACAGATAGAGGGGCTGATATTTCCATGTTCATACAGATAGCGGTGCTGATATTTCCCTGTTTATACAGATAGCGGTGTAGATATTTCCATGATTATTCAGATAGCGGTGTAGATATCTCCATCTTAATACAGATAGCAGTGTAGATATTTATATGTTCATACAGATGGCGGTGCAGATATTTCCATGTTCATACAGATAGCGGTGTAGTTATTTCCATGTGTAAAGAGATAGCTGTGTAGATATTTCCATGTATATGCAGATAGCTGTGTAGGTATTTCCATTTTCATGCAGATAGCTGTGTAGATATTTCCATTTTCATGCAGATAGCGGTGTATATATTTCCATCTTCAAACAGATAGCGGTGTAGGTGTTTCCATGTTCATACAGATAGCGGTGTAGATATTTCCATGTTTATACAGAGAGCGGTGAAGATGTATGCATGTTTACACAGATAGCGGTTTGGATATTTCCATGTTCATCCAGAGGGCTGTGTCGATATATCCATGTTCATCCAGATGGCTGTGTAGATATATCCATGTTCATACAGATGGCGGTGGAGGTATTTCCATGTTCATACAGATAGCGGTGTAGATATTTCCATGTTCAAACAGATAGCAGTGTAGATATTTCCATGTTCATACAGATAGCGGTGTAGATATCTCCATGTTCATACAGATAGCGGTGTAGATATTTCCATGTTCATACAGATAGCGGTTTAGATATTTCCATGTTCAAACAGATAGCGGTGTAGATATTTCCAAGTTCATACAGATAGCCGTGTTGATATTTCCATGCTTATACAGATAGCGGTGAAGATGTATGCATGTTTACACAGATAGCGGTGTAGATATTTCCATGTTCATGCAGATAGCGGTGTAGATATTTCCATGTTCATCCAGATGGCTGTGTAGATATATCCATGTTCATAGAGATAGCGGTGTAGATATTTCCATGTTCCTACAGATAGTGGTGTAGATATTTCCATGTTCATACAGATAGCATTGTAGCTATTTCCATGTTCATACAGATAGCAGTGTAGATATTTCCATGTTCATAGAGATAGCAGTGTAGATATTTCCATTTTCATACAGATAGCGGTGCTGATATTTCCATGTTTATACAGGTAGCGGTGTAGCTATTTCCATGTTTATACAGATAGCGGTGTAGTTATTTCCATGTTTATACAGATAGCGGTGTAGATATTTCCAGGTTTATACAGATAGCGGTGTAGATATCTCCATCTTAATACAGATGGCGGTGGAGATATTTATATGTTTATACAGATGGCGGTGCAGATATTTCCATGTTCATACAGATGGCGGTGTAGATATTTCCGTGTTTATAGAGATAGCGGTGTAGTTATTTCCATGTGTAAAGAGATAGCTTTGTAGATACTTCCATGTATATGCTGATAGCTGTGTAGATATTTCTATTTTCATGCAGATAGCGGTTTAGATATTTCCATGTTCATACCGATAGCGTTGTAGATATTTCCATGTTCATACAGATAGCGTTGTAGATATTTCCATGTTTATACAGATAGCGGTGAAGATGTATGCTTGTTTACACAGATAGCGGTGTACATATTTCCATGTTCATACAGATAGCGGTGTAGATATTTCAATGTTCATACAGATAGCGGTTTAGATATTTCCTTCTTAATACAGATGGCGGTGTAGATATTTATATGTTCATACAGATGGTGGTGCAGATATTTCCATGTTCATACAGATGGCGGTATAGTTATTTCCATGTGTAAAGAGATAGCTGTGTAGATATTTCCATGTATATGCAGATAGCTGTGTAGATATTTCTATTTTCATGCAGATAGCGGTTTAGATATTTCCATGTTCGTACAGATAGCGGTGTAGATATTTCCATGTTCATACAGATAGCGTTGTAGATATTTCCATGTTTATACAGATAGCGGTGAAGATATATGCATGTTTACACAGATAGCGGTGTAGATATTTCCATGTTCATACAGATAGCGGTGTAGATATTTCAATGTTCATACAGATAGCGGTTTAGATATTTCCTTCTTAATACAGATGGCAGTGTAGATATTTATATGTTCATACAGATGGTGGTGCAGATATTTCCATGTTCATACAGATGGCGGTGTAGATATTTCCATGTTTATAGATATAGCGGTGTAGTTATTTCCATGTGTAAAGAGATAGCTGTGTAGATATTTCCATGTATATGCAGATAGCTTTGTAGATATTTCCATTTTCATGCAGATAGCGGTGTAGATATTTCCATGTTCAAACAGATAGCGGTGTAGGTATTTCCATGTTCATACAGATAGCACTTTAGATATTTCCATGTTTATACAGATAGCGGTGAGGATGTATGCATGTTTCCACAGATAGCGGTGTAGATATTTCCATGTTCATACAGATAGCGGTGTAGATATTTCCATGTTCATCCATATGGCTGTGTAGATATATCCATGTTCCTACAGATGGCGGTGAAGATATTTCCATGTTCATACAGATAGCGGTGCTGATATTTCCATGTTTATACAGGTAGCAGTGTAGATATTTCCATGTTTATACAGATAGCGCTGTAGGTATTTCCATGTTTATACATAATGTGGTGTAGATATTTCCAAGTTTATACAGAGAGCGGTTTAGATATCTCCATCTTAATACAGATGGCGGTGTAGATATTTATATGTTTATACAGATGGCGGTGCGGGTATTTCCATGTTCATACAGATGGCGGTGTAGATATTTCCATGTTTACAGAGATAGCGTTGTATTTATTTCCATGTGTAAAGAGATAGCTGTGTAGATATTTCCATGTATATGCAGATACCTGTGTAGTTATTTCCATTTTCATGCAGAGAGCGGTGTAGATATTTCCATGTTCAAACAGATAGCGGTGTAGATATTTCCATGTTCATACAGATAGCGGTGTAGATATTTCCATGTTCATACAGATAGCGGTGTAGATATTTCCATGTGCATACAGATAGCGGTGTAGATATTTCCATGTTTATACAGATAGCAGTGCTGATATTTCCATGTTTATACAGACAGCGGTGTAGATATTTCCACGTTTACAGATAGCGGTTTAGATATTTCCTTCTTAATACAGATGGCGGTGTAGATATTTTATGTTCATACAGATGGCGGTGTAGATATTTCCATGTTTATACAGATAGCGGTGTAGATATTTCCATGTTCATACAGATAGCGGTGCTGATATTTCCATGTTTATACAGGCAGCGGTGTAGATATTTCCATGTTTATACAGATAGCGGTTTAGATATTTCCTTCTTAATATAGATGGCGGTGTAGATATTTATTTGTTCATACAGATGGCGGTGCAGATATTTCCTTGTTCACACAGATGGCGGTGTAGATATTTCCATGGTTATAGATATAGCGGTGTAGTTATTTCCATGTGTAAAGAGATAGCTGTGTAGATATTTCCATGTATATGCATATAGCTTTGTAGATATTCCCATTTTCATTCAGATAGCGGTGTAGATATTTACATGTTCAAACAGATAGCAGTGTAGATATTTCCATGTTCATTCAGATAGCTTTGTAGATATTTCCATGTTCATACAGATAGCGGTGTAGATATTTCCATGTTCATACAGATAGCGGTGTAGATATTTCCATGTTCATACAGATAGCGTTGCTGATATTTCCATGTTTATACAGGTAGCAGTGTAGATATTTCCATGGTTATACAGATAGCGGTGTAGATATTTCCCTGTTTATACAGATAGCGGTGTAGATATTTCCATGTTTATTCAGATAGCGGTGTAGGTATATCCATCTTAATACAGATGGCGGTGTAGATATTTATATGTTCATACAGATGGCGGGGCAGATACTTCCATGATCATACAGATGGCGGTGTAGATATTTCCAAGTTTATACAGATAGCGGTGTACTTATTTCCATGTGTAAAGAGATAGCTGAGTAGATATTTCCATGTATATGCAGATAGCAGTGTAGATATTTCCATTTTCATGCAGATAGCGGTGTAGATATTTCCATGTTCAAACAGATAGCGGTGTAGATATTTCCATGTTCATACAGATAGCGGTGTAGATATTTCCATGTTCATACAGATAGCGGTGTAGATATTTCCATGTTTATACAGATAGCGGTGAAGATCTATGCATGTTTACACAGATAGCGGAGTAGATATTTCCATGTTCATCCAGATGGCTGTGTAGATATTTCCATGTTCATACAGATAGCGGTGTAGCTATTTCCATGTTCATACAGATAGCGGTGTAGATATTTCCATGTTCATACAGATAGCGGTGTAGATATTTCCATGTTCATACAGATAGCGGTGCTGATATTTCCATGTTTATACAGGCAGCGGTGTAGATATTTCAATGTTCATATAGATTGCAGTGTACATATTTCAATGTTCATACAGATAGCGGTTTAGATATTTCCTTCTTAATACAGATGGCGGTGTAGATATTTATATGTTCATACAGATGGCGGTGCAGATATTTCCATGTTCATACAGATGGCGGTGTAGATATTTCCATTTTTATAGAGATAGCGGAGTACTTATTTCCATGTGTTAAGAGATAGCTGTGTAGATATTTCCATGTGTATGCAGATAGCTGTGTAGATATTTCCATATTCATGCAGACAGCGGTGTAGATATTTCCATGTTCAAACAGATAGCGGTGTAGATATTTCCATGTTCATACAGATAGCGGTGTAGATATTTCCATGTTCATACAGATAGCGGTGTAGATAATTCCATGTTCATACAGATAGCGGTGCTGATATTTCCATGTTTATACAGGTAGTGGTGTAGATATTTCCATGTTTATACAGATAGCGGTGTAGATATTTCCATGTTTATACAGATAGCGGTGTAGATATTTCCATGTTTATACAGATAGCAGTGTAGATATCTCCATCTTAATACAGATGGCTGTGTAGATATTTATATGTTCATACAGATGGCGGTGCACAAATTTCCATGTTCATACAGATGGCGGTGTAGATATTTCCATGTTCATACAGATAGCGGTGTAGTTATTTCCATTTGTAAAGAGATAGCTGTGTAGATATTTCCATGTATATGCAGATAGCAGTGTAGATATTTCCATTTTCATGCAGATAGCGGTGTAGATATTTCCATGTTCAAACAGATAGCGGTGTAGATATTTCCATGATCATACAGATAGCGGTGTAGATATTTCCATGTTCATACAGATAGCGGTGCAGATATTTCCATGTTTATACAGATAGCGGTGAAGATCTATGCATGTTTACACAGATAGCGGAGTAGATATTTCCATGTTTATCCAGATGGCTGTGTAGATATTTCCATGTTCATACAGATAGCGGTGTAGCTATTTCCATGTTCATACAGATAGCGGTGTAGATATTTCCATGTTCATACAGATAGCGGTGTAGATATTTCCATGCTCATACAGATAGCGGTGCTGATATTTCCATGTTTATACAGGCAGCGGTGTAGATATTTCAATGTTCATACAGATAGCGGTGTAGATATTTCAATGTTCATACAGATAGCGGTTTAGATATTTCTTTCTTAATACAGATGGCGGTGTAGATATTTATATGTTCATTCAGATGGCGGTGCAGATATTTCCATGTTCATACAGATGGCGGTGTAGATATTTCCATGTTTATAGAGATAGCGGAGTACTTATTTCCATGCGTTAAGAGATAGCTGTGTAGATATTTCCATGTGTATGCAGATAGCTGTGTAGATATTTCCATTTTCAAGCAGACAGCGTTGTAGATATTTCCATGCTCTAACAGATAGCGGTGTAGATATTTCCATGTTCATACAGATAGCGGTGTAGATATTTCCATGTTCATACAGATAGCGGTGTAGATATTTCCATGTTCATACAGATAGCGGTGTAGATAATTCCATGTTCATACAGATAGCGGTGATGATATTTCCATGTTTATACAGGTAGTGGTGTAGATATTTCCATGTTTATACAGATAGCGGTGTAGATATTTCCATGTTTATACAGATAGCGGTGTAGAGATTTCCATGTTTATAGATATAGCGGTGTAGTTATTTCCATGTGTAAAGAGATAGCTGTGTAGATATTTCCATGTATATGCAGATAGCTTTGTAGATATTTCCATTTTCATGCAGATAGCGGTGTAGATATTTACATGTTCAAACAGATAGCGGTGTAGTTATTTCCATGTTCATTCAGATAGCTTTGTAGATATTTCCATGTTTATACAGATAGCGGTGAAGATGTATGCATGTTTACACAGATAGCGGTGTGGATATTTCCACCTTCATCCAGAGGGCTGTGTAGATATATCCATGTTCATACAGATAGCGGTGTAGATATTTCCATGTTCATACTGATAGCGGTGTAGACATTTCCATGTTCATACAGATAGCGGTGTAGATATTTCCATGTTCATACAGAAAGCGGTGTAGATATTTCCATGTTCATACAGATAGCGGTGCTGATATTTCCATGCTTATACAGGTAGCGGTGTAGATATTTCCATGTTTATACAGATAGCGGTGTATACATTTCCATGTTTATACAGATAGCGGTGTAGATATTTCCATGTTTATGCAGATAGCAGTGTAGATATCTCCATCTTAATACAGATGGCGGTGCAGATATTTATATGTTCATACAGATGGCGGTGCAGATATTTCCATGTTCATACAGATGGCGGTGTGGATATTTCCATGTTCATACAGATAGCGGTGTAGTTATTTCCATGTGTAAAGAGATAGCTGTGTAGATATTTCCATGTATATGCAGATAGCAGTGTAGATATTTCCATTTTCATGCAGATAGCGGTGTAGATATTTCCATGTTCAAACAGATAGTGGTGTAGATTTTTCCATGTTCATACAGATAGCGGTGTAGATATTTCCATGTTCATACAGATAGCGGTGTAGATATTTCCATGTTCATCCAGATGGATGTGTAGATATATCCATGTTCATACAGATAGCGGTGTAGATATTTCCGTGTTCATACAGATAGTGGTATAGCTATTTCCATGTTCATACAGATAACGGTGTAGCTATTTCCATGTTCATACAGATAGCAGTGTAGATATTTCCATGCTGATACAGATAGCGGTGTAGATACTTCCATGTTCATACAGATAGCGGTGCTGATATTTCCATGTTTATACAGGCAGCGGTGTAGATATTTCCATGTTTATACAGATAGCGGTTTAGATATTTCCTTCTTAATACAGATGGCGGTGTAGATATTTATATGTTCATACTGATGGCGGTGCAGATAATTCCATGTTCATACAGATGGCGGTGTAGATATTTCCATGTTTATAGATATAGCGGTGTAGTTATTTCCATGTGTAAAGAGATAGCTGTGTAGATATTTCCATGTATATGCAGATAGCTTTGTAGATATTTCCATTTTCATTCAGATAGCTTTGTAGATATTTCCATGTTCATACAGATAGCGGTGTAGATAATTCAATGTTCATACTGATAGCGGTGCTGATATTTCCATGTTTATACAGGTAGTGGTGTAGATATTTCCATGATTATACAGATAGCGGTGTAGATATTTCCATGTTTATACAGATAGCGGTGTAGAGATTTCCATGTTTATAGATAAAGCGGTGTAGTTATTTCCATGTGTAAAGAGATAGCTGTGTAGATATTTCCACGTATATGCAGATAGCTTTGTAGATATTTCCATTTTCATGCAGATAGCGGTGTAGATATTTACATGTTCAAACAGATAGCGGTGTAGATATTTCCATGTTCATTCAGATAGCTTTGTAGATATTTCCATGTTCATACAGATAGCGGTGTAGATATTTCCATGTTCATACAGATAGCGGTGTAGATATTTCCATGTTCATACAGATAGCGGTGCTGATATTTCCATGTTTATACAGGTAGCAGTGTAGATATTTCCATGTTTATTCAGATAGCGGTGTAGATATCTCCATCTTAATACAGATGGCGGTGTAGATATTTATATGTTCATACAGATGGCGGTGCAGATATTTCCATGTTCATACAGATGGCGGTGTAGATATTTCCATGTTCATACAGATAGCGGTGTAGTTATTTCCATGTGTAAAGAGATAGCTGTGTAGATATTTCCATGTATATGCAGATAGCTGTGTAGATATTCCCATTTTCATGCAGATAGCGGTGTATATATTTCCATCTTCAAACAGATAGCGGTGTAGATATTTCCATGTTCATACAGATAGCAATGTAGATATTTCCACGTTTATACAGATAGCGGTGAAGATATATGCATGTTTACACAGATAGCGGTGTGGATATTTCCATGTTCATCCAGAGGGCTGTGTAGATATATCCATGTTCATACAGATAGCGGAGTAGATATTTCCATGTTCATACTGATAGCGGTGTAGACATTTCCATGTTCATACAGATAGCGGTGTAGATATTTCCATGTTCATACAGATAGCGGTGCTGATATTTCCATGTTTATACAGGTAGCGGTGTAGATATTTCCATGTTTATACAGATAGCGGTGTATACATTTCCATGTTTATACAGATAGCGGTGTAGATATTTCCATGTTTATGCAGATAGCGGTGTAGATATCTCCATCTAAATAAAGAAGTCAGTGCAGATATTTATATGTACATACAGATGGCGGTGCAGATATTTCCATGTTCATAAAGATGGCGGTGTGGATATTTCCATGTTCATACAGATAGCGGTGTAGTTATTTCCATGTGTAAAGAGATAGCTGTGTAGGTATTTCCATGTATATGCTGATAGCAGTGTAGATATTTCCATTTTCATGCAGATAGCGGTGTAGATATTTCCATGTTCAAACAGATAGCGGTGTAGATATTTCCATGTTCATACAGATAGCGGTGTAGATATTTCCATGTTCATACAGATAGCGGTGTAGGTATTTCCATGTTTATACAGATAGCGGTGAAGATCTATGCATGTTTACACAGATAGCGGTGCAGATATTTCCATGTTCATCCAGATGGCTGTGTAGATATATCCATGTTCATACAGATAGCGGTGTAGATATTTCCATGTTCATACAGATAGCGGTGTAGATATTTCCATGTTCATCCAGATGGCTGTGAAGATATATCCATGTTCATACAGATAGCGGTGTAGATATTTCCATGTTCATACAGATAGTGGTGTGGCTATTTCCATGTTCATACAGATAACGGTGTAGCTATTTCCATGTTCATACAGATAGCAGTGTAGATATTTCCATGTTGATACAGATAGCGGTGTAGATACTTCCATGTTCATACAGATATCGGTGCTGATATTTCCATGTTTATACAGGCAGCGGTGTAGATATTTCCATGTTTATACAGATAGCGGTTTAGATATTTCCTTCTTAATACAGATGGCGGTGTAGATATTTATATGTTCATACAGATGGCTGTGAAGATATATCCATGTTCATACAGATAGCGGTGTAGATATTTACATGATCAAACAGAGAGCGGTGTAGATTTTTCCATGTTCATTCAGATAGCTTTGTAGGTATTTCCATGTTCATACAGATAGCGGTGGAGATATTTCCATGTTCATACAGATAGCGGTGTAGATATTTCCATGTTCATACAGATAGCAGTGCTGATATTTCCATGTTTATACAGGCAGCGGTGTAGATATTTCCATGTTTATACAGATAGCGGTTTAGATATTTCCTTCTTAATACAGATGGCGGTGTAGATATATATATGTTCATACAGATGGCGGTGCAGATATTTCCATGTTCATACAGATGGCTGTGTAGATATTTCCATGTTTATAGATATAGCGGTGTAGTTATTTCCATGTGTTAAGAGATAGCTGTGTAGATATTTCCATGTATATGCAGATAGCTTTGTAGATATTTCCATTTTCATGCAGATAGCGGTGTAGATATTTACATGTTCGAACAGATAGCGGTGTAGATATTTCCATGTTCATTCAGATAGCTTTGTAGATATTTCCGTGTTCATACAGATAGCGGTGTAGATATTTCCATTTTCATACAGATAGCGGTGTAGATATTTCCATGTTCATGTAGATAGCGGTGTAGATATTTCCATGTTCATGCAGATAGCGGTGTAGATATTTCCATGTTCATACAGATAGCGGTGCTGATATTTCCATGTTTATACAGGTAGCGGTGTAGATATTTCCATGTTTAAACAGATAGCGGTGTAGATATTTCCATGTTTATACAGATAGCGGTGTAGATATTTCCATGTTCATTCAGAGAGCGGTGTAGCTATTTCCATGTTCATACAGATAGCGGTGTAGATATTTCCATGTTCATACAGATAGCGGTATAGATATTTCCATGTTCATATAGATAGCGGTGCTGATATTTCCATGTTTATACAGGCAGCTGTGTAGATATTTCAATGTTCATACAGATAGCGGTTTAGATATTTCCTTCTTAATACAGATGGCGGTGTAGATATTTATATGTTCATACAGATGGCGGTGCAGATATTTCCATGTTCATACAGATGGCGGTGTAGATATTTCCATGTTTATTTAGATAGCGGAGTACTTATTTCCATGTGTTAAGAGATAGCTGTGTAGATATTTCCATGTGTATGCAGATAGCTGTGTAGATATTTCCATATTCATGCAGACAGCGGTGTAGATATTTCCATGTTCAAACAGATAGCGGTGTAGATATTTCCATGTTCATACAGATAGCGGTGTAGATAATTCCATGTTCATACAGATAGCGGTGCTGATATTTCCATGTTTATACAGGTAGGGGTGTAGATATTTCCATGTTTATACAGATAGCGGTGTAGATATTTCCATGTTTATACAGATAGCGGTGTAGATATTTCCATGTTTATACAGATAGCAGTGTAGATATCTCCATCTTAATACAGATGGCGGTGTAGATATTTATATGTTCATACAGATGGTGGTGCACAAATTTCCATGTTCATACAGATGGCGGTGTAGATATTTCCATGTTCATACAGATAGCGGAGTACTTATTTCCATGTGTTAAGAGACAGCTGTGTAGATATTTCCATGTGTATGCAGATAGCTGTGTAGATATTTCCATTTTCAAGCAGACAGCGTTGTAGATATTTCCATGTTCAAACAGATAGCGGTGTAGATATTTCCATGTTCATACTGATAGCGGTGTAGATATTTCCATGTTCATACAGATAGCGGTGTAGATATTTCCATGTTCATACAGATAGCGGTGTAGATAATGCCATGTTCATACAGATAGCGGTGCTGATATTTCCATGTTTATACAGGTAGTGCTGTAGATATTTCCATGTTTATACAGATAGCGGTGTAGATATTTCCATGTTTATACAGATAGCGGTGTAGAGATTTCCATGTTTATAGATATAGCGGTGTAGTTATTTATATGTGGAAAGAGATAGCTGTGTAGATATTTCCATGTATATGCAGATAGCTTTGTAGATATTTCCATTTTCATGCAGATAGCGGTGTAGATATTTACATGTTCAAACAGCGGTGTAGATATTTCCATGTTCATTCAGATAGCTTTGTAGATATTTCCATGTTCATACAGATAGCGGTGTACATATTTCCATGTTCATACAGATAGCGGTGTAGATATTTCCATGTTCATACAGATAGCGGTGCTGATATTTCCATGTTTACAGGTAGCCGTGTAGATATTTCCATGTTTATACTGATAGCGGTGTAGATATTTCCATGTTTATACAGATAGTGGTGTAGATATTTCCATGTTTATTCAGATAGCGGTGAAGATGTATGCATGTTTACACAGATAGCGGTGTGTATATTTCCATGTTCATCCAGATGGCTGTGTAGATATATCCATGTTCATACAGATAGCGGTGTAGATATTTCCATGTTCATACTGATAGCGGTGTAGACATTTCCATGTTCATACAGATAGCGGTGTAGATATTTCCATGTTCATACAGATAGCGGTGTAGATATTTCCATGTTTATACAGATAGCGGTGTATACATTTCCATGTTTATACAGATAGCAGTGTAGATATTTCCATGTTTATGCAGATAGCGGTGTAGATATCTCCATCTTAATACAGATGGCGGTGCAGATATTTATATGTTCATACAGATGGCGGTGCAGATATTTCCATGTTCATACAGATGGCGGTGTGGATATTTCCATGTTCATACAGATAGCGGTTTAGTTATTTCCATGTGTAAAGAGATAGCTGTGTAGATATTTCCATGTATATGCAGATAGCAGTGTAGTTATTTCCGTTTTCATGCAGATAGCGGTGTAGATATTTCCATGTTCAAACAGATAGTGGTGTAGATATTTCCATGTTCATACAGATAGCGGTGTAGATATTTCCATGTTCATACAGATAGCGGTGTAGATATTTCCATGTTTATACAGATAGAGGTGAAGATGTATGCATGTTTACACAGATAGCGGTGTAGATATTTCCATGTTCATCCAGATGGCTGTGTAGATATATCCATGTTCATACAGATAGCGGTGTAGATATTTCCATGTTCATACAGATATCGGTGTAGATATTTCCATGTTCATCCAGATGGCTGTGTAGATATATCCATGTTCATACAGATAGCGGTGTAGATATTTCCATGTTCATACAGATAGTGGTGTAGCTATTTCCATGTTCATACAGATAACGGTGTAGCTATTTCCATGTTCATACAGATAGCAGTGTAGATATTTCCATGTTGATACAGATAGCGGTGTAGATACTTCCATGTTCATACAGATAGCGGTGCTGATATTTCCATGTTTATACAGGCAGCGGTGTAGATATTTCCATGTTTATACAGATAGCGGTTTAGATATTTCCTTCTTAATACAGATGGCGGTGTAGATATTTTTATATTCATACAGATGGCGGTGCAGATATTTCCATGTTCATACAGATGGCGGTGTAGATATTTCCATGTTTATAGATATAGCGGTGTAGTTATTTCCATGTGTAAAGAGATAGCTGTGTAGATATTTCCATGTATATGCAGATAGCTTTGTAGATATTTCCATTTTCATGCAGATAGCGGTGTAGATATTTACATGTTCAAACAGATAGCGGTGTAGATATTTCCATGTTCATTCAGATAGCTTTGTTGATATTTCCACGTTCATACAGATAGCGGTGTAGATAATTCCATGTTCATACAGATAGCGGTGCTGATATTTCTATGTTTATACAGGTAGTGGTGTAGATATTTCCATGTTTATACAGATAGCGGTGTAGACATTTCCATGTTTATACAGATAGCGGTGTAGATATTTCCATGTTTATAGATATAGCGGTGTAGTTATTTCCATGTGTAAAGAGATAGCTGTGTAGATATTTCCATGTATATGCAGATAGCTTTGTAGATATTTCCATTTTCATGCAGATTGCGGTGTAGATATTTACATGTTCAAACAGATAGCGGTGTAGATATTTCCATGTTCATTCAGATAGCTTTGTAGATATTTCCATGTTCGTACAGATAGCGGTGTAGATATTTCCATGCTCATACAGATAGCGGTGCTGATATTTCCATGTTCATACAGATAGCGGTGCTGATATTTCCATGTTTATACAGGTAGCAGTGTAGATATTTCCATGTTTACAGATAGCGGTGTAGATATTTCCATGTTTATACAGATAGCGGTGTAGATATTTCCATGTTTATTCAGATAGCGGTGTAGATATCTCCATCTTAATACAGATGGCGGTGTAGATATTTATATGTTCATACAGATGGCGGTGTAGATATTTCCATGTTCATACCGATCGCGGTGTAGTTATTTCCATGTGTAAAGAGATAGCTGTGTAGATATTTCCATGTATTTGAAGATAGCAGTGTAGATATTTCCATTTTCATGCAGATAGCGGTGTATATATTTCCATCTTCAAACAGATAGCGGTGTAGATATTTCCATGTTCATACAGATAGCAATGTAGATATTTCCATGTTTATACAGATAACGGTGAAGATGTATGCATGTTTACACAGATAGCGGTGTAGATATTTCCATGTTTATACAGATAGCTGTGTAGATATTTCTATGTTTATACAGATAGCGGTGTAGATATTTCCATGTTTATACAAATAGTGGTGTAGATATCTCCTTCTTAATACAGATGGCGGTGTAGATATTTATATGTTCATACAGATGACGGTGCAGATATTTCCATGTTCATACAGATTCCGGTGTAGATATTTCAGTGTTTATAGAGATAGCGGTGTAGTTATTTCCATCTGTAAAGAGATAGCTGAGTAGATATTTCCATGTATATGCAGATAGCTGTGTAGTTATTTCCATTTTCATGCAGACAGCGGTGTAGATATTTCCATGATGAAACAGATAGCGGTGTAGATATTTCCATGGTGAAACAGATAGAGGTGTAGATATTTCCACGTTTATACAGATTGCGGTGAAGATGTATGCATATTTACACAGATAGCGGTGTAGATATTTCCATGTTCATACAGATAGCGGTGTAGATATTTCCGTGTTCATCCAGATGGCGGTGTAGATATATCCATGTTCATACAGATAGCAGTGTAGATATTTCCATGTTCATACAGATAGTGGTGTAGATATTTCCATGTTCATACAGATAGCGGTGTAGCTATTTCCATGTTCATACAGATAGCAGTGTAGAAATTTCCAAGTTCATAGAGATAGCGGTGTAGATATTTCCATGTTCATACAGATAGCGGTGCTGATATTTCCATGTTTATACAGGTAGCGGTGTAGATATTTCCATGTTTATACAGATTGCGGTGTAGATATTTCCATGTTTATACAGATAGCGGTGTAGATATTTCCAAGTTTATACAGACAGCGGTGTAGATATCTCCATCTTAATATAGATGGCGGTGTAGATATTTATATGTTCATACAGATGGCGTTGCAGATATTTCCATGTTCATACAGATGGCGGTGTGGATATTTCCATGTTTATAGAGATAGCGCTGTAGTTATTTCCATGTGTAAAGAGATAGCTTTGTAGATATTTCCATGTATATGCAGATTACTGTGTAGATATTTCAATTTTCATGCAGATAGCGTTGTAGATATTTCCATGTTCAAACAGATAGCGGTGTAGATATTTCCATGTTCATACAAATAGCGGTGTAGATATTTCCATGTTCATACAAATAGCGGTGTAGATATTTCCATGTTCATACAGATAGCGGTGTAGATATTTCCATGTTCATACAGATAGCGGTGTAGCTATTTCCATGTTCATACAGATAGCGTTGTAGGTATTTCCATGTTCATCCAGATGGCTGTGTAGATATATCCATGTTCATACAGATGGCGGTGAAGATATTTCCATGTTCATACATATAGCGGTGTAGATATTTCCATGTTCATTCATATAGCGGTGTAGGTGTTTCCATGTTCATACAGATAGCGGTGCTGATATTTCCGTGTTTATACAGGTAGCGGCGTAGATATTTCCATGTTTATACAGATAGCGGTGTAGATATTTCCATGTTTATACAGATGGCGGTGTGGATATTTCCATGTTCATACAGATAGCGGTTTAGTTATTTCCATGTGTAAAGAGATAGCTGTGTAGATATTTCCATGTATATGCAGATAGCAGTGTAGTTATTTCCATTTTCATGCAGATAGCGGTGTAGATATTTCCATGTTCAAACAGATAGTGGTGTAGATATTTCCATGTTCATACAGATAGCGGTGTAGATATTTCCATGTTCATACAGATAGCGGTGTAGATATTTCCATGTTTATACAGATAGCGGTGAAGATGTATGCATGTTTACACAGATAGCGGTGTAGATATTTCCATGTTCATCCAGATGGCTGTGTAGATATATCCATGTTCATACAGATAGCTGTGTAGATATTTCCATGTTCATACTGATAGCGGTGTAGACATTTCCATGTTCATACAGATAGCGGTGTAGATATTTCCATGTTCATACAGATAGCGGTGTAGATATTTCCATGTTTATACAGATATCGGTGTATACATTTCCATGTTTATACAGATAGCAGAGTAGATATTTCCATGTTTATGCAGATAGCGGTGTAGATATCTCCATCTTAATACAGATGGCGGTGCAGATATTTATATGTTCATACAGATGGCGGTGCAGATATTTCCATGTTCATACAGATGGCGGTGTGGATATTTCCATGTTCATACAGATAGCGGTTTAGTTATTTCCATGTGTGAAGAGATAGCTTTGTAGATATTTCCATGTATATGCAGATAGCCGTGTAGTTATTTCCATTTTGATGCAGATAGCGGTGTAGATATTTCCATGTTCAAACAGATAGTGGTGTAGATATTTCCATGTTCATACAGATAGCGGTGTAGATATTTCCATGTTCATACAGATAGCGGTGTAGATATTTCCATGTTTATACAGATAGAGGTGAAGATGTATGCATGTTTACACAGATAGCGGTGTAGATATTTACATGTTCATCCAGATGGCTGTGTAGATATATCCATGTTCATACAGATAGCGGTGTAGATATTTCCATGTTCATACAGATATCGGTGTAGATATTTCCATGTTCATCCAGATGGCTGTGTAGATATATCCATGTTCATACAGATAGCGGTGTAGATATTTCCATGTTCATACAGATAGTGGTGTAGCTATTTCCATGTTCATACAGATAACGGTGTAGCTATTTCCATGTTCATACAGATAGCAGTGTAGATATTTCCATGTTGATACAGATAGCGGTGTAGATACTTCCATGTTCATACAGATAGCGGTGCTGATATTTCCATGTTTATACAGGCAGCGGTGTAGATATTTCCATGTTTATACAGATAGCGGTTTAGATATTTCCTTCTTAATACAGATGGCGGTGTAGATATTTTTATATTCATACAGATGGCGGTGCAGATATTTCCATGTTCATACAGATGGCGGTGTAGATATTTCCATGTTTATAGATATAGCGGTGTAGTTATTTCCATGTGTAAAGAGATAGCTGTGTAGATATTTCCATGTATATGCAGATAGCTTTGTAGATATTTCCATTTTCATGCAGATAGCGGTGTAGATATTTACATGTTCAAACAGATAGCGGTGTAGATATTTCCATGTTCATTCAGATAGCTTTGTTGATATTTCCATGTTCATACAGATAGCGGTGTAGATAATTCCAAGTTCATACAGATAGCGGTGCTGATATTTCTATGTTTATACAGGTAGTGGTGTAGATATTTCCATGTTTATACAGATAGCGGTGTAGACATTTCCATGTTTATACAGATAGCGGTGTAGATATTTCCATGTTTATAGATATAGCGGTGTAGTTATTTCCATGTGTAAAGAGATAGCTGTGTAGATATTTCCATGTATATGCAGATAGCTTTGTAGATATTTCCATTTTCATGCAGATTGCGGTGTAGATATTTACATGTTCAAACAGATAGCGGTGTAGATATTTCCATGTTCATTCAGATAGCTTTGTAGATATTTCCATGTTCGTACAGATAGCGGTGTAGATATTTCCATGCTCATACAGATAGCGGTGCTGATATTTCCATGTTCATACAGATAGCGGTGCTGATATTTCCATGTTTATACAGGTAGCAGTGTAGATATTTCCATGTTTACAGATAGCGGTGTAGATATTTCCATGTTTATACAGATAGCGGTGTAGATATTTCCATGTTTATTCAGATAGCGGTGTAGATATCTCCATCTTAATACAGATGGCGGTGTAGATATTTATATGTTCATACAGATGGCGGTGTAGATATTTCCATGTTCATACCGATCGCGGTGTAGTTATTTCCATGTGTAAAGAGATAGCTGTGTAGATATTTCCATGTATTTGAAGATAGCTGTGTAGATATTTCCATTTTCATGCAGATAGCGGTGTATATATTTCCATCTTCAAACAGATAGTGGTGTAGATATTTCCATGTTCATACAGATAGCAATGTAGATATTTCCATGTTTATACAGATAACGGTGAAGATGTATGCATGTTTACACAGATAGCGGTGTAGATATTTCCATGTTTATACAGATAGCTGTGTAGATATTTCTATGTTTATACAGATAGCGGTGTAGATATTTCCATGTTTATACAAATAGTGGTGTAGATATCTCCTTCTTAATACAGATGGCGGTGTAGATATTTATATGTTCATACAGATGACGGTGCAGATATTTCCATGTTCATACAGATTCCGGTGTAGATATTTCAGTGTTTATAGAGATAGCGGTGTAGTTATTTCCATCTGTAAAGAGATAGCTGAGTAGATATTTCCATGTATATGCAGATAGCTGTGTAGTTATTTCCATTTTCATGCAGACAGCGGTGTAGATATTTCCATGATGAAACAGATAGCGGTGTAGATATTTCCATGGTGAAACAGATAGAGGTGTAGATATTTCCACGTTTATACAGATTGCGGTGAAGATGTATGCATATTTACACAGATAGCGGTGTAGATATTTCCATGTTCATACAGATAGCGGTGTAGATATTTCCGTGTTCATCCAGATGGCGGTGTAGATATATCCATGTTCATACAGATAGCAGTGTAGATATTTCCATGTTCATACAGATAGTGGTGTAGATATTTCCATGTTCATACAGATAGCGGTGTAGCTATTTCCATGTTCATACAGATAGCAGTGTAGAAATTTCCAAGTTCATAGAGATAGCGGTGTAGATATTTCCATGTTCATACAGATAGCGGTGCTGATATTTCCATGTTCATACAGATGGCAGTGTAGATATTTCCGTGTTTATAGAGATAGCGGTGTAGTTATTTCCATGTGTAAAGAGATAGCTTTGTAGATATTTCCATGTATATGCAGATAGCTTTGTAGATATTTCCATTTTCATGCAGATAGCGGTGTAGATATTTACATGTTCAAACAGCGGTGTAGATATTTCCATGTTCATTCAGATAGCTTTGTAGATATTTCCATGTTCATACAGATAGCGGTGTACATATTTCCATGTTCATACAGATAGCGGTGTAGATATTTCCATGTTCATACAGATAGCGGTGCTGATATTTCCATGTTTACAGGTAGCCGTGTAGATATTTCCATGTTTATACTGATAGCGGTGTAGATATTTCCATGTTTATACAGATAGTTGTGTAGATATTTCCATGTTTATTCAGATAGCGGTGAAGATGTATGCATGTTTACACAGATAGCGGTGTGTATATTTCCATGTTCATCCAGATGGCTGTGTAGATATATCCATGTTCATACAGATAGCGGTGTAGATATTTCCATGTTCATACTGATAGCGGTGTAGACATTTCCATGTTCATACAGATAGCGGTGTAGATATTTCCATGTTCATACAGATAGCGGTGTAGATATTTCCATGTTTATACAGATAGCGGTGTATACATTTCCATGTTTATACAGATAGCAGTGTAGATATTTCCATGTTTATGCAGATAGCGGTGTAGATATCTCCATCTTAATACAGATGGCGGTGCAGATATTTATATGTTCATACAGATGGCGGTGCAGATATTTCCATGTTCATACAGATGGCGGTGTGGATATTTCCATGTTCATACAGATAGCGGTTTAATTATTTCCATGTGTAAAGAGATAGCTGTGTAGATATTTCCATGTATATGCAGATAGCAGTGTAGTTATTTCCGTTTTCATGCAGATAGCGGTGTAGATATTTCCATGTTCAAACAGATAGTGGTGTAGGTATTTCCATGTTCATACAGATAGCAGTGTAGATATTTCCATGTTCATACAGATAGCGGTGTAGATATTTCCATGTTTATACAGATAGAGGTGAAGATGTATGCATGTTTACACAGATAGCGGTGTAGATATTTCCATGTTCATCCAGATGGCTGTGTAGATATATCCATGTTCATACAGATAGCGGTGTAGATATTTCCATGTTCATACAGATATCGGTGTAGATATTTCCATGTTCATCCAGATGGCTGTGTAGATATATCCATGTTCATACAGATAGCGGTGTAGATATTTCCATGTTCATACAGATAGTGGTGTAGCTATTTCCATGTTCATACAGATAACGGTGTAGCTATTTCCATGTTCATACAGATAGCAGTGTAGATATTTCCATGTTGATACAGATAGCGGTGTAGATACTTCCATGTTCATACAGATAGCGGTGCTGATATTTCCATGTTTATACAGGCAGCGGTGTAGATATTTCCATGTTTATACAGATAGCGGTTTAGATATTTCCTTCTTAATACAGATGGCGGTGTAGATATTTTTATATTCATACAGATGGCGGTGCAGATATTTCCATGTTCATACAGATGGCGGTGTAGATATTTCCATGTTTATAGATATAGCGGTGTAGTTATTTCCATGTGTAAAGAGATAGCTGTGTAGATATTTCCATGTATATGCAGATAGCTTTGTAGATATTTCCATTTTCATGCAGATAGCGGTGTAGATATTTACATGTTCAAACAGATAGCGGTGTAGATATTTCCATGTTCATTCAGATAGCTTTGTTGATATTTCCACGTTCATACAGATAGCGGTGTAGATAATTCCATGTTCATACAGATAGCGGTGCTGATATTTCTATGTTTATACAGGTAGTGGTGTAGATATTTCCATGTTTATACAGATAGCGGTGTAGACATTTCCATGTTTATACAGATAGCGGTGTAGATATTTCCATGTTTATAGATATAGCGGTGTAGTTATTTCCATGTGTAAAGAGATAGCTGTGTAGATATTTCCATGTATATGCAGATAGCTTGGTAGATATTTCCATTTTCATGCAGATTGCGGTGTAGATATTTACATGTTCAAACAGATAGCGGTGTAGATATTTCCATGTTCATTCAGATAGCTTTGTAGATATTTCCATGTTCGTACAGATAGCGGTGTAGATATTTCCATGCTCATACAGATAGCGGTGCTGATATTTCCATGTTCATACAGATAGCGGTGCTGATATTTCCATGTTTATACAGGTAGCAGTGTAGATATTTCCATGTTTACAGATAGCGGTGTAGATATTTCCATGTTTATACAGATAGCGGTGTAGATATTTCCATGTTTATTCAGATAGCGGTGTAGATATCTCCATCTTAATACAGATGGCGGTGTAGATATTTATATGTTCATACAGATGGCGGTGTAGATATTTCCATGTTCATACCGATCGCGGTGTAGTTATTTCCATGTGTAAAGAGATAGCTGTGTAGATATTTCCATGTATTTGAAGATAGCAGTGTAGATATTTCCATTTTCATGCAGATAGCGGTGTATATATTTCCATCTTCAAACAGATAGCGGTGTAGATATTTCCATGTTCATACAGATAGCAATGTAGATATTTCCATGTTTATACAGATAACGGTGAAGATGTATGCATGTTTACACAGATAGCGGTGTAGATATTTCCATGTTTATACAGATAGCTGTGTAGATATTTCTATGTTTATACAGATAGCGGTGTAGATATTTCCATGTTTATACAAATAGTGGTGTAGATATCTCCTTCTTAATACAGATGGCGGTGTAGATATTTATATGTTCATACAGATGACGGTGCAGATATTTCCATGTTCATACAGATTCCGGTGTAGATATTTCAGTGTTTATAGAGATAGCGGTGTAGTTATTTCCATCTGTAAAGAGATAGCTGAGTAGATATTTCCATGTATATGCAGATAGCTGTGTAGTTATTTCCATTTTCATGCAGACAGCGGTGTAGATATTTCCATGATGAAACAGATAGCGGTGTAGATATTTCCATGGTGAAACAGATAGAGGTGTAGATATTTCCACGTTTATACAGATTGCGGTGAAGATGTATGCATATTTACACAGATAGCGGTGTAGATATTTCCATGTTCATACAGATAGCGGTGTAGATATTTCCGTGTTCATCCAGATGGCGGTGTAGATATATCCATGTTCATACAGATAGCAGTGTAGATATTTCCATGTTCATACAGATAGTGGTGTAGATATTTCCATGTTCATACAGATAGCGGTGTAGCTATTTCCATGTTCATACAGATAGCAGTGTAGAAATTTCCAAGTTCATAGAGATAGCGGTGTAGATATTTCCATGTTCATACAGATAGCGGTGCTGATATTTCCATGTTTATACAGGTAGCGGTGTAGATATTTCCATGTTTATACAGATTGCGGTGTAGATATTTCCATGTTTATACAGATAGCGGTGTAGATATTTCCAAGTTTATACAGACAGCGGTGTAGATATCTCCATCTTAATATAGATGGCGGTGTAGATATTTATATGTTCATACAGATGGCGTTGCAGATATTTCCATGTTCATACAGATGGCGGTGTGGATATTTCCATGTTTATAGAGATAGCGCTGTAGTTATTTCCATGTGTAAAGAGATAGCTTTGTAGATATTTCCATGTATATGCAGATTACTGTGTAGATATTTCAATTTTCATGCAGATAGCGTTGTAGATATTTCCATGTTCAAACAGATAGCGGTGTAGATATTTCCATGTTCATACAAATAGCGGTGTAGATATTTCCATGTTCATACAAATAGCGGTGTAGATATTTCCATGTTCATACAGATAGCGGTGTAGATATTTCCATGTTCATACAGATAGCGGTGTAGCTATTTCCATGTTCATACAGATAGCGGTGTAGGTATTTCCATGTTCATCCAGATGGCTGTGTAGATATATCCATGTTCATACAGATGGCGGTGAAGATATTTCCATGTTCATACATATAGCGGTGTAGATATTTCCATGTTCATTCATATAGCGGTGTAGGTGTTTCCATGTTCATACAGATAGCGGTGCTGATATTTCCGTGTTTATACAGGTAGCGGCGTAGATATTTCCATGTTTATACAGATAGCGGTGTAGATATTTCCATGTTTATACAGATGGCGGTGTGGATATTTCCATGTTCATACAGATAGCGGTTTAGTTATTTCCATGTGTAAAGAGATAGCTGTGTAGATATTTCCATGTATATGCAGATAGCAGTGTAGTTATTTCCATTTTCATGCAGATAGCGGTGTAGATATTTCCATGTTCAAACAGATAGTGGTGTAGATATTTCCATGTTCATACAGATAGCGGTGTAGATATTTCCATGTTCATACAGATAGCGGTGTAGATATTTCCATGTTTATACAGATAGCGGTGAAGATGTATGCATGTTTACACAGATAGCGGTGTAGATATTTCCATGTTCATCCAGATGGCTGTGTAGATATATCCATGTTCATACAGATAGCGGTGTAGATATTTCCATGTTCATACTGATAGCGGTGTAGACATTTCCATGTTCATACAGATAGCGGTGTAGATATTTCCATGTTCATACAGATAGCGGTGTAGATATTTCCATGTTTATACAGATATCGGTGTATACATTTCCATGTTTATACAGATAGCAGTGTAGATATTTCCATGTTTATGCAGATAGCGGTGTAGATATCTCCATCTTAATACAGATGGCGGTGCAGATATTTATATGTTCATACAGATGGCGGTGCAGATATTTCCATGTTCATACAGATGGCGGTGTGGATATTTCCATGTTCATACAGATAGCGGTTTAGTTATTTCCATGTGTGAAGAGATAGCTTTGTAGATATTTCCATGTATATGCAGATAGCCGTGTAGTTATTTCCATTTTGATGCAGATAGCGGTGTAGATATTTCCATGTTCAAACAGATAGTGGTGTAGATATTTCCATGTTCATACAGATAGCGGTGTAGATATTTCCATGTTCATACAGATAGCGGTGTAGATATTTCCATGTTTATACAGATAGAGGTGAAGATGTATGCATGTTTACACAGATAGCGGTGTAGATATTTCCATGTTCATCCAGATGGCTGTGTAGATATATCCATGTTCATACAGATAGCGGTGTAGATATTTCCATGTTCATACAGATATCGGTGTAGATATTTCCATGTTCATCCAGATGGCTGTGTAGATATATCCATGTTCATACAGATAGCGGTGTAGATATTTCCATGTTCATACAGATAGTGGTGTAGCTATTTCCATGTTCATACAGATAACGGTGTAGCTATTTCCATGTTCATACAGATAGCAGTGTAGATATTTCCATGTTGATACAGATAGCGGTGTAGATACTTCCATGTTCATACAGATAGCGGTGCTGATATTTCCATGTTTATACAGGCAGCGGTGTAGATATTTCCATGTTTATACAGATAGCGGTTTAGATATTTCCTTCTTAATACAGATGGCGGTGTAGATATTTTTATATTCATACAGATGGCGGTGCAGATATTTCCATGTTCATACAGATGGCGGTGTAGATATTTCCATGTTTATAGATATAGCGGTGTAGTTATTTCCATGTGTAAAGAGATAGCTGTGTAGATATTTCCATGTATATGCAGATAGCTTTGTAGATATTTCCATTTTCATGCAGATAGCGGTGTAGATATTTACATGTTCAAACAGATAGCGGTGTAGATATTTCCATGTTCATTCAGATAGCTTTGTTGATATTTCCATGTTCATACAGATAGCGGTGTAGATAATTCCATGTTCATACAGATAGCGGTGCTGATATTTCTATGTTTATACAGGTAGTGGTGTAGATATTTCCATGTTTATACAGATAGCGGTGTAGACATTTCCATGTTTATACAGATAGCGGTGTAGATATTTCCATGTTTATAGATATAGCGGTGTAGTTATTTCCATGTGTAAAGAGATAGCTGTGTAGATATTTCCATGTATATGCAGATAGCTTTGTAGATATTTCCATTTTCATGCAGATTGCGGTGTAGATATTTACATGTTCAAACAGATAGCGGTGTAGATATTTCCATGTTCATTCAGATAGCTTTGTAGATATTTCCATGTTCGTACAGATAGCGGTGTAGATATTTCCATGCTCATACAGATAGCGGTGCTGATATTTCCATGTTCATACAGATAGCGGTGCTGATATTTCCATGTTTATACAGGTAGCAGTGTAGATATTTCCATGTTTACAGATAGCGGTGTAGATATTTCCATGTTTATACAGATAGCGGTGTAGATATTTCCATGTTTATTCAGATAGCGGTGTAGATATCTCCATCTTAATACAGATGGCGGTGTAGATATTTATATGTTCATACAGATGGCGGTGTAGATATTTCCATGTTCATACCGATCGCGGTGTAGTTATTTCCATGTGTAAAGAGATAGCTGTGTAGATATTTCCATGTATTTGAAGATAGCTGTGTAGATATTTCCATTTTCATGCAGATAGCGGTGTATATATTTCCATCTTCAAACAGATAGTGGTGTAGATATTTCCATGTTCATACAGATAGCAATGTAGATATTTCCATGTTTATACAGATAACGGTGAAGATGTATGCATGTTTACACAGATAGCGGTGTAGATATTTCCATGTTTATACAGATAGCTGTGTAGATATTTCTATGTTTATACAGATAGCGGTGTAGATATTTCCATGTTTATACAAATAGTGGTGTAGATATCTCCTTCTTAATACAGATGGCGTTGTAGATATTTATATGTTCATACAGATGACGGTGCAGATATTTCCATGTTCATACAGATTCCGGTGTAGATATTTCAGTGTTTATAGAGATAGCGGTGTAGTTATTTCCATCTGTAAAGAGATAGCTGAGTAGATATTTCCATGTATATGCAGATAGCTGTGTAGTTATTTCCATTTTCATGCAGACAGCGGTGTAGATATTTCCATGATGAAACAGATAGCGGTGTAGATATTTCCATGGTGAAACAGATAGAGGTGTAGATATTTCCACGTTTATACAGATTGCGGTGAAGATGTATGCATATTTACACAGATAGCGGTGTAGATATTTCCATGTTCATACAGATAGCGGTGTAGATATTTCCGTGTTCATCCAGATGGCGGTGTAGATATATCCATGTTCATACAGATAGCAGTGTAGATATTTCCATGTTCATACAGATAGTGGTGTAGATATTTCCATGTTCATACAGATAGCGGTGTAGCTATTTCCATGTTCATACAGATAGCAGTGTAGAAATTTCCAAGTTCATAGAGATAGCGGTGTAGATATTTCCATGTTCATACAGATAGCGGTGCTGATATTTCCATGTTTATACAGGTAGCGGTGTAGATATTTCCATGCTTATACAGATTGCGGTGTAGATATTTCCATGTTTATACAGATAGCGGCGTAGATATTTCCAAGTTTATACAGACAGCGATGTAGATATCTCCATCTTAATATAGATGGCGGTGTAGATATTTATATGTTCATACAGATGGCGTTGCAGATATTTCCATGTTCATACAGATGGCGGTGTGGATATTTCCATGTTTATAGAGATAGCGCTGTAGTTATTTCCATGTGTAAAGAGATAGCTTTGTAGATATTTCCATGTATATGCAGATCACTGTGTAGATATTTCAATTTTCATGCAGATAGCGTTGTAGATATTTCCATGTTCAAACAGATAGCGGTGTAGATATTTCCATGTTCATACAAATAGCGGTGTAGATATTTCCATGTTCATACAAATAGCGGTGTAGATATTTCCATGTTCATACAGATAGCGGTGTAGATATTTCCATGTTCATACAGATAGCGGTGTAGCTATTTCCATGTTCATACAGATAGCGGTGTAGGTATTTCCATGTTCATCCAGATGGCTGTGTAGATATATCCATGTTCATACAGATGGCGGTGAAGATATTTCCATGTTCATACATATAGCGGTGTAGATATTTCCATGTTCATTCATATAGCGGTGTAGGTGTTTCCATGTTCATACAGATAGCGGTGCTGATATTTCCGTGTTTATACAGGTAGCAGCGTAGATATTTCCATGTTTATACAGATAGCGGTGTAGATATTTCCATGTTTATACAGATGGCGGTGTGGATATTTCCATGTTCATACAGATAGCGGTTTAGTTATTTCCATGTGTAAAGAGATAGCTGTGTAGATATTTCCATGTATATGCAGATAGCAGTGTAGTTATTTCCATTTTCATGCAGATAGCGGTGTAGATATTTCCATGTTCAAACAGATAGTGGTGTAGATATTTCCATGTTCATACAGATAGCGGTGTAGATATTTCCATGTTCATACAGATAGCGGTGTAGATATTTCCATGTTTATACAGATAGCGGTGAAGATGTATGCATGTTTACACAGATAGCGGTGTAGATATTTCCATGTTCATCCAGATGGCTGTGTAGATATATCCATGTTCATACAGATAGCGGTGTAGATATTTCCATGTTCATACAGATAGCGGTGTAGATATTTCCATGTTCATCCAGATGGCTGTGTAGATATATCCATGTTCATACAGATAGCGGTGTAGATATTTCCATGTTCATACAGATAGTGGTGTAGCTATTTCCATGTTCATACAGATAACGGTGTAGCTATTTCCATGTTCATACAGATAGCAGTGTAGATATTTCCATGTTGATACAGATAGCGGTGTAGATACTTCCATGTTCATACAGATATCGGTGCTGATATTTCCATGTTTATACAGGCAGCGGTGTAGATATTTCCATGTTTATACAGATAGCGGTTTAGATATTTCCTTCTTAATACAGATGGCGGTGTAGATATTTATATGTTCATACAGATGGCTGTGAAGATATATCCATGTTCATACAGATAGCGGTGTAGATATTTACATGATCAAACAGAGAGCGGTGTAGATTTTTCCATGTTCATTCAGATAGCTTTGTAGATATTTCCATGTTCATACAGATAGCGGTGTAGATATTTCCATGTTCATACAGATAGCGGTGTAGATATTTCCATGTTCATACAGATAGCGGTGCTGATATTTCCATGTTTATACAGGCAGCGGTGTAGATATTTCCATGTTTATACAGATAGCGGTTTAGATATTTCCTTCTTAATACAGATGGCGGTGTAGATATATATATGTTCATACAGATGGCGGTGCAGATATTTCCATGTTCATACAGATGGCTGTGTAGATATTTCCATGTTTATAGATATAGCGGTGTAGTTATTTCCATGTGTTAAGAGATAGCTGTGTCGATATTTCCATGTATATGCAGATAGCTTTGTAGATATTTCCATTTTCATGCAGATAGCGGTGTAGATATTTACATGTTCGAACAGATAGCGGTGTAGATATTTCCATGTTCATTCAGATAGCTTTGTAGATATTTCCGTGTTCATACAGATAGCGGTGTAGATATTTCCATTTTCATACAGATAGCGGTGTAGATATTTCCATGTTCATGTAGATAGCGGTGTAGATATTTCCATGTTCATGCAGATAGCGGTGTAGATATTTCCATGTTCATACAGATAGCGGTGCTGATATTTCCATGTTTATACAGGTAGCGGTGTAGATATTTCCATGTTTAAACAGATAGTGGTGTAGATATTTCCATGTTTATACAGATAGCGGTGTAGATATTTCCATGTTCATTCAGAGAGCGGTGTAGCTATTTCCATGTTCATACAGATAGCGGTGTAGATATTTCCATGTTCATACAGATAGCGGTGTAGATATTTCCATGTTCATATAGATAGCGGTGCTGATATTTCCATGTTTATACAGGCAGCGGTGTAGATATTTCAATGTTCATACAGATAGCGGTTTAGATATTTCCTTCTTAATACAGATGGCGGTGTAGATATTTATATGTTCATACAGATGGCGGTGCAGATATTTCCATGTTCATACAGATGGCGGTGTAGATATTTCCATGTTTATTTAGATAGCGGAGTACTTATTTCCATGTGTTAAGAGATAGCTGTGTAGATATTTCCATGTGTATGCAGATAGCTGTGTAGATATTTCCATATTCATGCAGACAGCGGTGTAGATATTTCCATGTTCAAACAGATAGCGGTGTAGATATTTCCATGTTCATACAGATAGCGGTGTAGATAATTCCATGTTCATACAGCTAGCGGTGCTGATATTTCCATGTTTATACAGGTAGTGGTGTAGATATTTCCATGTTTATACAGATAGCGGTGTAGATATTTCCATGTTTATACAGATAGCGGTGTAGATATTTCCATGTTTATACAGATAGCAGTGTAGATATCTCCATCTTAATACAGATGGCGGTGTAGATATTTATATGTTCATACAGATGGTGGTGCACAAATTTCCATGTTCATACAGATGGCGGTGTAGATATTTCCATGTTCATACAGATAGCGGAGTACTTATTTCCATGTGTTAAGAGACAGCTGTGTAGATATTTCCATGTGTATGCAGATAGCTGTTTAGATATTTCCATTTTCAAGCAGACAGCGTTGTAGATATTTCCATGTTTATACAGATAGCGGTGTAGATATTTCCATGTGTATACAGATAGCGGTGTAGAGATTTCCATGTTTATAGATATAGCGGTGTAGTTATTTATATGTGTAAAGAGATAGCTGTGTAGATATTTCCATGTATATGCAGATAGCTTTGTAGATATTTCCATTTTCATGCAGATAGCGGTGTAGATATTTACATGTTCAAACAGATAGCGGTGTAGATATTTCCATGTTCATTCAGATAGCTTTGTAGATATTTCCATGTTCATACAGATAGCGGTGTAGATATTTCCATGTTCATACAGATAGCGGTTTAGATATTTCCATGTTCATACAGATAGCGGTGCTGATATTTCCATGTTTACAGGTATCCGTGTAGATATTTCCATGTTTATACTGATAGCGGTGTAGATATTTCCATGTTTATACAGATAGTGGTGTAGATATTTCCATGTTTATTCAGATAGCGGTGAAGATGTATGCATGTTTACACGGATAGCGGTGTGTATATTTCCATGTTCATCCAGATGGCTGTGTAGATATATCCATGTTCATACAGATAGCGGTGTAGATATTTCCATGTTCATACTGATAGCGGTGTAGACATTTCCATGTTCATACAGATAGCGGTGTAGATATTTCCATGTTTATACAGATAGCGTTGTAGATATTTCCATGTTCGTAGAGATAGCGGTGCTGATATTTCCATGTTTATACAGGTAGCAGTGTAGATATTTCCGTGTTTACAGATAGCGGTGTAGATATTTCCATGTTTATACAGATAGCGGTGTAGATATTTCCATGTTTATTCAGATAGCGGTGTAGATATCTCCATCTTAATACAGATGGCGGTGTAGATATTTATATGTTCATACAGATGGCGGTGCAGATATTTCCATGTTCATACAGATGGCGGTGTAGATATTTCCATGTTCATACCGATCGCGGTGTAGTTATTTCCATGTGTAAAGAGATAGCTGTGTAGATATTTCCATGTATTTGAAGATAGCTGTGTAGATATTTCCATTTTCATGCAGATAGCGGTGTATATATTTCCATCTTCAAACAGATAGCGGTGTAGATATTTCCATGTTCATACAGATAGCAATGTAGATATTTCCATGTTTATACAGATAGCGGTGAAGATGTATGCATGTTTACACAGATAGCGGTGTAGATATTTCCATGTTTATACAGATAGCTGTGTAGATATTTCTATGTTTATACAGATAGCGGTGTAGATATTTCCATGTTTATACAAATAGTGGTGTAGATATCTCCTTCTTAATACAGATGGCGGTGTAGATATTTATATGTTCATACAGATGGCGGTGCAGATATTTCCATGTTCATACAGATTCCGGTGTAGATATTTCAGTGTTTATAGAGATAGCGGTGTAGTTATTTCCATCTGTAAAGAGATAGCTGAGTAGATATTTCCATGTATACGCAGATAGCTGTGTAGTTATTTCCATTTTCATGCAGACAGCGGTGTAGATATTTCCATGTTGAAACAGATAGCGGTGTAGATATTTCCATGGTGAAACAGATAGCGGTGTAGATATTTCCACGTTTATACAGATTGTGGTGAAGATGTATGCATATTTAAACAGATAGCGGTGTAGATATTTCCATGTTCATACAGATAGCGGTGTAGATATTTCCGTGTTCATCCAGATGGCGGTGTAGATATATCCATGTTCATACAGATAGCAGTGTAGATATTTCCATGTTCATACAGGTAGTGGTGTAGATATTTCCATGTTCATACAGATAGCGGTGTAGCTATTTCCATGTTCATACAGATAGCAGTGTAGAAATTTCCAAGTTCATAGAGATAGCGGTGTAGATATTTCCATGTTCTTACAGATAGCGGTGCTGATATTTCCATGTTTATACAGGTAGCGGTTTAGATATTTCCATGTTTATACAGATTGCGGTGTAGATATTTCCATGTTTATACAGATAGCGGTGTAGATATTTCCAAGTTTATACAGACAGCGGTGTAGATATCTCCATCTTAATATAGATGGCGGTGTAGATATTTATATGTTCATACAGATGGCGTTGCAGATATTTCCATGTTCATACAGATGGCGGTGTGGATATTTCCATGTTTATAGAGATAGCGCTGTAGTTATTTCCATGTGTAAATAGATAGCTTTGTAGATATTTCCATGTATATGCAGATCACTGTGTAGATATTTCAATTTTCATGCAGATAGCGTTGTAGATATTTCCATGTTCGTACAGATAGCGGTGTAGATATTTCCATGTTCATACAAATAGCGGTGTAGATATTTCCATGTTCATACAGATAGCGGTGTAGATATTTCCATCTTCATACAGATAGCGGTGTAGCTATTTCCATGTTCATACAGATAGCGGTGTAGGTATTTCCATGTTCATCCAGATGGCTGTGTAGATATATCCATGTTCATACAGATGGCGGTGAAGATATTTCCATGTTCATACATATAGCGGTGTAGATATTTCCATGTTCATACATATAGCGGTGTAGGTGTTTCCATGTTCATACAGATAGCGGTGCTGATATTTCCATGTTTATACAGGTAGCGGCGTAGATATTTCCATGTTTATACAGATAGCGGTGTAGATATTTCCATGTTTATACAGATAGCGGTGAAGATATATCCATCTTAATACAGATGGCGTTGTGGATATTTATAAGTTCATACAGATAGCGGTGCAGATATTTCCATGTTCATATGGATGGCGGTGTTGATATTTCCATGTTTATAGACATAGCGGTGTAGTTATTTCCATGCGTAAAGAGATAGCTTTGTAGATATTTCCATGTATATGCAGATAGCATTGTAGATATTTCTATTTTCATGCAGAGAGCGGTGTAGATATTTCCATGTTCATACAGATAGCGGTGTAGATATTTCCATGTTTATACAGATTGCGGTGAAGATGTATGCATATTTACACAGATAGCGGTGTAGATATTTCCATGTTCATACAGATAGCGGTGTAGATATTTCCGTGTTCATCAAGATGGCTGTGTAGATATATCCATGTTCATACAGATAGCGGTGTAGATATTTCCATGTTCATACAGGTAGTGGTGTAGATATTTCCATGTTCATACAGATAGCGGTGTAGCTATTTCCATGTTCATACAGATAGCGGTGTAGAAATTTCCATGTTCATAGAGATAGCGGTGTAGATATTTCCATGTTCATACAGATAGCGGTGCTGATATTTCCATGTTTATACAGGTAGCGGTGTAGATATTTCCATGTTTATACAGATTGCGGTGTAGATATTTCCATGTTTATACAGATAGCGGTGTAGATATTTCCAAGTTTATACAGATAGCGGTGTAGATATCTGCATCTTAATATAGATGGCGGTGCAGATATTTATATGTTCATAGAGATGGCGGTTCAGATATTTCCATGTTCATGCAGATGGCGGTGTAGATATTTGTATGTTTATAGAGATAGCGCTGTAGTTATTTCCATGTGTAAAGAGATAGCTTTGTAGATATTTCCATGTATATGCAGATCGCTGTGTAGATATTTCCATTTTCATGCAGATAGAGGTTTAGATATTTCCATGTTCAAACCGATAGCGGTGAAGATATTTCCATGTTCGTAGAGATAGCGGTGTAGATATTTCCATGTTTATACAGATAGCGGTGAAGATGTATGCATGTTTACACAGATAGCGGTGTAGATATTTCCATGTTCATACAGAAAGCGGTGTAGATATTTTCATGTTCATCCAGATGGCTGTGTAGATATATCCATGTTCATACAGATGGTGGTGAAAATATTTCCATGTTCAGATAGCGGTGTAGATATTTCCAGGTTCATACAGATAGCGGTGTAGGTATTTCCATGTTCATACAGACAGCGGTGCTGATATTTCCATGTTCATCCAGATGGCTGTGTAGATATATCTATGTTCATACAGAAGGTGGTGAAGATATTTCCATCTTCATACAGATATCGGTGTAGATATTTCCATGTTCATACAGATAGCGGTGTAGATATTTCCATGTTCATACAGATAGCGGTGTAGATATTTCCATGTTCATACAGATAGCGGTGTAGATATTTCCATGTTTATACAGATAGCGGTTAGGATGTATGCATGTTTACACACATAGCGTTGTAGATATTTCCATGTTCATACAGATAGCGGTGTAGATATTTCCATGTTCATCCAGATGGCTGTGTAGATATATCCATGTTCATAAGATGGCGGTGAATATATTTATATCTTCATTCAGATGGCGGTGTAGATATTTCCATGCTCATACAGATAGCGTTGTAGATATTTCCATGTTTATACATATAGCGGTGTAGATATCTCCATCTTAATACAGATGGCGGTGCAGATATTTATATGTTCAAACAGATGGCAGTGCAGATATTTCCATGTTCATACAGATGGCGGTGTAGATATTTCGATGTTTATAGAGATATCGGTGTAGTTATTTCCATGTGTAAAGAGATAGCTTTGTAGATATTTCCATGTATATGCAGATAGCTGTGTAGATATTTCCATTTTCATGCAGATAGCGGTGGAGATATTTCCATGCTCAAACAGATAGCGGTGTAGATATTTCCACGTTCATACAGATAGCTGTGTAGATATTTCCATGTTTATACAGATAGCTGTGAAGAAGTAGGCTTGTTTACACAGATAGTGGTGTAGATATTTCCATGTTCATACAGATAGCGGTGTAGATATTTCCATGTTCATCCAGATGGCTGTGTAGACATATCCATGTTCATACAGATAGCGGTGCTGATTCTTCCATGTTCATACAGATGGCGGTGTAGATATTTCCATGTTTATAGAGATATCGGTGTAGTTATTTCCATGTGTAAAGAGATAGCTTTGTAGATATTTCCATGTATATGCAGATAGCTGTGTAGATATTTCCATTTTCATGCAGATAGCGCTGTAGATATTTCCATGGTCAAACAGAGAGCAGTGTAGATATTTCCATGTTCATACAGATAGCGGTGTAGATATTTCCATGTTTATACAGATAGCGGTGAAGATGTATGCTTGTTTACACAGATAGCGGTGTAGATATTTCCATGTTCATACAGATAGCGGTGTAGATATTTCCATGTTCATCCAGATGGCTGTGTAGACATATCCATGTTAATACAGATAGCGGTGCTGATATTTCCATATTCATCCAGATGGCTGTGTAGATATTTCCATGTTCATACAGATAGCGGTGGTGATATTTCCATGTTTATACAGGTAGTGGTGTACATATTTCCATGCTTATACAGATAGCGGTGTAGATATTTCCATGTTTATACAGATAGCGGTGAAGATGTATGCATGTTTACACAGATAGCGGAGTAGATATTTCCATGTTCATACAGATAGTGGTGTACATATTTCCATGTTCATCCAAATGGCTGTGTAGATATATCCATGTTCATACAGATGGCGGTGAAGATATTTCCATGTTCATACAGATATCGGTGTAGATATTTCCATGTTCATACAGATAGCGGTGTAGATATTTACATGATCATACAGATAGCGGTGCTGATATTTCCATGTTTATACAGATAGCGGTGTAGATATTTCCATGTTTATACAGATAGCGGTGTAGATATTTCCATGTTTATACAGATAGCGGTGTAGATATTTCGATGTTCATACAGATAGCGGTGTAGATATTTCCATGTTCATGCAGATAGCAGTGTAGGTATTTCCATGTTCATACAGATAGCGGTGCTGATATTTCCATGTTTATACAGGTAGCGGTGTAGATATTTCCATGTTTATACAGATAGCGGTGTAGATATCTCCATCTTAATACAGATGGCGGTGCAGATATTTATATGTTCATAGAGATGGCGGTTGAGATATTTCCATGTTCATACAGATGGCGGTGTAGATATTTCCACGTTTATAGAGATAGTGGTGTAGTTATTTCCATGTGTAAAGAGATAGCTTTGTAGATATTTCCACGTATATGCAGATAGCTGTGTAGATATTTCCATTTTCATGCAGATAGCGGTGTAGATACTTCCATGTTCAAACAGATAGCGGTGTAGATATTTCAATGTTCATACAGATTGCGGTGTGGGTATTTCCATGTTTATACAGATAGCGGTGAAGATGTATGCATGTTTACACAGATAGCGGTGTAGATAATTCCATGTTCATACAGATAGCGGTGTAGATATTTCCATGTTCATCCAGATGGCTGTGTAGATAAATGCATGTTCATACAGATGTCGGTGAAGATATTTATATCTTCATACAGATGGCGGTGTAGATATTTCCATGCTCATACAGATATCGGTGTAGATATTTCCATGTTTATACAGATAGCTGTGTAGATATCTCCATCTTAATACAGATGGCGGTGCAGATATTTCCATGTTCATACAGATGGCGGTGTAGACATTTCCATGTTTATAGAGATATCGGTGAAGTTATTTCCATGTGTAAAGAGATAGCTTTGTAGATATTTCCATGTATATGCAGATAGCTGTGTAGATATTTCCATTTTCATGCAGATACCTGTGTAGATATTTCCATGCTCAAACAAATAGCGGTGTAGATATTTCCATGTTCATACAGATAGCGGTGTAGATATTTCCATGTTTATACAGATAGCGGTGTAGATATTTCCATGTTCATACAGATAGCGGTGTAGATATTTCCATGTTCATACAGATATCGGTGTAGATATTTCCATGTACATACAGATAGCGGTGTAGATATTTCCATGTTCATACAGATAGCGGTGTAGCTATTTCCATGTTCATACAGATAGCGGTGTAGATATTTCCATGTTCATCCAGATGGCTGTGTAGATATTTCCATGTTCATACAGATAGCGGTGCTGATATTTCCATGTTCATACAGATGGCGGTGTAGATATTTCCATGTTTATAGAGATAGCGGTGAAGATATTTCCATGTTCATACCGATAGCTGTGCTGATATTTCCATGTTTATACAGGTAGCGGCGTAGATTTTTCCATGTTTATACAGATAGTGGTGTAGATATTTCCATGTTTATACAGATAGCGGTGTAGATATTTATATGTTCATACAGATGGCGGTGCAGATATTTCCATGTTCATACAGATGGCGGTGTAGATAATTCCATGTTTATAAAGATAGCGGTGTAGTTATTTCCATGTGTAAAAAGATAGCTTTGTAGATATTTCCATGTATATGCAGATAGCTGTGTAGATATTTCCATTTTCATGCAGACAGCGGTGTAGATATTTCCATGTTCAAACAGATAGCGGTGTAGATATTTCCATGTTAATACAGATTGCGGTGAAGGTGTATGCATATTTACACAGATAGCGGTGTAGATATTTCCATGTTCATACAGATAGCGGTGTAGATATTTCCGTGTTCATCCAGATGGCTGTGTAGATATATCCATGTTCATACAGATAGCGGTGTAGATATTTCCATGTTCATACAGGTAGTGGTGTAGATATTTCCATGTTCGTACAGATAGCGGTGTAGCTATTTCCATGTTCATACAGATAGCGGAGTAGAAATTTCCATGTTCATAGAGATAGCGGTTCAGATATTTCCATGTTCATGCAGATGGCGGTGTAGATATTTGTATGTTGATAGAGATAGCGCTGTAGTTATTTCCATGTGTAAAGAGATAGCTTTGTAGATATTTCCATGTATATGCAGATCGCTGTGTAGATATTTCCATTTTCATGCAGATAGCGGTTTAGATATTTCCATGTTCAAACAGATAGCGGTGAAGATATTTCCATGTTCATAGAGATAGCGGTGTAGATATTTCCATGTTTATACAGATAGCGGTGAAGATGTATGCATGTTTACACAGATAGCGGTGTAGATATTTCCATGTTCATACAGATAGCGGTGTAGATATTTTTATGTTCATCCAGATGGCTGTGTAGATATATCCATGTTCATACAGATGGCGGTGAAAATATTTCCATGTTCAGATAGCGGTGTAGATATTTCCATGTTCATACAGATAGCGGTGTAGATATTTCCATGTTCATACAGACAGCGGTGCTGATATTTCCATGTTCATGCAGATGGCTGTGTAGATATATCTATGTTCATACAGAAGGTGGTGAAGATATTTCCATCTTCATACAGATATTGGTGTAGATATTTCCATGTTCATACAGATAGTAGTGTAGGTATTTCCATGTTCATACAGATAGCGGTGCTGATATTTCCATGTTTATACAGGTAGCGGTGTAGATATTTCCATGTTTATACAGATAGCGGTGTAGATATTTCCATGTTTATACAGATAGCGGTGTAGATATTTCCATGTTTATAGAGATAGCGGTGAAGATATCTCCATCTTAATACAGATGGCGGTGCAGATATTTATATGTTCATAGAGATGGCGGTTCAGATATTTCCATGTTCATACAGATGGCGATGTAGATATTTCCATGTTTATAGAGATAGCGGTTAAGATGTATGCATGTTTACACAGATAGCGTTGTAGATATTTCCATGTTCATACAGATAGCGGCGTAGATATTTCCATGTTCATCCAGATGGCTGTGTAGATATATCCATGTTCATACAGATGGCGGTGAATATATTTATATCTTCATACAGATGGTGGTGTAGATATTTCCATGCTCATACAGATAGCGGTGTAGATATTTCCATGTTTATACATATAGCGGTGTAGATATCTTCATCTTAATACAGATGGTGGTGCA
The DNA here is from genome assembly GCF_029281585.2 of Gorilla gorilla gorilla. Lineage (NCBI taxonomy): Eukaryota > Metazoa > Chordata > Mammalia > Primates > Hominidae > Gorilla > Gorilla gorilla. The sequence continues at coordinate 152,914,255 of NC_073231.2, forward strand.
AATATTTATATGTTCAAACAGATAGCGGTGCAGATATTTCCATGTTCATACAGATGGCGGTGTAGATATTTTGATGTTTATAGAGATATCGGTGTAGTTATTTCCATGTGTAAAGAGATAGCTTTGTAGATATTTCCATGTATATGCAGATAGCTGTGTAGATATTTCCATTTTCATGCAGATAGTGGTGGAGATATTTCCATGCTCAAACAGATAGCGGTGTAGATATTTCCACGTTCATACAGATAGCGGTGTAGATATTTCCATGTTTATACAGATAGCAGTGAAGATGTATGCTTTTTTACACAGATAGCGGTGTAGATATTTCCATGTTCATACAAATAGCGGTGTAGATATTTCCATGTTCATCCAGATGGCTGTGTAGACATATCCATGTTCATACAGATAGCGGTGCTGATATTTCCATGTTCATACAGATGGCCGTGTAGATATTTCCATGTTTATAGAGACATCGGTGTAGTTATTTCCATGTGTAAAGAGATAGCTTTGTAGATATTTCCATGTATATGCAGATAGCTGTGTAGATATTTCCATTTTCATGCAGATAGCGCTGTAGATATTTCCATGGTCAAACAGATAGCAGTGTAGATATTTCCATGTTTATACAGATAGCGGTGTAGATATTTCCATATTTATACAGATAGCGGTGTAGATATTTCCATGTTTATACAGATAGCGGTGTAGATATTTCCATGGTCAAACAGATAGCGGTGTAGATATTTCCATGTTTATACAGATAGCGGTGTAGATATTTCCATATTTATACAGATAGCGGTGTAGATATTTCCATGTTTATACAGATAGTGGTGTAGATATCTCCATCATAATACAGATGGCGGTGCAGATATTTATATGTTCATAGAGATAGCGGTTCAGATATTTCCATGTTCATAGAGATGGCGGTGTAGATATTTCCACGTTTATAGAGATAGCGGTGTAGTTATTTCCATGTGTAAAGAGATAGCTTTGTAGATATTTCCATGTATATGCAGATAGCTGTGTAGATATTTCCATTTTCATGCAGATAGCGGTGTAGATACTTCCATGTTCAAACAGCGGTGTAGATATTTCAATGTTCATACAGATTGCGGTGTAGGTATTTCCATGTTTATACAGATAGCGGTGAAGATGTATGCATGTTTACACAGATAGCGGTGTAGATATTTCCATGTTCATACAGATAGCGGTGTAGATATTTCCATGTTCATCCAGATGGCTGTGTAGATAAATCCATGTTCATACAGATGTCGGTGAAGATATTTATATCTTCTTACAGATGGCGGTGTAGATATTTCCATGCTCATACAGATAGCGGTGTAGATATTTCCATGTTTATACAGATAGCGGTGTAGATATCTCCATCTTAATACAGATGGCGGTGCAGATATTTCCATGTTCATACAGATGGTGGTGTAGACATTTCCATGTTTATAGAGATATTGGTGTAGTTATTTCCATGTGTAAAGAGATAGCTTTGTAGATATTTCCATGTATATGCAGATAGCTGTGTAGATATTTCCATTTTCATGCAGATAGCTGTGTAGATATTTCCATGCTGAAACAGATAGCGGTGTAGATATTTCCATGTTCATACAGATAGCGGTGTAGATATTTCCATGTTTATACAGATAGCGGTGTAGATATTTCCATGTTCATACAGATAGCGGTATAGATATTTCCATGCTTATACAGATAGCGGTGTAGATATTTCCATGTTCCTACAGATAGCGGTGTAGATATTTCCATGTTCATCCAGAGGGCTGTGTAGATATATCCATGTTCATCCAGATGGCTGTGTAGATATATCCATGTTCATACAGATGGCGGTGAAGGTATTTCCATGTTCATTCAGATAGCGGTCTAGATATTTCCATGTTCATACAGATAGCGGTGTAGATATCTCCATGTTCATACAGATAGAGGGGCTGATATTTCCATGTTCATACAGATAGCGGTGCTGATATTTCCATGTTTATACAGGTAGCGGTGTAGATATTTCCATGTTTATACAGATAGAGGTGTAGATATTGCCATGTTTATACAGATAGCGGTGTAGATATTTCCATGTTTATACAGATATCGGTGTAGATATCTCCATCTTAATACAGATGGCCGTGTAGATATGTACATGTTCATACAGATGTCGGTGCAGCTATTTCCATGTTCATACAGATGGCGGTGAAGATATTTCCATGTTCATACAGATAGCGGTGCAGTTATTTCCATGTGTAAAGAGATAGCTGTGTAGATATTTCCATGTATATGCAGATAGCTGTGTAGATATTTAAATTTTCATGCAGATAGCGGTGTAGATATTTCCATGTTCAAACAGATAGCGGTGTAGATATTTCCATGTTCATACAGAGAGCGGTGTAGATATTACCATGTTTATACAGATTGCGGTGAAGATGTATGCATATTTACACAGATAGGGGTGTAGATATTTCCATGTTCATACAGATAGTGGTGTTGATATTTCCGTGTTCATCCAGATGGCTGTGTAGATATATCCATGTTCATACAAATAGCGGTGTAGATATTTCCATGTTCATACAGGTAGTGGTGTAGATATTTCCATGTTCATACAGATAGCGGTGTAGCTATTTCCATGTTCATACAGATAGCGGTGTAGAAATTTCCATGTTCATAGAGATAGCAGTGTAGATATTTCCAAGTTTATACAGATAGCGGTGTAGATATCTCCATTTTAATATAGATGGCGGTGTAGATATTTATATGTTCATACAGATGGCGGTGCAGATATTTCCATGTTCATACAGATGGCGATGTAGCTATTTCCATGTTTATAGAGATAGCGCTGTACTTATTTCCACGTGTAAAGAGATAGCTTTGTAGATATTTCCATGTATATGCAGATCGCTGTGTAGATATTTCCATGTTCAAACAGACAGCGGTGTAGATATTTCCATGTTCATACAGATAGCAGTGTAGATATTTCCATGTTTATACAGATAGCGGTGAAGATGTATGCATGTTTACACAGATAGCGGTGTAGATATTTCCATGTTCATACAGATAGCGGTGTAGATATTTCCATGTTCATACAGCTAGCGGTGTAGTTATTTCAATGTGTAAAGAGATAGCGGTGTAGATATTTCCATGTATATGCAGATAGCTGTGTTTATATTTCCATTTTCATGCAGATAGCGGTTTAGATATTTCCATGTTCAAACAGATAGCGGTGTAGATATTTCCATGTTCATAGAGATAGCGGTGTAGATACTTCCATGTTCATACAGATAGAGGGGCTGATATTTCCATGTTCATACAGATAGCGGTGCTGATATTTCCATGTTTATACAGAGAGCGGTGTAGATATTTCCATGTTTATTCAGATAGCGGTGTAGATATTTCCATGTTTATACAGATAGCGGTGTAGATATCTCCATCTTAATACAGATGGCGGTGTAGATATTTATATGTTCATACAGAAGGCGGTGCAGACATTTCCATGTTCATACAGATAGCGGCGTAGTTATTTACATGTGTAAAGTGATAGATGTGTAGATATTTCCATGTATATGCAGATAGCTGTGTAGATATTTCCATTTTCATGCTGATAGCGGTTTAGATATTTACATGTTCAAACAGATAGCGGTGTAGATATTTCCACGTTCATACAGATAGCGGTGTTGATATTACCATGCTTATACAGATTGCGGTGAAGATGTATGCATGTTTACACAGATAGCAGTGTAGATATTTCCATGTTCATTCAGATAGCGGTGTAGATATTTCCATGTTCATCCAGAAGGCTGTGTAGATATATCCATGTTCATGCTGATAGCGGTGTAGATATTTCCATGTTCCTACAGATAGTGGTGTAGATACCTCCATGTTCACACAGATAGCAGTGTAGCTATTTCCATGTTCATACAGATAGCAGTGTAGATATTTCCATGTTCATAGAGATAGCGGTGTAGGTATTTCCATGTTCATACAGATAGCGGTGCTGATATTTCCATGTTTATACAGGTAGCGGTGTAGGTATTTCCATGTTTATACAGATAGCGGTGTAGGTATTTCCATGTTTATACAGATAGCAGTGTAGATATTTCCAAGTTTATACAGATAGCGGTGTAGATATCTCCATCTAAATACAGATGGCAGTGTAGATATTTATATGTTTATACAGATGGCGGTGCAGATATTTCCATGTTCATACAGATGGCAGTGTAGATATTTCCGTGTTTATAGAGATAGCGGTGTAGTTATTTCCATGTGTAAAGAGATAGCTTTGTAGATATTTCCATGTATATGCAGATAGCTGTGTAGATATTTCTATTTTCATGCAGATAGCGGTTTAGATATTTCCATGTTCGTACAGATAGCGGTGTGGATATTTCCATGTTCATAGAGATAGCGGTGTAGATACTTCCATGTTCATACAGATAGAGGGGCTGATATTTCCATGTTCATACAGATAGCGGTGTAGTTATTTACATGTGTAAAGAGATAGATGTGTAGATATTTCCATGTATATGCAGATAACTGTGTAGATATTTCCATTTTCATGCTGATAGCGGTTTAGATATTTCCATGTTCAAACAGATAGCGGTGTAGATATTTCCACGTTCATACAGATAGCGGTGTTGATATTTCCATGCTTATACAGATTGCGGTGAAGATGTATGCATGTTTACACAGATAGCAGTGTAGATATTTCCATGTTCATGCAGATAGCGGTGTAGATATTTCCATGTTCATCCAGATGGCTGTGTAGATATATCCATGTTCATGCTGATAGCGGTGTAGATATTTCCATGTTCCTACAGATAGTGGTGTAGATATTTCCATGTTCATACAGATAGCAGTGTAGCTATTTCCATGTTCATGAAGATAGCGGTGTAGATATTTCCATGTTCATAGAGATAGCGGTGTAGATATTTCCATGTTCATACAGATAGCGGTGCTGATATTTCCATGTTTATACAGGTAGCGGTGTAGGTATTTCCATGTTTATACAGATAGCGGTGTAGGTATTTCCATGTTTATACAGATAGCAGTGTAGATATTTCCAAGTTTATACAGATAGCGGTGTAGATATCTCCATCTAAATACAGATGGCAGTGTAGATATTTATATGTTTATACAGATGGCGGTGCAGATATTTCCATGTTCATACAGATGGCAGTGTAGATATTTCCGTGTTTATAGAGATAGCGGTGTAGTTATTTCCATGTGTAAAGAGATAGCTTTGTAGATATTTCCATGTATATGCAGATAGCTGTGTAGATATTTCTATTTTCATGCAGATAGCGGTTTAGATATTTCCATGTTCGTACAGATAGCGGTGTAGATATTTCCATGTTCATACAGATAGCGGTGTAGATATTTCCATGTTTATACAGATAGCGGTGAAGATATATGCATGTTTACACAGATAGCGGTGTAGATATTTCCATGTTCATTCAGATAGCGGTGTAGATATTTCAATGTTCATACAGATAGCGGTTTAGATATTTCCTTCTTAATACAGATGGCGGTGTAGATATTTATATGTTCATACAGATGGTGGTGCAGATATTTCCATGTTCATACAGATGGCGGTGTAGATATTTCCATGTTTATAGATTTAGCGGTGTAGTTATTTCCATGTGTAAAGAGATAGCTGTGTAGATGTTTCCATGTATATGCAGATAGCTTTGTAGATATTTCCATTTTCATGCAGATAGCGGTGTAGATATTTCCATGTTCAAACAGATAGCGGTGTAGATATTTCCATGTTCATACAGATAGGAGTGTAGATATTTCCAGGTTTATAGAGATAGCGGTGAAGATGTATGCATGTTTACACAGATAGCGGTGTAGATATTTCCATCTTCAAACAGATAGCGGTGTAGATATTTCCATGTTCATACAGAGAGCGGTGTAGATATTTCCATGTTTATACAGATAGCGGTGAAGATGTATGCATGTTTACACAGATAGCGGTGTGAATATTTCCAAGTTCATCCAGAGGGCTGTGTAGATATATCCATGTTCATCCAGATGGCTGTGTAGATATATCCATGTTCATACAGATGGCGGTGAAGGTATTTCCATGTTCATTCAGATAGCGGTCTAGATATTTCCATGTTCATACAGATAGCGGTGTAGATATCTCCATGTTCATACAGATAGAGGGGCTGATATTTCCATGTTCATACAGATAGCGGTGCTGATATTTCCATTTTTTTACAGGTAGCGGTGTAGATATTTCCATGTTTATTCAGATAGCGGTGTAGATATTGCCATGTTTATACAGATAGCGGTGTAGATATTTCCATGTTTATACAGATATCGGTGTAGATATCTCCATCTTAATACAGATGGCCGTGTAGATATGTATATGTTCATACAGATGTCGGTGCAGCTATTTCCATGTTCATACAGATGGCGGTGAAGATATTTCCATGTTCATACAGATAGAGGTGTATTTATTTCCATGTGTAAAGAGATAGCTGTGTAGATATTTCCATGTATATGCAGATAGCTCTGTAGATATTTTCATTTTCATGCAGATAGCTGTGTAGATATTTCCATGTTCAAACAGATAGCGGTGTAGATATTTCCATGTTCATACAGAGAGCGGTGTAGTTATTACCATGTTTATACAGATTGCGGTGAAGATGTATGCATATTTACTCAGATAGCGGTGTTGATATTTCCATGTTCATACAGATAGTGGTGTAGATATTTCCGTGTTCATCCAGATGGCTGTGTAGATATATCCATGTTCATACAAATAGCGGTGTAGATATTTCCATGTTCATACAGGTAGTGGTGTAGATATTTCCATGTTCATACAGATAGCGGTGTAGCTATTTCCATGTTCATACAGATAGCGGTGTAGAAATTTCCATGTTCATAGAGATAGCAGTGTAGATATTTCCAAGTTTATACAGATAGCGGTGTAGATATCTCCATTTTAATATAGATGGCAGTGTAGATATTTATATGTTCATACAGATGGCGGTGCAGATATTTCCATGTTCATACAGATGGCGGTGTAGATATTTCCATGTTTATAGAGATAGCGCTGTACTTATTTCCACGTGTAAAGAGATAGCTTTGTAGATATTTCCATGTATATGCAGATCGCTGTGTAGATATTTCCATTTTCATGCAGATAGCGGTGTAGATATTTCCATGTTGAAACAGATAGCGGTGTAGATATTTCCATGTTCATACAGATAGCAGTGTAGATATTTCCATGTTTATACAGATAGCGGTGAAGATGTATGCATGTTTACACAGATAGTGGTGTGGATATTTCCAAGTTCATCCAGAGGGCTGTGTAGATATATCCATGTTCATCCAGATGGCTGTGTAGATATATCCATGTTCATACAGATGGCGGTGAAGGTATTTCCATGTTCATTCAGATAGCGGTCTAGATATTTCCATGTTCATACAGATAGCGGTGTAGATATCTCCATGTTCATACAGATAGAGGGGCTTATATTTCCATGTTCATACAGATAGCGGTGCTGATATTTCCATGTTTATACAGGTAGCGGTGTAGATATTTCCATGTTTATACAGATAGCGGTGTAGATATTGCCATGTTTATACAGATAGCGGTGTAGATATTTCCATGTTTATACAGATATCGGTGTAGATATCTCCATCTTAATACAGATGGCCGTGTAGATATGTATATGTTCATACAGATGTCGGTGCAGCTATTTCCATGTTCATGCAGATGGCGGTGAAGATATTTCCATGTTCATACAGATAGCGGTGTAGTTATTTCCATTTGTAAAGAGATAGCTGTGTAGATATTTCCATGTATATGCAGATAGCTGTGTAGATATTTCCATTTTCATGCAGATAGCGGTGTAGATATTTCCATGTTCACACAGATAGCGGTGTAGATATTTCCATGTTCATACAGAGAGCGGTGTAGATATTACCATGTTTATACAGATTGCGGTGAAGAAGTATGCATATTTACACAGATAGCGGTGTAGATATTTCCATGTTCATACAGATAGTGGTGTAGATATTTCCGTGTTCATCCAGATGGCTGTGTAGATATATCCATGTTCATACAAATAGCAGTGTAGATATTTCCATGTTCATACAGGTAGTGGTGTAGATATTTCCATGTTCATACAGATAGCGGTGTAGCTATTTCCACGTTCATGCAGATAGCGGTGTAGAAATTTCCATGTTCATAGAGATAGCAGGGTAGATATTTCCAAGTTTATACAGATAGCGGTGTAGATATCTCCATTTTAATATAGACGGCGGTGTAGATATTTATATGTTCATACAGATGGCGGTGCAGATATTTCCATGTTCATACAGATGGCGGTGTAGCTATTTCCATGTTTATAGAGATAGCGCTGTACTTAATTCCACGTGTAAAGAGATAGCTTTGTAGATATTTCCATGTATGCAGATCGCTGTGTAGATATTTCCATTTTCATGCAGATAGCGGTGTAGATATTTCCATGTTCAAACAGCTAGCGGTGTAGATATTTCCATGTTCATACAGATAGCAGTGTAGATATTTCCATGTTTATACAGATAGCGGTGAAGATGTATGCATGTTTACACAGATAGCGGTGTAGATATTTCCATGTTCATACAGATATTGGTGTAGATATTTCCATGTTCATCCAGATGGCTGTGTAGATATATCCATGTTCCTACAGATGGCGGTGAAGATATTTCCATGTTCATACAGATAGCGGTGTAGTTATTTCCATGTGTAAAGAGATAGCTGTGTAGATATTTCCATGTATATGCAGATAGCTGTTTATATATTTCCATTTTCATGCAGATAGCGGTTTAGATATTTCCATGTTCAAACAGATAGCGGTGCAGATATTTCCATGTTCATAGAGATAGCGGTGTAGATACTTCCATGTTCATACAGATAGAGGGGCTGATATTTCCATGTTCATACAGATAGCGGTGCTGATATTTCCATGTTTATACAGAGAGCGGTGTAGATATTTCCATGTTTATTCAGATAGCGGTGTAGATATTTCCATGTTTATACAGATAGCGGTGTAGATATCTCCATCTTAATACAGATGGCGGTGTAGATATTTATATGTTCATACAGATGGCGGTGCAGACATTTCCATGTTCATACAGATAGCGGTGTAGTTATTTACATGTGTAAAGAGATAGATGTGTAGATATTTCCATGTATATGCAGATAGCTGTGTAGATATTTTCATTTTCATGCTGATAGCGGTTTAGATATTTCCATGTTCAAACAGATAGCGGTGTAGATATTTCCACGTTCATTCAGATAGCGGTGTTGATATTTCCTTGCTTATACAGATTGCGGTGAAGATGTATGCATGTTTACACAGATAGCAGTGTAGATATTTCCATGTTCATGCAGATAGCGGTGTAGATATTTCCATGTTCATCCAGATGGCTGTGTAGATATATCCATGTTCATGCTGATAGCGGTGTAGATATTTCCATGTTCCTTCAGATAGTGGTGTAGATATTTCCATGTTCATACAGATAGCAGTGTAGCTATCTCCATGTTCATACAGATAGCGGTGTAGATATTTCCATGTTCATAGAGATAACGGTGTAGATATTTCCATGTTCATACAGATAGCGGTGCTGATATTTCCATGTTTATACAGGTAGCGGTGTAGCTATTTCCATGTTTATACAGATAGCGGTGTAGGTATTTCCATGTTTATACAGATAGCGGTGTAGATATTTCCAAGTTTATACAGATAGCGGTGTAGATATCTCCATCTAAATACCGATGGCGGTGTAGATATTTTTATGTTTATACAGATGGCGGTGCAGATATTTCCATGTTCATACAGATGGCAGTGTAGATATTTCCGTGTTTTAGAGATAGCGGTGTAGTTATTTCCATGTGTAAAGAGATAGCTTTGTAGATATTTCCATGTATATGCAGATAGCTGTGTAGATATTTCTATTTTCATGCAGATAGCGGTTTAGATATTTCCATGTTCGTACAGATAGCGGTGTAGATATTTCCAAGTTCATAGAGATAACGGTGTAGATACTTCCATGTTCATACAGATAGAGGGGCTGATATTTCCATGTTCATACAGATAGCGGTGTAGTTATTTACATGTGTGAAGAGATAGATGTGTAGATATTTCCATGTATATGCAGATAACTGTGTAGATATTTCCATTTTCATGCTGATAGCGGTTTAGATATTTCCATGTTCAAACAGATAGCGGTGTAGATATTTCCACGTTCATTCAGATAGCGGTGTTGATATTTCCTTGCTTATACAGATTGCGGTGAAGATGTATGCATGTTTACACAGATAGCAGTGTAGATATTTCCATGTTCATGCAGATAGCGGTGTAGATATTTCCATGTTCATCCAGATGGCTGTGTAGATATATCCATGTTCATGCTGATAGCGGTGTAGATATTTCCATGTTCCTTCAGATAGTGGTGTAGATATTTCCATGTTCATACAGATAGCAGTGTAGCTATCTCCATGTTCATACAGATAGCGGTGTAGATATTTCCATGTTCATAGAGATAACGGTGTAGATATTTCCATGTTCATACAGATAGCGGTGCTGATATTTCCATGTTTATACAGGTAGCGGTGTAGCTATTTCCATGTTTATACAGATAGCGGTGTAGGTATTTCCATGTTTATACAGATAGCGGTGTAGATATTTCCAAGTTTATACAGATAGCGGTGTAGATATCTCCATCTAAATACCGATGGCGGTGTAGATATTTTTATGTTTATACAGATGGCGGTGAAGATATTTCCATGTTCATACAGATGGCAGTGTAGATATTTCCGTGTTTATAGAGATAGCGGTGTAGTTATTTCCATGTGTAAAGAGATAGCTTTGTAGATATTTCCATGTATATGCAGATAGCTGTGTAGATATTTCTATTTTCATGCAGATAGCGGTTTAGATATTTCCATGTTCGTACAGATAGCGGTGTAGATATTTCCAAGTTCATAGAGATAACGGTGTAGATACTTCCATGTTCATACAGATAGAGTGGCTGATATTTCCATGTTCATACAGATAGCGGTGTAGTTATTTACATGTGTGAAGAGATAGATGTGTAGATATTTCCATGTATATGCAGATAACTGTGTAGATATTTCCATTTTCATGCTGATAGCGGTTTAGATATTTCCATGTTCAAACAGATAGCGGTGTAGATATTTCCACGTTCATACAGATAGCAGTGTTGATATTTCCATGCTTATACAGATTGCGGTGAAGATGTATGCATGTTTACACAGATAGCAGTGTAGATATTTCCATGTTCATGCAGATAGCGGTGTAGATATTTCCATGTTCATCCAGATGGCTGTGTAGATATATCCATGTTCATGCTGATAGCGGTGTAGATATTTCCATGTTCCTACAGATAGTGGTGTAGATATTTCCATGTTCATACAGATAGCAGTGTAGCTATTTCCATGTTCATGAAGATAGCGGTGTAGATATTTCCATGTTCATAGAGATAGCGGTGTAGATATTTCCATGTTCATACAGATAGCGGTGCTGATATTTCCATGTTTATACAGGTAGCGGTGTAGGTATTTCCATGTTTATACAGATAGCGGTGTAGGTATTTCCATGTTTATACAGATAGCCGTGTAGATATTTCCAAGTTTATACAGATAGCGGTGCAGATATCTCCATCTAAATACAGATGGCGGTGTAGATATTTATATGTTTATACAGATGGCGGTGCAGATATTTCCATGTTCATACAGATGGCAGTGTAGATATTTCCGTGTTTATAGAGATAGCGGTATAGTTATTTCCATGTGTAAAGAGATAGCTTTGTAGATATTTCCATGTATATGCCGATAGCTGTGTAGATATTTCTATTTTCATGCAGATAGCGGTTTAGATATTTCCATGTTCGTACAGATAGCGGTGTAGATATTTCCATGTTCATACAGATAGCGTTGTAGATATTTCCATGTTTATACAGATAGCGGTGAAGATATATGCATGTTTACACAGATAGCGGTGTAGATATTTCCATGTTCAAACAGATAGCGGTGTAGATATTTCAATGTTCATACAGATACCGGTTTTGATATTTCCTTCTTAATACAGATGGCGGTGTAGATATTTATATGTTCATACAGATGGTGGTGCAGATATTTCCATGTTCATACAGATGGCGGTGTAGATATTTCCATGTTTATAGATTTAGCGGTGTAGTTATTTCCATGTGTAAAGAGATAGCTGTGTAGATGTTTCCATGTATATGCAGATAGCTTTGTAGATATTTCCATTTTCATGCAGATAGCGGTGTAGATATTTCCATGTTCAAACAGATAGCGTTGTAGATATTTCCATGTTCATACAGATAGCAGTGTAGATATTTCCATGTTTATAGAGATAGCGGTGAAGATGTATGCATGTTTACACAGATAGCGGTGTAGATATTTCCATGTTCAAACAGATAGCGGTGTAGATATTTCCATGTTCATCCAGATGGCTGTGTAGATATATCCATGTTCCTACAGATGGCAGTGAAGATATTTCCATGTTCATACAGATAGCGGTGTAGTTATTTCCATGTGTAAAGAGATAGCTGTGTAGATATTTCCATGTATATGCAGATAGCTGTGGATGTATTTCCATTTTCATGCAGATAGCGTTATAGATATTTCCATGTTCAAACAGATAGCGGTGTAGATATTTCCATGTTCATAGAGATAGCGGTGTAGATACTTCCATGTTCATACAGTTATAGGGGCTTATATTTCCATGTTCATACAGAGAGCTGTGCTGATATTTCCATGTTTATACAGATAGCGGTGTAGGTATTTCCATGTTTATACAGATAGCGGTGTAGATATTTCCAAGTTTATACAGATAGCGGTGTAGATATCTCCATCATAATACAGATAGCGGTGTAGATATTTATATGTTTATACAGATGGCGGTGCAGATATTTCCATATTCATACAGATGGCGGTGTAGTTATTTCCGTGTTTATAGAGATACCGGTGTAGTTATTTCCATGTGTAAAGAGATAGCTTTGTAGATAATTCCAGGTATATGCAGATAGCTGTGTAGATATTTCTATTTTCATGCAGATAGCGGTTTAGATATTTCCATGTTCGTACAGATAGCGGTGTAGATATATCCATGTTTATTCAGATAGCGGTGTAGATATCTCCATCTTAATACAGATGGCGGTGTAGATATTTATTTGTTGATACAGATGGCGGTGCAGATATTTCCATGTTCATGCAAATGGCGGTGTAGATATTTCCATGTTCATACAGATAGCGGTGTAGTTATTTCCATGTGTAAAGAGATAGCTGTGTAGATATTTCCATGTATATGCAGATAGCTGTGTAGATATTTCCATTTTCATGCAGATAGCGGTGTATGTATTTCCATCTTCAAACAGATAGCGGTGTAGATATTTCCATGTTCATACAGATAGCGGTGTAGTTATTTCCATGTTTATACAGATAGCGGTGAAGGTGTATGCATGTTTACACAGATATCGTTGTGGATATTTCCATGTTCATCCAGAGGGCTGTGTAGATATATCCATGTTCATACAGATAGCGGTGTAGATATTTCCATGTTCATACAGATAGCAGTGTAGGTATTTCCATGTTCATACAGATAGCGGTGTAGATATTTCCATGTTCATACAGATAGCGGTGCTGATATTTCAATGTTTATACAGGTAGCGGTGTAGATATTTCCATGTTTATACAGATAGCGGTGTAGATATTTCCATGTTTGTACAGATAGCGGTGTAGATATTTGCATGTTTATACAGATAGCGGTGTAGATATCTCCATCTTAATACAGATGGCGGTGTAGATATTTATATGTTCATACAGATGGCGGTGAAGATATTTCCATGTTCATACAGATGGCGGTGTGGATATTTCCATGTTCATACAGATAGCGGTGTAGTTATTTCCATATGTAAAGATATAGCTGTGTAGATATTTCCATGTATATGCAGATAGCAGTGTAGATATTTCCATTTTCATGCAGATAGCGGTGTAGATATTTCCATGTTCAAACAGATAGCGGTGTAGATATTTCCAAGTTCATACAGATAGCGGTGTAGATATTTCCATGTTCAAACAGATAGCGGTGTAGATATTTCCATGCTCATACAGATAGTGGTGTAGATATTTCCATGTTCATCCAGATGGCTGTGTAGATATATCCATGTTCATACAGATATTGGTGTAGATATTTCCATGTTCATACAGATAGCGGTGCTGATATTTCCATGTGTATACAGGCAGCGGTGTAGCTATTTCCATGTTCCTACAGATAGCGGTGTAGATATTTCCATGTTCATACAGATAGTGGTGCTGATATTTCCATGTTTATACAGGCAGCGGTGTAGATATTTCCATGTTTATACAGATAGCGGTTTAGATATTTCCTTCTTAATACAGATGGTGGTGTATTTATATGTTCATACAGATGGCGGTGTAGATATTTCCATGTTTATACAGATAGCAGTGTAGATATCTCCATCTTAATACAGATGGCGGTGTAGATATTTTTATGTTCATACAGATTGTGGTGCAGATATTTCCATGTTCATACAGATGGCGGTGTAGTTATTTCCATGTTCATACAGGTAGTGGTGTAGTTATTTCCATGTGTAAAGAGATAGCTGTGTAGATATTTAAATGTATATGCAGATAGCACTGTAGATATTTCCATTTTCATGCAGATAGCGGTGTAGATATTTCCATGTCCAAACAGATAGCGGTGTAGGTATTTCCATGTTCATACAGATAGCGGTGTAGATATTTCCATGTTCATACCGATAGCGGTGCAGATATTTCCATGTTTATACAGATAGTGGTGAAGATGTATGCATGTTTACACAAATAGCGGTGTAGATATTTCCATGTTCATCCAGATGGCTCTGTAGATATATCCAAGTTCATACAGATAGCGGTGTAGATATTTCCATGTTCATACAGATAGCGGTGTAGATATTTCCATGTTCATCCAGATGGCTGTGTAGATATATCCATGTTCATACAGATAGCGGTGTAGATATTTCCATGTTCATACAGATAGCGGTGTAGCTATTTCCATTTTCATACACATAACGGTGTAGCTATTTCCATGTTCATACAGATAGCAGTGTAGATATTTCCATGTTCATACAGATAGCGGTGTAGGTATTTCCATGTTCATACAGAGAGCGGTGCTGATATTTCCATCTTTATACAGAGAGCGGTTTAGATATTTCCTTCTTAATACAGATGGCGGTGTAGATATTTATACGTTCAAACAGATGGCGGTGCAGATATTTCCATGTTCATACAGATGGTGGTGTAGATATTTCCATGTTTATAGATATAGCGGTGTAGTTATTTCCATGTGTAAAGAGATAGCTGTGTAGATATTTCCATGTATATGCAGATAGCTTTGTAGATATTTCCATTTTCATGCAGATAGCGGTGTAGATATTTACATGTTCAAACAGATAGCGGTGTAGATATTTCCATGTTCATTCAGATAGCTTTGTAGATATTTCCATGTTCATACAGATAGCGGTGTAGATATTTCCATGTTCATACAGATAGCGGTGTAGATATTTCCTGGTTTATACAGATAGCGGTGCTGATATTTCCATGTTTATACAGGTTGCGGTGTAGATATTTCCATGTTTATACAGATAGCGGTGTAGATATTTCCATGTTTATACAGATAGCAGTGTAGATATTTCCATGTTTATTCAGATAGCGGTGTAGATATCTCCATCTTAATAGAGATGGCGGTGTAGATATTTATATGTTCATACATATGGCGGTGCAGATATTTCCATGTTCATACAGATGGCGGTGTAGATATTTGCATGTTCATACAGATAGCGGTGTAGTTATTTCCATGTGTAAAGAGATAGCTGTGTAGATATTTCCATCTATATGCAGATAGCTGTGAAGATATTTCCATTTTCATGCAGATAGCGGTGTATATATTTCCATCTTCAAACAGATAGCGGTGTAGATATTTCCATGTTCATAGAGATAGCGGTGTAGATATTTCCATGTTTATACAGATAGCGGTGAAGATGTATTCATGTTTACACTGATATCGGTGTGGATATTCCCATGTTCATCCAGAGGGCTGTGTAGATATATCCATGTTCATACAGATAGCGGTGTAGATATTTCCATTTTCATACAGATAGCAGTGTAGATATTTCCATGTTCATACAGATAGCGGTGCTGATATTTCCATGTTTATACAGGTAGCGGTGTAGATATTTCTATGTTTATACAGATAGCGGTGTAGATATTTCCATGTTTATACAGATAGCGGTGTAGCTATTTCCAGGTTTATACAGATAGCGATGTAGATATCTCCATCTTAATACAGATGGCCGTGTAGATATTTATATGTTCATACAGATGGCGGTGCAGATATTTCCATGTTCATACAGATGGCGGTGTAGATATTTCCATGTTCATACAGATAGCGGTGTAGTTATTTCCATGTGTAAAGAGATAGCTGTGTAGATATTTCCATGTATATGCAGATAGCAGTGTAGATATTTCCATTTTCATGCAGATAGCGGTGTAGATATTTCCATGTTCATACAGATAGCGGTGCAGATATTTCCATGTTCATACAGATAGCAGTGTAGATATTTCCATGTTCATACAGATAGCGGTGAAGATGTATGCATGTTTACACAGATAGCGGTGTAGATATTTCCATGTTCATCCAGATGGCTGTGTAGATATATCCAAGTTCATACAGATAGCGGTGTAGATATTTCCATGTTCATACAGATAGCGGTGTAGATATTTCCATGTTCATCCAGATGGCTGTGTAGATATATCCATGTTCATACAGATAGCGGTGTTGATATCTCCATCTTAATACAGATGGCGGTGTAGATATTTATATGTTCATAAAGATGGCGGTGAAGATATTTCCATGTTCATACAGATGGCGGTGTGGATATTTCCATGTTCATACAGATAGCGGTGTAGTTATTTCCATATGTAAAGATATAGCTGTGTAGATATTTCCATGTATATGCAGATAGCAGTGTAGATATTTCCATTTTCATGCAGATAGCGGTGTAGATATTTCCATGTTCAAACAGATAGCGGTGTAGATATTTCCAAGTTCATACAGATAGCGGTGTAGATATTTCCATGTTCATACAATAGCGGTGTAGATATTTCCATGTTTATACAGATAGCGGTGAAGATATATGCATGTTTACACAGATAGCGGTGTAGATATTTCCATGTTCATACAGATAGTGGTGTAGATATTTCCATGTTCATCCAGATGGCTGTGTAGATATATCCATGTTCATACAGATAGTGGTGTAGATATTTCCATGTTCATACAGATAGCGGTGCTGATATTTCCATGTGTATACAGGCAGCGGTGTAGCTATTTCCATGTTCAAACAGATAGCGGTGTAGATATTTCCATGTTTATACAGATAGCGGTGAAGATGTATGCATGTTTACACAGATAGCGGTGTAGATATTTCCATGTTCATACAGATAGCGGTGTAGATATTTCCATGTTCATCCAGATGGCTGTGTAGATATATCCATGTTCATACAGATAGCGGTGTAGATATTTCCATGTTCATACAGATAGCGGTTTAAATATTTCCTTCTTAATACAGATGGCGGTGTAGATATTTATATGTTCATACATATGGCGGTGCAGATATTTCCATGTTCATACAGATGGCGGTGTAGATATTTCCATGTTTATTGAGATAGCGGTGTAGTTATTTCCATGTGTAAAGAGATAGCTGTGTAGATATTTCCATGTATATGCAGATAGCTTTGTAAATATTTCCATTTTCATGCAGATAGCGGTGTAGATATTTACATGTTCAAACAGATAGCGGTGTAGATATTTCCATGTTCATTCAGATAGCGGTGTAGACATTTCCAGGTTCATACAGATAGCGGTGCTGATATTTCCGTGTTTATACAGGTAGCGGTGTAGATATTTCCATGTTTATACAGATAGCGGTGTAGATATTTCCATGTTTATACAGATAGCGCTGTAGATATTTCCATGTTTATTCAGATAGCGGTGTAGATATCTCCATCTTAATACAGATGGCGGTGTAGATATTTATATGTTCATACAGATGGCGGTGCAGATATTTCCATGTTCATACAGATGGCGGTGTAGATTTGTCCATGTTCATACAGATAGCGGTGTAGTTATTTCCATGTGTAAAGAGATTGCTGTGTAGATATTTCCATCTATATGCAGATAGCTGTGTAGATATTTCCATTTTCATGCAGATAGCGATGTATATATTTCCATCTTCAAACAGATAGCGGTGTAGATATTTCCATGTTCATACAGATAGTGGTGTAGATATTTCCGTGTTCATCCAGATGGCTGTGTAGACATATCCATGTTCATACAAATAGCGGTGTAGATATTTCCATGTTCATACAGGTAGTGGTGTAGATATTTCCATGTTCATACAGATAGCGGTGTAGAAATTTCCATGTTCATAGAGATAGCAGTGTAGATATTTCCAAGTTCATACAGATAGCTGTGTAGATATCTCCATTTTAAAATAGATGGCGGTGTAGATATTTATATGTTCATACAGATGGCGGTGCAGATATTTCCATGTTCATACAGATGGCGGTGTAGCTATTTCCATGTTTATAGAGATAGCGCTGTACTTATTTCCACGTGTAAAGAGATAGCTTTGTAGATATTTCCATGTATATGCAGATCGCTGTGTAGATATTTCCATTTTCATGCAGATAGCGGTGTAGATATTTCCATGTTCAAACAGATAGCGGTGTAGATATTTCCATGTTCATACAGATAGCAGTGTAGATATTTCCATGTTTATACAGATAGCGGTGAAGATGTATGCATGTTTACACAGATAGCGGTGTAGATATTTCCATGTTCATACAGATAGCGGTGTAGATATTTCCATGTTCATCCAGATGGCTGTGTAGATATATCCATGTTCCTACAGATGGCGGTGAAGATATTTCCATGTTCCTACAGATAGCGGTGTAGTTATTTCCATGTGTAAAGAGATAGCTGTGTAGATATTTCCATGTATATGCAGATAGCTGTGTATATATTTCCATTTTCATGCAGATAGCGGTTTAGATATTTCCATGTTCAAACAGATAGCGGTGTAGATATTTCCATGTTCATAGAGATAGCGGTGTAGATACTACCATGTTCATACAGATAGAGGGGCTGATATTTCCATGTTCATACAGATAGCGGTGCTGATATTTCCATGTTTATACAGAGAGCGGTGTAGATATTTCCATGTTTATTCAGATAGCGGTGTAGATATTTCCATGTTTATACAGATAGCGGTGTAGATATCTCCATCTTAATACAAATGGCGGTGTAGATATTTATATGTTAATACAGATGGCGGTGCAGACATTTCCATGTTCATACAGATAGCGGTGTAGTTATTTACATGTGTAAAGAGATAGATGTGTAGATATTTCCATGTATATGCAGATAGCTGTGTAGATATTTCCACGTTCATACAGATAGCGGTGTTGATATTTCCATGCTTATATAGATTGCGGTGAAGATGTATGCATGTTTACAGAGATAGCAGTTTAGATATTTCCATGTTCATGCAGATAGCGGTGTAGATATTTCCATGTTCATCCAGATGGCTGTGTAGATATATCCATGTTCATGCTGATAGCGGTGTAGATATTTCCATGTTCCTACAGATAGTGGTGTAGATATTTCCATGTTCATTCAGATAGCAGTGTAGCTATTTCCATGTTCATACAGATAGTGGTGTAGATATTTCCATGTTCATAGAGATAGCGGTGTAGATATTTCCATGTTCATACTGATAGCGGTGCTGATATTTCCATGTTTATACAGGTAGCGGTGTAGGTATCTCCATGTTTATACAGATAGCGGTGTAGGTATTTCCATGTTTATACAGATAGCAGTGTAGATATTTCCATGTTCATACAGATGGCAGTGTAGATATTTCCGTGTTTATAGAGACAGCGGTGTAGTTATTTCCATGTGTAAAGAGATAGCTGTGTAGATATTTCCATGTATATGCAGATAGCAGTGTAGATATTTCCATTTTCATGCAGATAGCGGTGTAGATATTTCCATGTTTATACAGATAGCGGTGCAGATATTTCCATGTTCATACAGATAGCAGTGTAGATATTTCCATGTTCATACAGATAGCGGTGAAGATGTATGCATGTTTACACAGATAGCGGTGTAGATATTTCCATGTTCATCCAGATGGCTGTGTAGATATATCCAAGTTCATACAGATAGCGGTGTAGATATTTCCATGTTCATACAGATAGCGGTGTAGATATTTCCATGTTCATCCAGATGGCTGTGTAGATATATCCATGTTCATACAGATAGCGGTGTTGATATCTCCATCTTAATACAGATGGCGGTGTAGATATTTATATGTTCATAAAGATGGCGGTGAAGATATTTCCATGTTCATACAGATGGCGGTGTGGATATTTCCATGTTCATACAGATAGCGGTGTAGTTATTTCCATATGTAAAGATATAGCTGTGTAGATATTTCCATGTATATGCAGATAGCAGTGTAGATATTTCCATTTTCATGCAGATAGCGGTGTAGATATTTCCATGTTCAAACAGATAGCGGTGTAGATATTTCCAAGTTCATACAGATAGCGGTGTAGATATTTCCATGTTCATACAATAGCGGTGTAGATATTTCCATGTTTATACAGATAGCGGTGAAGATGTATGCATGTTTACACAGATAGCGGTGTAGATATTTCCATGTTCATACAGATAGTGGTGTAGATATTTCCATGTTCATCCAGATGGCTGTGTAGATATATCCATGTTCATACAGATAGTGGTGTAGATATTTCCATGTTCATACAGATAGCGGTGCTGATATTTCCATGTGTATACAGGCAGCGGTGTAGCTATTTCCATGTTCCTACAGACAGCGGTGTAGATATTTCCATGTTCATACAGATAGTGGTGCTGATATTTCCATGTTTATACAGGCAGCGGTGTAGATATTTCCATGTTTATACAGATAGCGGTTTAGATATTTCCTTCTTAATACAGATGGCGGTGTATGTATATGTTCATACAGATGGCGGTGTAGATATTTCCATGTTTATACAGATAGCAGTGTAGATATCTCCATCTTAATACAGATGGCGGTGTAGATATTTATATGTTCATACAGATGGCGGTGCAGATATTTCCATGTTCATACAGATAGCGGTGCTGATATTTCCATGTTTATACAGGTAGCGGTGTAGATATTTCTATGTTTATACAGATAGCGGTGTAGATATTTCCATGTTTATACAGATAGCGGTGTAGCTATTTCCATGTTTATACAGATAGCGATGTAGATATCTCCATCTTAATACAGATGGCCGTGTAGATATTTATATGTTCATACAGATGGCGGTGCAGATATTTCCATGTTCATACAGATGGCGGTGTAGATATTTCCATGTTCATACAGATAGCGGTGTAGTTATTTCCATGTGTAAAGAGATAGATGTGTAGATATTTCCATGTATATGCAGATAGCAGTGTAGATATTTCCATTTTCATGCAGATAGCGGTGTAGATATTTCCATGTTCATACAGATAGCGGTGCAGATATTTCCATGTTCATACAGATAGCAGTGTAGATATTTCCATGTTTATACAGATAGCGGTGAAGATGTATGCATGTTTACACAGATAGCGGTGTAGATATTTCCATGTTCATCCAGATGGCTGTGTAGATATATCCAAGTTCATACAGATAGCGGTGTAGATATTTCCATGTTCATACAGATAGCGGTGTAGATATTTCCATGTTCATCCAGATGGCTGTGTAGATATATCCATGTTCATACAGATAGCGGTGTAGATATTTCCATGTTCATACAGATAGCGGTTTAAATATTTCCTTCTTAATACAGATGGCGGTGTAGATATTTATATGTTCATACATATGGCGGTGCAGATATTTCCATGTTCATACAGATGGCGGTGTAGATATTTCCATGTTTATTGAGATAGCGGTGTAGTTATTTCCATGTGTAAAGAGATAGCTGTGTAGATATTTCCATGTATATGCAGATAGCTTTGTAAATATTTCCATTTTCATGCAGATAGCGGTGTAGATATTTACATGTTCAAACAGATAGCGGTGTAGATATTTCCATGTTCATTCAGATAGCGGTGTAGACATTTCCAGGTTCATACAGATAGCGGTGCTGATATTTCCGTGTTTATACAGGTAGCGGTGTAGATATTTCCATGTTTATACAGATAGCGGTGTAGATATTTCCATGTTTATACAGATAGCACTGTAGATATTTCCATGTTTATTCAGATAGCGGTGTAGATATCTCCATCTTAATACAGATGGCGGTGTAGATATTTATATGTTCATACAGATGGCGGTGCAGATATTTCCATGTTCATACAGATGGCGGTGTAGATTTGTCCATGTTCATACAGATAGCGGTGTAGTTATTTCCATGTGTAAAGAGATTGCTGTGTAGATATTTCCATCTATATGCAGATAGCTGTGTAGATATTTCCATTTTCATGCAGATAGCGATGTATATATTTCCATCTTCAAACAGATAGCGGTGTAGATATTTCCATGTTCATACAGATAGTGGTGTAGATATTTCCGTGTTCATCCAGATGGCTGTGTAGACATATCCATGTTCATACAAATAGCGGTGTAGATATTTCCATGTTCATACAGGTAGTGGTGTAGATATTTCCATGTTCATACAGATAGCGGTGTAGAAATTTCCATGTTCATAGAGATAGCAGTGTAGATATTTCCAAGTTCATACAGATAGCTGTGTAGATATCTCCATTTTAATATAGATGGCGGTGTAGATATTTATATGTTCATACAGATGGCGGTGCAGATATTTCCATGTTCATACAGATGGCGGTGTAGCTATTTCCATGTTTATAGAGATAGCGCTGTACTTATTTCCACGTGTAAAGAGATAGCTTTGTAGATATTTCCATGTATATGCAGATCGCTGTGTAGATATTTCCATTTTCATGCAGATAGCGGTGTAGATATTTCCATGTTCAAACAGATAGCGGTGTAGATATTTCCATGTTCATACAGATAGCAGTGTAGATATTTCCATGTTTATACAGATAGCGGTGAAGATGTATGCATGTTTACACAGATAGCGGTGTAGATATTTCCATGTTCATACAGATAGCGGTGTAGATATTTCCATGTTCATCCAGATGGCTGTGTAGATATATCCATGTTCCTACAGATGGCGGTGAAGATATTTCCATGTTCCTACAGATAGCGGTGTAGTTATTTCCATGTGTAAAGAGATAGCTGTGTGGATATTTCCATGTATATGCAGATAGCTGTGTATATATTTCCATTTTCATGCAGATAGCGGTTTAGATATTTCCATGTTCAAACAGATAGCGGTGTAGATATTTCCATGTTCATAGAGATAGCGGTGTAGATACTACCATGTTCATACAGATAGAGGGGCTGATATTTCCATGTTCATACAGATAGCGGTGCTGATATTTCCATGTTTATACAGAGAGCGGTGTAGATATTTCCATGTTTATTCAGATAGCGGTGTAGATATTTCCATGTTTATACAGATAGCGGTGTAGATATCTCCATCTTAATACAAATGGCGGTGTAGATATTTATATGTTAATACAGATGGCGGTGCAGACATTTCCATGTTCATACAGATAGCGGTGTAGTTATTTACATGTGTAAAGAGATAGATGTGTAGATATTTCCATGTATATGCAGATAGCTGTGTAGATATTTCCACGTTCATACAGATAGCGGTGTTGATATTTCCATGCTTATATAGATTGCGGTGAAGATGTATGCATGTTTACAGAGATAGCAGTTTAGATATTTCCATGTTCATGCAGATAGCGGTGTAGATATTTCCATGTTCATCCAGATGGCTGTGTAGATATATCCATGTTCATGCTGATAGCGGTGTAGATATTTCCATGTTCCTACAGATAGTGGTGTAGATATTTCCATGTTCATTCAGATAGCAGTGTAGCTATTTCCATGTTCATACAGATAGCGGTGTAGATATTTCCATGTTCATAGAGATAGCGGTGTAGATATTTCCATGTTCATACTGATAGCGGTGCTGATATTTCCATGTTTATACAGGTAGCGGTGTAGGTATCTCCATGTTTATACAGATAGCGGTGTAGGTATTTCCATGTTTATACAGATAGCAGTGTAGATATTTCCATGTTCATACAGATGGCAGTGTAGATATTTCCGTGTTTATAGAGACAGCGGTGTAGTTATTTCCATGTGTAAAGAGATAGCTTTGTAGATATTTCCATGTATATGCAGATAGCAGTGTAGATATTTCCATTTTCATGCAGATAGCGGTGTAGATATTTCCATGTTCAAACAGATAGCGGTGTAGATATTTCCATGTTCATCCAGAAGGCTGTGTAGATATATCCATGTTCATACAGATAGTGGTGTAGATATTTCCATGTTCATACAGATAGCGGTTTAGATATTTCCTTCTTAATACAGATGGCGGTGTAGATATTTATATGTTCATACAGATAGCGGTGCAGATATTTCCGTGTTCATACAGATGGCGGTGTAGATATTTCCATGTTCAAACAGATAGCGGTGTAGTTATTTCCATGTGTAAAGAGATAGCTGTGCAGATATTTAAATGAATATGCAGATAGTAGTGTAGATATTTCCATTTTCATGCAGATAGCGGTGTAGATATTTCGATGTTCAAACAGATAGCGGTGTAGATATTTCCATGTTCATACAGATAGCGGTGTGGATATTTCCAAGTTCATACAGATAGCGGTGTAGATATTTCCATGTTTATACAGATAGCGGTGAAGATCTATGCATGTTTACACAGATAGCGGTGTAGATATTTCCATGTTCATCCAGATGGCTGTGTAGATATATCCATGTTCATACAGATAGCGGTGTAGATATTTCCATGTTCATACAGATAGCGGTGTAGATATTTCCATGTTCATGCAGATGGCTGTGTAGATATATCCATGTTCATACAGATACCGGTGTAGATATTTCCATGTTCATACAGATAGTGGTGTAGCTATTTCCGTGTTCATACAGATAACGGTGTAGCTATTTCCATGTTCATACAGATAGCAGTGTAGATATTTCCATGTTCATACAGATAGCGATGTAGTTATTTCCATGTTCATACAGATAGAAGTGCTGATATTTCCATGTTTATACAGGCAGCGGTGTAGATATTTCCATGTTTATACAGATAGCGGTGTAGATACTTCCATGTTTATTCAGATAGCGGAGTAGATATCTCCATCTTAATACAGATGGCGGTGTAGATATTTATATGTTCATACAGATGGCGGTGCAGATATTTCCATGTTCATACAGATAGCAGTGTAGATATTTCCATGTTCATACAGATGGCGGTGCAGATATTTCCAAGTTTATAGAGATAGCGCTGTACTTATTTCCACGTGTAAAGAAATAGCTTTGTAGATATTTCCATGTATATGCAGATCGCTGTGTAGATATTTCCATTTTCATGCAGATAGCGGTGTAGATATTTCCATGTTCA
Organism: Gorilla gorilla gorilla; assembly: GCF_029281585.2. Taxonomy (NCBI): domain Eukaryota; kingdom Metazoa; phylum Chordata; class Mammalia; order Primates; family Hominidae; genus Gorilla; species Gorilla gorilla. The sequence goes on from NC_073231.2 coordinate 152,939,918, forward strand.
AACAGATAGCGTTGTAGATATTTCCATGTTCATACAGATAGCAGTGTAGATATTTCCATGTTTATACAGATAGCGGTGAAGATGTATGCATGTTTACACAGATAGCGGTTTAGATATTTCCATGTTCATACAGATAGCGGTGTAGATATTTCCATGTTCATCCAGATGAATTTGTAGATATATCCATGTTCCTACAGATGGCGGTGAAGGTATTTCCATGTTCATTCAGATAGCGGTCTAGATATTTCCATGTTCATACAGATAGCGGTGTAGATATCTCCATGTTCATACAGATAGAGGGGCTGATATTTCCATGTTCATACAGATAGCGGTGCTGATATTTCCATGTTTATACAGGTAGCGGTGTAGATATTTCCATGTTTATACAGATAGCGGTGTAGATATTGCCATGTTTATACAGATAGCGGTGTAGTTATTTCCATGTTTATACAGATATCGGTGTAGATATCTCCATCTTAATACAGATGGCCGTGTAGATATGTATATGTTCATACAGATGTCGGTGCAGCTATTTCCATGTTCATACAGACGGCGGTGAAGATATTTCCATGTTCATACAGATAGCGTTGTAGTTATTTCCATGTGTAAAGAGATAGCTGTGTAGATATTTCCATGTATATGCAGATAGCTCTGTAGATATTTCCATTTTCATGCAGATAGCTGTGTAGATATTTCCATGTTCAAACAGATAGCGGTGTAGATATTTCCATGTTCATACTGAGAGCGGTGTAGATATTACCATGTTTATACAGATTGCGGTGAAGATGTATGCATATTTACACAGATAGCGGTGTAGATATTTCCATGTTCATACAGATAGTGGTGTAGATATTTCCGTGTTCATCCAGATGGCTGTGTAGATATATCCATGTTCATACAAATAGCGGTGTAGATATTTCCAGGTTCATACAGGTAGTGGTGTAGATATTTCCATGTTCATACAGATAGCGGTGTAGCTATTTCCATGTTCATACAGATAGCTGTGTAGAAATTTCCATGTTCATAGAGATAGCAGTGTAGATATTTCCAGGTTTATACAGATAGCGGTGTAGATATCTCCATTTTAATATAGATGGCAGTGTAGATATTTATATGTTCATAGAGATGGCGGTGCAGATATTTCCATGTTCATACAGATGGCGGTGTAGCTATTTCCATGTTTATAGAGATAGCGCTGTACTTATTTCCACGTGTAAAGAGATAGCTTTGTAGATATTTCCATGTATATGCAGATCGCTGTGTAGATATTTCCATTTTCATGCAGATAGCGGTGTAGATATTTCCATGTTCAAACAGATAGCGGTGTAGATATTTCCATGTTCATACAGATAGCAGTGTAGATATTTCCATGTTTATACAGATAGCGGTGAAGATGTATGCATGTTTACACAGATAGCGGTGTAGATATTTCCATGTTCATACAGATAGCGGTGTAGATATTTCCATGTTCATCCAGATGGCTGTGTAGATATATCCATGTTCCTACAGATGGCGGTGAAGATATTTCCATGTTCGTACAGATAGCGGTGTAGTTATTTCCATGTGTAAAGAGATAGCTGTGTAGATATTACCATGTATATGCAGATAGCTGTGTATATATTTCCATTTTCATGCAGATAGCGGTTTAGATATTTCCATGTTCAAACAGATAGCGGTGTAGATATTTCCATGTTCATAGAGATAGCGGTGTAGATACTTCCATGTTCATACAGATAGAGGGGCTGATATTTCCATGTTCATACAGATAGCGGTGCTGATATTTCCATGTTCATACAGATAGCAGTGTAGGTATTTCCATGTTCATACAGATAGCGGTGTAGATATTTCCATGTTCATACAGATAGCGGTGCTGATATTTCAATGTTTATACAGGTAGCGGTGTAGATATTTCCATGTTTATACAGATAGCGGTGTAGATATTTCCATGTTTATACAGATAGCGGTGTAGATATTTGCATGTTTATACAGATAGCGGTGTAGATATCTCCATCTTAATACAGATGGCGGTGTAGATATTTATATGTTCATACAGATGGCGGTGAAGATATTTCCATGTTCATACAGATAGCGGTGTAGTTATTTCCATATGTAAAGATATAGCTGTGTAGATATTTCCATGTATATGCAGATAGCAGTGTAGATATTTCCATTTTCATGCAGATAGCGGTGTAGATATTTCCATGTTCAAACAGATAGAGGTGTAGATATTTCCAAGTTCATACAGATAGCGGTGTAGATATTTCCATGTTCATACAATAGCGGTGTAGATATTTCCATGTTTATACAGATAGCGGTGAAGATGTATGCATGTTTACACAGATAGCGGTGTAGATATTTCCAAGTTCATACAGATAGTGGTGTAGATATTTCCATGTTCATCCAGATGGCTGTGTAGATATATCCATGTTCATACAGATAGTGGTGTAGATATTTCCATGTTCATACAGATAGAGGTGCTGATATTTCCATGTGTATACAGGCAGCGGTGTAGCTATTTCCATGTTCCTACAGATAGCGGTGTAGATATTTCCATGTTCATACAGATAGTGTTGCTGATATTTCCATGTTTATACAGGCAGCGGTGTAGATATTTCCATGTTTATACAGATAGCGGTTTAGATATTTCCTTCTTAATGCAGATGGCGGTGTATTTATATGTTCATACAGATGGCGGTGTAGATATTTCCATGTTTATACAGATAGCAGTGTAGATATCTCCATCTTAATACAGATGGCGGTGTAGATATTTATATGTTCATACAGATGGCGGTGCAGATATTTCCATGTTCATACAGATGGCGGTATAGTTATTTCCATGTTCATACAGGTAGTGGTGTAGTTATTTCCATCTGTAAAGAGATAGCTGTGTAGATATTTAAATGTATATGCAGATAGCAGTGTAGATATTTCCATTTTCATGCAGATAGCGGTGTAGATATTTCCATGTCCAAACAGATAGCGGTGTAGGTATTTCCATGTTCATACAGATAGCGGTTTAGATATTTCCATGTTCATACAGATGGCTGTGTAGATATATCCGTGTTCATACAGATAGCAGTGTAGATATTTCCATGTTCATACAGATAGCGGTGTAGCTATTTCCATTTTCATACACATAACGGTGTAGCTATTTCCATGTTCATACAGATAGCAGTGTAGATATTTCCATGTTCATACAGATAGCGGTGTAGATATTTCCATGTTCATACAGAGAGCGGTGCTGATATTTCCATCTTTATACAGATAGCGGTTTAGATATTTCCTTCTTAATACAGATGGCGGTGTAGATATTTATACGTTCAAACAGATGGCGGTGCAGATATTTCCATGTTCATACAGATGGTGGTGTAGATATTTCCATGTTTATAGATATAGCGGTGTAGTTATTTCCATGTGTAAAGAGATAGCTGTGTAGATATTTCCATGTATATGCAGATAGCTTTGTAGATATTTCCATTTTCATGCAGATAGCGGTGTAGATATTTACATGTTCAAACAGATAGCGGTGTAGATATTTCCATGTTCATTCAGATAGCTTTGTAGATATTTCCATGTTCATACAGATAGCGGTGTAGATATTTCCATGTTCATACAGATAGCGGTGTAGATATTTCCAGGTTTATACAGATAGCGGTGCTGATATTTCCATGTTTATACAGGTTGCGGTGTAGATATTTCCATGTTTATACAGATAGCGGTGTAGATATTTCCATCTTTATACAGATAGCGGTGTAGATATTTCCATGTTTATTCAGATAGCGGTGTAGATATCTCCATCTTAATAGAGATGGCGGTGTAGATATTTATATGTTCATACAGATGGCGGTGCAGATATTTCCATGTTCATACAGATGGCGGTGTAGATATTTGCATGTTCATACAGATAGCGGTGTAGTTATTTCCATGTGTAAAGAGATAGCTGTGTAGATATTTCCATCTATATGCAGATAGCTGTGTAGATATTTCCATTTTCATGCAGATAGCGGTGTATATATTTCCATCTTCAAACAGATAGCGGTGTAGATATTTCCATGTTCATAGAGATAGCGGTGTAGATATTTCCATGTTTATACAGATAGCAGTGAAGATGTATTCATGTTTACACAGATATCGGTGTGGATATTTCCATGTTCATCCAGAGGGCTGTGTAGATATATCCATGTTCATACAGATAGCGGTGTAGATATTTCCATGTTCATACAGATAGCAGTGTAGATATTTCCATGTTCATACAGATAGCGGTGCTGATATTTCCATGTTTATACAGGTAGCGGTGTAGATATTTCTATGTTTATACAGATAGCGGTGTAGATATTTCCATGTTTATACAGATAGCGGTGTAGCTATTTCCATGTTTATACAGATAGCGATGTAGATATCTCCATCTTAATACAGATGGCCGTGTAGATATTTATATGTTCATACAGATGGCGGTGCAGATATTTCCATGTTCATACAGATGGCGGTGTAGATATTTCCATGTTCATACAGATAGCGGTGTAGTTATTTCCATGTGTAAAGAGATAGCTGTGTAGATATTTCCATGTATATGCAGATAGCAGTGTAGATATTTCCATTTTCATGCAGATAGCGGTGTAGATATTTCCATGTTCATACAGATAGCGGTGCAGATATTTCCATGTTCATACAGATAGCAGTGTAGATATTTCCATGTTTATACAGATAGCGGTGAAGATGTATGCATGTTTACACAGATAGCGGTGTAGATATTTCCATGTTCATCCAGATGGCTGTGTAGATATATCCAAGTTCATACAGATAGCGGTGTAGATATTTCCATGTTCATACAGATAGCGGTGTAGATATTTCCATGTTCATCCAGATGGCTGTGTAGATATATCCATGTTCATACAGATAGCGGTGTAGATATTTCCATGTTCATACAGATAGCGGTTTAGATATTTCCTTCTTAATACAGATGGCGGTGTAGATATTTATATGTTCATACAGATGGCGGTGCAGATATTTCCATGTTCATACAGATGGCGGTGTAGATATTTCCATGTTTATTGAGATAGCGGTGTAGTTATTTTCATGTGTAAAGAGATAGCTGTGTAGATATTTCCATGTATATGCAGATAGCTTTGTAAATATTTCCATTTTCATGCAGATAGCGGTGTAGATATTTACATGTTCAAACAGATAGTGGTGTAGATATTTCCATGTTCATTCAGATAGCGGTGTAGACATTTCCAGGTTCATACAGATAGCGGTGCTGATATTTCCGTGTTTATACAGGTAGCGGTGTAGATATTTCCATGTTTATACAGATAGCGGTGTAGATATTCCCATGTTTATACAGATAGCGGTGTAGATATTTCCATGTTTATTCAGATAGCGGTGTAGATATCTCCATCTTAATACAGATGGCGGTGTAGATATTTATATGTTCATACAGATGGCGGTGCAGATATTTCCATGTTCATACAGATGGCGGTGTAGATATGTCCATGTTCATACAGATAGCGGTGTAGTTATTTCCATGTGTAAAGAGATTGCTGTGTAGATATTTCCATCTATATGCAGATAGCTGTGTAGATATTTCCATTTTCATGCAGATAGCGATGTATATATTTCCATCTTCAAACATATAGCGGTGTAGATATTTCCATGTTCATACAGATAGTGGTGTAGATATTTCCGTGTTCATCCAGATGGCTGTGTAGATATATCCATGTTCATACAAATAGCGGTGTAGATATTTCCATGTTCATACAGGTAGTGGTGTAGATATTTCCATGTTCATACAGATAGCGGTGTAGAAATTTCCATGTTCATAGAGATAGCAGTGTAGATATTTCCAAGTTCATACAGATAGCGGTGTAGATATCTCCATTTTAATATAGATGGCAGTGTAGATATTTATATGTTCATACAGATGGCGGTGCAGATATTTCCATGTTCATACAGATGGCGGTGTAGCTATTTCCATGTTTATAGAGATAGCGCTGTACTTATTTCCACGTGTAAAGAGATAGCTTTGTAGATATTTCCATGTATATGCAGATCGCTGTGTAGATATTTCCATTTTCATGCAGATAGCGGTGTAGATATTTCCATGTTCAAACAGATAGCGGTGTAGATATTTCCATGTTCATACAGATAGCAGTGTAGATATTTCCATGTTTATACAGATAGCGGTGAAGATGTATGCATGTTTACACAGATAGAGGTGTAGATATTTCCATGTTCATACAGATAGCGGTGTAGATATTTCCATGTTCATCCAGATGGCTGTGTAGATATATCCATGTTCCTACAGATGGCGGTGTAGCTATTTCCATGTTCATACAGATAGCGGTGTAGTTATTTCCATGTGTAAAGAGATAGCTGTGTAGATATTTCCATGTATATGCAGATAGCTGTGTATATATTTCCATTTTCATGCAGATAGCGGTTTAGATATTTCCATGTTCAAACAGATAGCAGTGTAGATATTTCCATGTTCATAGAGATAGCGGTGTAGATACTACCATGTTCATACAGATAGAGGGGCTGATATTTCCATGTTCATACAGATAGCGGTGCTGATATTTCCATGTTTATACAGAGAGCGGTGTAGATATTTCCATGTTTATTCAGATAGCGGTGTAGATATTTCCATGTTTATACAGATAGCGGTGTAGATATCTCCATCTTAATACAAATGGCGGTGTAGATATTTATATGTTCATACAGATGGCGTTGCAAACATTTCCATGTTCATACAGATAGCGGTGTAGTTATTTACATGTGTAAAGAGATAGATGTGTAGATATTTCCATGTATATGCAGATAGCTGTGTAGATATTTCAACGTTCATACAGATAGCGGTGTTGATATTTCCATGCTTATATAGATTGCGGTGAAGATGTATGCATGTTTACAGAGATAGTAGTGTAGATATTTCCATGTTCATGCAGATAGCGGTTTAGATATTTCCATGTTCATCCAGATGGCTGTGTAGATATATCCATGTTCATGCTGATAGCGGTGTAGATATTTCCATGTTCCTACAGATAGTGGTGTAGATATTTCCATGTTCATTCAGATAGCAGTGTAGCTATTTCCATGTTCATACAGATAGCGGTGTAGATATTTCCATGTTCATAGAGATAGCGGTGTAGATATTTCCATGTTCATACAGATAGCGGTGCTGATATTTCCATGTTTATACAGGTAGCTGTGTAGGTATTTCCATGTTTATACAGATAGCCGTGTAGGTATTTCCATGTTTATACAGATAGCAGTGTAGATATTTCCATGTTCATACAGATGGCAGTGTAGATATTTCCGTGTTTCTAGAGATAGCGGTGTAGTTATTTCCATGTGTAAAGAGATAGCTTTGTAGATATTTCCATGTATATGCAGATAGCATTGTAGATATTTCCATTTTCATGCAGATAGCGGTGTAGATATTTCCATGTTCAAACAGATAGCGGTGTAGATATTTCCAAGTTCATACAGATAGCGGTGTAGATATTTCCATGTTCATACAGATAGCGGTGTAGAGATTTCCATGTTTATACAGATAGCGGTGAAGATGTATGCATGTTTACACAGATAGCGGTGTAGATATTTCCATGTTCATACAGATAGTGGTGTAGATATTTCCATGTTCATCCAGATGGCTGTGTAGACATATCCATGTTCATACAGATAGTGGTGTAGATATTTCCATGTTCATACAGATAGCGGTGCTGATATTTCCATGTTTATACAGGCAGCGGTGTAGCTATTTCCATGTTCCTACAGATAGCGGTGTACATATTTCCATGTTCATACTGATAGCGGTGCTGATAGTTCCATGTTTATACAGGCAGCGGTGTAGATATTTCCATGTTTATACAGATAGCGGTTTATATATTTCCTTCTTAATACAGATGGCGGTGTAATTATATGTTCATACAGATGGCGGTGTAGATATTTCCATGTTTATACAGATAGCAGTGTAGATACCTCCATCTTAATACAGATGGCGGTGTAGATATTTATATGTTCATACAGATGGCGGTGCAGATGTTTCCATTTTCATACAGATGGTGGTGTAGTTATTTCCATGTTCATACAGGTAGTGGTGTAGTTATTTCCATGTGTAAAGAGATAGATGTGTAGATATTTAAATGTATATGCAGATAGCAGTGTAGATATTTCCATTTTCATGCAGATAGCGGTGTAGATATTTCCATGTCCAAACAGATAGCTGTGTAGGTATTTCCATGTTCATACAGATAGCGGTGTAGATATTTCCATGTTCATACCGATAGCGGTGCAGATATTTCCATGTTTATACAGATAGTGGTGAAGATGTATGCATGTTTACACAAATAGCAGTGTAGATATTTCTATGTTCATCCAGATGGCTGTGTAGATATATCCATGTTCATACAGATAGCGGTGTAGATATTTCCATGTTCATACAGATAGCGGTGTAGATATTTCCATGTTCATCCAGATGGCTGTGTAGATATATCCATGTTCATACAGATAGCGGTGTAGATATTTCCTTGTTCATACAGATAGCGGTGTAGCTATTTCCATTTTCATACACATAACGGTGTAGCTATTTCCATGTTCATACAGATAGCAGTGTAGATATTTCCATGTTCATACAGATAGCGGTGTAGATATTTCCATGTTCATACAGAGAGCGTTGCTGATATTTCCATCTTTATACAGATAGCGGTTTAGATATTTCCTTCTTAATACAGATGGCGGTGTAGATATTTATATGTTCAAACAGATGGCGGTGCAGATATTTCCATGTTCATACAGATGGTGGTGTAGATATTTCCATGTTTATAGATATAGCGGTGTAGTTATTTCCATGTGTAAAGAGATAGCTGTGTAGATATTTCCATGTATATGCAGATAGCTTTGTAGATATTTCCATTTTCATGCAGATAGCGGTGTAGATATTTACATGTTCAAACAGATAGCGGTGTAGATATTTCCATGTTCATTCAGATAGCTTTGTAGATATTTCCATGTTCATACAGATAGCGGTGTAGATATTTCCATGTTCATACAGATAGCGGTGTAGATATTTCCTGGTTTATACAGATAGCGGTGCTGATATTTCCATGTTTATACAGGTAGCGGTGTAGATATTTCCATGTTTATACAGATAGCGGTGTAGATATTTCCATGTTTATACAGATAGCTGTGTAGATATTTCCATGTTTATTCAGATAGCGGTGTAGATATTTCCATGTTCATACAGATAGCGGTGTAGATATTTCCATGTTTATACAGATAGCGGTGAAGATGTATGCATGTTTACACAGATAGCGGTGTAGATATTTACATGTTCATCCAGATGGCTGTGTAGATATATCCATGTTCATACAGATAGCGGTGTAGATATTTCCATGTTCATACAGATATCGGTGTAGATATTTCCATGTTCATCCAGATGGCTGTGTAGATATATCCATGTTCATACAGATAGCGGTGTAGATATTTCCATGTTCATACAGATAGTGGTGTAGCTATTTCCATGTTCATACAGATAACGGTGTAGCTATTTCCATGTTCATACAGATAGCAGTGTAGATATTTCCATGTTGATACAGATAGCGGTGTAGATACTTCCATGTTCATACAGATAGCGGTGCTGATATTTCCATGTTTATACCGGCAGCGGTGTAGATATTTCCATGTTTATACAGATAGCGGTTTAGATATTTCCTTCTTAATACAGATGGCGGTGTAGATATTTATATGTTCATACAGATGGCGGTGCAGATATTTCCATGTTCATACAGATGGTGGTGTAGATATTTCCATGTTTATAGATATAGCGGTGTAGTTATTTCCATGTGTAAAGAGATAGCTGTGTAGATATTTCCATGTATATGCAGATAGCTTTGTAGATATTTCCATTTTCATGCAGATAGCGGTGTAGATATTTACATGTTCAAACAGATAGCGGTGTAGATATTTCCATGTTCATTCAGATAGCTTTGTTGATATTTCCATGTTCATACAGATAGCGGTGTAGATAATTCCATGTTCATACAGATAGCGGTGCTGATATTTCTATGTTTATACAGGTAGTGGTGTAGATATTTCCATGTTTATACAGATAGCGGTATAGACATTTCCATGTTTATACAGGTAGCGGTGTAGATATTTCCATGTTTATAGATATAGCGGTGTAGTTATTTCCATGTGTAAAGAGATAGCTGTGTAGATATTTCCATGTATATGCAGATAGCTTTGTAGATATTTCCATTTTAATGCAGATTGCGGTGTAGATATTTACATGTTCAAACAGATAGCGGTGTAGATATTTCCATGTTCATTCAGATAGCTTTGTAGATATTTCCATGTTCGTACAGATAGCGGTGTAGATATTTCCATGCTCATACAGATAGCGTTGTAGATATTTCCATGTTCATACAGATAGCGGTGCTGATATTTCCATGTTTATACAGGTAGCAGTGTATTTATTTCCATGTTTATTCAGATAGCGGTGTAGATATTTCCATGTTCATACAGATAGCAATGTAGATATTTCCATGTTTATACAGATAGCGGTGAAGATGTATGCATGTTTACACAGATAGCGGTGTAGATATTTCCATGTTTATACAGATAGCTGTGTAGATATTTCTATGTTTATACAGATAGCGGTGTAGATATTTCCATGTTTATACAAATAGTGGTGTAGATATCTCCTTCTTAATACAGATGGCGGTGTAGATATTTATATGTTCATACAGATGGCGGTGCAGATATTTCCATGTTCATACAGATTCCGGTGTAGATATTTCAGTGTTTATAGAGATAGCGGTGTAGTTATTTCCATCTGTAAAGAGATAGCTGAGTAGATATTTCCATGTATATGCAGATAGCTGTGTAGTTATTTCCATTTTCATGCAGACAGCGGTGTAGATATTTCCATGTTGAAACAGATAGCGGTGTAGATATTTCCATGGTGAAACAGATAGCGGTGTAGATATTTCCACGTTTATACAGATTGTGGTGAAGATGTATGCATATTTAAACAGATAGCGGTGTAGATATTTCCATGTTCATACAGATAGCGGTGTAGATATTTCCGTGTTCATCCAGATGGCGGTGTAGATATATCCATGTTCATACAGATAGCAGTGTAGATATTTCCATGTTCATACAGGTAGTGGTGTAGATATTTCCATGTTCATACAGATAGCGGTGTAGCTATTTCCATGTTCATACAGATAGCAGTGTAGAAATTTCCAAGTTCATAGAGATAGCGGTGTAGATATTTCCATGTTATTACAGATAGCGGTGCTGATATTTCCATGTTTATACAGGTAGCGGTTTAGATATTTCCATGTTTATACAGATTGCGGTTTAGATATTTCCATGTTTATACAGATAGCGGTGTAGATATTTCCAAGTTTATACAGACAGCGGTGTAGATATCTCCATCTTAATATAGATGGCGGTGTAGATATTTATATGTTCATACAGATGGCGTTGCAGATATTTCCATGTTCATACAGATGGCGGTGTGGATATTTCCATGTTTATAGAGATAGCGCTGTAGTTATTTCCATGTGTAAATAGATAGCTTTGTAGATATTTCCATGTATATGCAGATCACTGTGTAGATATTTCAATTTTCATGCAGATAGCGTTGTAGATATTTCCATGTTCAAACAGATAGCGGTGTAGATATTTCCATGTTCATACAAATAGCGGTGTAGATATTTCCATGTTCATACAGATAGCGGTGTAGATATTTCCATGTTCATACAGATAGCGGTGTAGCTATTTCCATGTTCATACAGATAGCGGTGTAGGTATTTCCATGTTCATCCAGATGGCTGTGTAGATATATCCATGTTCCTACAGATGGCGGTGAAGATATTTCCATGTTCATACATATAGCGGTGTAGATATTTCCATGTTCATACATATAGCGGTGTAGGTGTTTCCATGTTCATACAGATAGCGGTGCTGATATTTCCATGTTTATACAGGTAGCGGCGTAGATATTTCCATGTTTATACAGATAGCGGTGTAGATATTTCCATGTTTATACAGATAGCGGTGAAGATATATCCATCTTAATACAGATGGCGTTGTGGATATTTATAAGTTCATACAGATGGCGGTGCAGATATTTCCATGTTCATATGGATGGCGGTGTTGATATTTCCATGTTTATAGTCATAGCGGTGTAGTTATTTCCATGCGTAAAGAGATAGCTTTGTAGATATTTCCATGTATATGCAGATAGCATTGTAGATATTTCTATTTTCATGCAGAGAGCGGTGTGGATATTTCCATGTTTATACTGATAGCGGTGAAGATATATGCATGCTTACACAGATAGCGGTGTAGACATTTCCATGTTCATACAGATCGCGGTGTAGATATTTCCATGTTCATCCAGATGGCTGTGTAGACATATCCATGTTCATACCGATGGTGGTGAAGATATTTCCATGTTCATACAGATAGCAGTGTAGATATTTCCATGTTCATACAGATGGCTGTGTAGATATATCCATGTTCATACAGATGGCGGTGAAGATATTTCCATGTTCATACAGATAGCGGTGTAGGTATTTCCATGTTCATAGAGATAGCGGTGAAGATATTTCCATGTTCATACCGATAGCTGTGCTGATATTTCCATGTTTATACAGGTAGCGGCGTAGGTATTTCCATGTTTATACAGATAGTGTTGTAGATATTTCCATGTTTATACAGATAGCGGTGTAGATATTTATAAGTTTATACAGATAGCGGTGTAGATATCTCCTTCTTAATACAGATGGCGGTGTAGATATTTATATGTTCATACAGATGGCGGTGCAGATATTTCCATGTTCATACAGATGGCGGTGTAGATAGTTCCATGTTTATAAAGATAGCGGTGTAGTTATTTCCATGTGTAAATAGATAGCTGTGTAGATATTTCCATGTATATGCAGATAGCTGTGTAGATATTTCCATTTTCATGCAGACAGCGGTGTAGAGATATTTCCATGTTCAAACAGATAGCGGTGTAGATATTTCCATGTTCATACAGATAGCGGTGTAGATATTTCCATGTTTATACAGATTGCGGTGAAGATGTATGCATATTTACACAGATAGCGGTGTAGATATTTCCATGTTCATACAGATAGCGGTGTAGATATTTCCGTGTTCATCCAGATGGCTGTGTAGATATATCCATGTTCATACAGATAGCGGTGTAGATATTTCCATGTTCATACAGGTAGTGGTGTAGATATTTCCATGTTCATACAGATAGCGGTGTAGCTATTTCCATGTTCATACAGATAGCGGTGTAGAAATTTCCATGTTCATAGAGATAGCGGTGTAGATATTTCCATGTTCATACAGATAGCGGTGCTGATATTTCCATGTTTATACAGGTAGCGGTGTAGATATTTCCATGTTTATACAGATTGCGGTGTAGATATTTCCATGTTTATACAGATAGCGGTGTAGATATTTCCAAGTTTATACAGACAGAGGTGTAGATATCTGCATCTTAATATAGATGGCGGTGCAGATATTTATATGTTCATAGAGATGGCGGTTCAGATATTTCCATGTTCATGCAGATGGCGGTGTAGATATTTGTATGTTTATAGAGATAGTGCTGTAGTTATTTCCATGTGTAAAGAGATAGCTTTGTAGATATTTCCATGTATATGCAGATCGCTGTGTAGATATTTCCATTTTCATGCAGATAGCGGTTTAGATATTTCCATGTTCTAACCGATAGCGGTGAAGATATTTCCATGTTCGTAGAGATAGCGGTGTAGATAGTTCCATGTTTATACAGATAGCGGTGAAGATGGATGCATGTTTACACAGATAGCGGTGTAGATATTTCCATGTTCATACAGATAGCGGTGTAGATATTTTCATGTTCATCCAGATGGCTGTGTAGATATATCCATGTTCATACAGATGGTGGTGAAAATATTTCCATGTTCAGATAGCGGTGTAGATATTTCCAGGTTCATACAGATAGCGGTGTAGGTATTTCCATGTTCATACAGACAGCGGTGCTGATATTTCCATGTTCATCCAGATGGCTGTGTAGATATATCTATGTTCATACAGAAGGTGGTGAAGATATTTCCATCTTCATACAGATATCGGTGTAGATATTTCCATGTTCATACAGATAGCGGTGTAGATATTTCCATGTTCATAGAGATAGCGGTGTAGATATTTCCATGTTCTTACAGATAGCGGTGTAGATATTTCCATGTTTATACAGATAGCGGTTAGGATGTATGCATGTTTACACACATAGCGTTGTAGATATTTCCATGTTCATACAGATAGCGGTGTAGATATTTCCATGTTCATCCAGATGGCTGTGTAGATATATCCATGTTCATAAGATGGCGGTGAATATATTTATATCTTCATACAGATGGCGGTGTAGATATTTCCATGCTCATACAGATAGCGGTGTAGATATTTCCATGTTTATACATATAGCGGTGTAGATATCTCCATCTTAATACAGATGGCGGTGCAGATATTTATATGTTCAAACAGATGGCAGTGCAGATATTTCCATGTCCATACAGATGGCGGTGTAGATATTTCGATGTTTATAGAGATATCGGTGTAGTTATTTCCATGTGTAAAGAGATAGCTTTGTAGATATTTCCATGTATATGCAGATAGCTGTGTAGATATTTCCATTTTCATGCAGATAGCGGTGGAGATATTTCCATGCTCAAACAGATAGCGGTGTAGATATTTCCACGTTCATACAGATAGCTGTGTAGATATTTCCATGTTTATACAGATAGCTGTGAAGAAGTAGGCTTGTTTACACAGATAGCGGTGTAGATATTTCCATGTTCATACAGATAGCGGTGTAGATATTTCCATGTTCATCCAGATGGCTGTGTAGACATATCCATGTTCGTACAGATAGCGGTGCTGATTCTTCCATGTTCATACAGATGGCGGTGTAGATATTTCCATGTTTATAGAGATATCGGTGTAGTTATTTCCATGTATAAAGAGATAGCTTTGTAGATATTTCCATGTATATGCAGATAGCTGTGTAGATATTTCCATTTTCATGCAGATAGCGCTGTAGATATTTCCATGGTCAAACAGATAGCAGTGTAGATATTTCCATGTTCATACAGATAGCGGTGTAGATATTTCCATGTTTATACAGATAGCGGTGAAGATGTATGCTTGTTTACACAGATAGCGGTGTAGATATTTCCATGTTCATACAGATAGCGGTGTAGATATTTCCATGTTCATCCAGATGGCTGTGTAGACATATCCATGTTAATACAGATAGCGGTGCTGATATTTCCATATTCATCCAGATGGCTGTGTAGATATTTCCATGTTCATACAGATAGCGGTGGTGATATTTCCATGTTTATACAGGTAGTGGTGTACATATTTCCATGCTTATACAGATAGCGGTGTAGATATTTCCATGTTTATACAGATAGCGGTGAAGATGTATGCATGTTTACACAGATAGCGGAGTAGATATTTCCATGTTCATACAGATAGTGGTGTAGATATTTCCATGTTCATCCAGATGGCTGTGTAGATATATCCATGTTCATACAGATGGCGGTGAAGATATTTCCATGTTCATACAGATATCGGTGTAGATATTTCCATGTTCATACAGATAGCGGTGTAGATATTTACATGATCATACAGATAGCGGTGCTGATATTTCCATGTTTATACAGATAGCGGTGTAGATATTTCCATGTTTATACAGATAGCGGTGTAGATATTTCCATGTTTATACAGATAGCGGTGTAGATATTTCGATGTTCATACAGATAGCGGTGTAGATATTTCCATGTTCATGCAGATAGCAGTGTAGGTATTTCCATGTTCATACAGATAGCGGTGCTGATATTTCCATGTTTATACAGGTAGCGGTGTAGATATTTCCATGTTTATACAGATAGCGGTGTAGATATCTCCATCTTAATACAGATGGCGGTGCAGATATTTATATGTTCATAGAGATGGCGGTTCAGATATTTCCATGCTCATACAGATGGCGGTGTAGATATTTCCACGTTTATAGAGATAGTGGTGTAGTTATTTCCATGTGTAAAGAGATAGCTTTGTAGATATTTCCACGTATATGCAGATAGCTGTGTAGATATTTCCATTTTCATGCAGATAGCGGTGTAGATACTTCCATGTTCAAACAGATGGCGGTGTAGATATTTCAATGTTCATACAGATTGCGGTGTGGGTATTTCCATGTTTATACAGATAGCGGTGAAGATGTACGCATGTTTACACAGATAGCGGTGTAGATAATTCCATGTTCATACAGATAGCGGTGTAGATATTTCCATGTTCATCCAGATGGCTGTGTAGATAAATGCATGTTCATACAGATGTCGGTGAAGATATTTATATCTTCATACAGATGGCGGTGTAGATATTTCCATGCTCATACAGATATCGGTGTAGATATTTCCATGTTTATACAGATAGCGGTGTAGATATCTCCATCTTAATACAGATGGCGGTGCAGATATTTCCATGTTCATACAGATGGCGGTGTAGACATTTCCATGTTTATAGAGATATCGGTGAAGTTATTTCCATGTGTAAAGAGATAGCTTTGTAGATATTTCCATGTATATGCAGATAGCTGTGTAGATATTTCCATTTTCATGCAGATAGCTGTGTAGATATTTCCATGCTCAAACAAATAGCGGTGTAGATATTTCCATGTTCATACAGATAGCGGTGTAGATATTTCCATGTTTATACAGATAGCGGTGTAGATATTTCCATGTTCATACAGATAGCGGTGTAGATATTTCCATGTTCATACAGATATCGGTGTAGATATTTCCATGTACATACAGATAGCGGTGTAGATATTTCCATGTTCATACAGATAGCGGTGTAGCTATTTCCATGTTCATACAGATAGCGGTGTAGATATTTCCATGTTCATCCAGATGGCTGTGTAGATATTTCCATGTTCATACAGATAGCGGTGCTGATATTTCCATGTTCATACAGATGGCGGTGTAGATATTTCCATGTTTATAGAGATAGCGGTGAAGATATTTCCATGTTCATACCAATAGCTGTGCTGATATTTCCATGTTTATACAGGTAGCGGCGTAGATTTTTCCATGTTTATACAGATAGTGGTGTAGATATTTCCATGTTTATACAGATAGCGGTGTAGATATTTATATGTTCATACAGATGGCGGTGCAGATATTTCCATGTTCATACAGATGGCGGTGTAGATAATTCCATGTTTATAAAGATAGCGGTGTAGTTATTTCCATGTGTAAAAAGATAGCTTTGTAGATATTTCCATGTATATGCAGATAGCTGTGTAGATATTTCCATTTTCATGCAGACAGCGGTGTAGATATTTCCATGTTCAAACAGATAGCGGTGTAGATATTTCCATGTTAATACAGATTGCGGTGAAGGTGTATGCATATTTACACAGATAGCGGTGTAGATATTTCCATGTTCATACAGATAGCGGTGTAGATATTTCCGTGTTCATCCAGATGGCTGTGTAGATATATCCATGTTCATACAGATAGCGGTGTAGATATTTCCATGCTCATACAGGTAGTGGTGTAGATATTTCCATGTTCGTACAGATAGCGGTGTAGCTATTTCCATGTTCATACAGATAGCGGAGTAGAAATTTCCATGTTCATAGAGATAGCGGTTCAGATATTTCCATGTTCATGCAGATGGCGGTGTAGATATTTGTATGTTGATAGAGATAGCGCTGTAGTTATTTCCATGTGTAAAGAGATAGCTTTGTAGATATTTCCATGTATATGCAGATCGCTGTGTAGATATTTCCATTTTCATGCAGATAGCGGTTTAGATATTTCCATGTTCAAACAGATAGCGGTGAAGACATTTCCATGTTCCTAGAGATAGCGGTGTAGATATTTCCATGTTTATACAGATAGCGGTGAAGATGTATGCATGTTTACACAGATAGCGGTGTAGATATTTCCATGTTCATACAGATAGCGGTGTAGATATTTTCATGTTCATCCAGATGGCTGTGTAGATATATCCATGTTCATACAGATGGCGGTGAAAATATTTCCATGTTCAGATAGCAGTGTAGATATTTCCATGTTCATACAGATAGCGGTGTAGATATTTCCATGTTCATACAGACAGCGGTGCTGATATTTCCATGTTCATGCAGATGGCTGTGTAGATATATCTATGTTCATACAGAAGGTGGTGAAGATATTTCCATCTTCATACAGATATTGGTGTAGATATTTCCATGTTCATACAGATAGTAGTGTAGGTATTTCCATGTTCATACAGATAGCGGTGCTGATATTTCCATGTTTATACAGGTAGCGGTGTAGATATTTCCATGTTTATACAGATAGCGGTGTAGATATTTCCATGTTTATACAGATAGCGGTGTAGATATTTCCATGTTTATAGAGATAGCGGTGAAGATATCTCCATCTTAATACAGATGGCGGTGCAGATATTTATATGTTCATAGAGATGGCGGTTCAGATATTTCCATGTTCATACAGATGGCGATGTAGATATTTCCATGTTTATAGAGATAGCGGTTAAGATGTATGCATGTTTACACAGATAGCGTTGTAGATATTTCCATGTTCATACAGATAGCGGCGTAGATATTTCCATGTTCATCCAGATGGCTGTGTAGATATATCCATGTTCGTACAGATGGCGGTGAATATATTTATATCTTCATACAGATGGTGGTGTAGATATTTCCATGCTCATACAGATAGCGGTGTAGATATTTCCATGTTTATACATATAGCGGTGTAGATATCTTCATCTTAATACAGATGGCGGTGCAAATATTTATATGTTCAAACAGATAGCGGTGCAGATATTTCCATGTTCATACAGATGGCGGTGTAGATATTTTGATGTTTATAGAGATATCGGTGTAGTTATTTCCATGTGTAAAGAGATAGCTTTGTAGATATTTCCATGTATATGCAGATAGCTGTGTAGATATTTCCATTTTCATGCAGATAGTGGTGGAGATATTTCCATGCTCAAACAGATAGCGGTGTAGATATTTCCACGTTCATACAGATAGCGGTGTAGATATTTCCATGTTTATACAGATAGCAGTGAAGATGTATGCTTTTTTACACAGATAGCGGTGTAGATATTTCCATGTTCATACAAATAGCGGTGTAGATATTTCCATGTTCATCCAGATGGCTGTGTAGACATATCCATGTTCATACAGATAGCGGTGCTGATATTTCCATGTTCATACAGATGGCCGTGTAGATATTTCCATGTTTATAGAGATATCGGTGTAGTTATTTCCATGTGTAAAGAGATAGCTTTGTAGATATTTCCATGTATATGCAGATAGCTGTGTAGATATTTCCATTTTCATGCAGATAGCGCTGTAGATATTTCCATGGTCAAACAGATAGCAGTGTAGATATTTCCATGTTTATACAGATAGCGGTGTAGATATTTCCATATTTATACAGATAGCGGTGTAGATATTTCCATGTTTATACAGATAGCGGTGTAGATATTTCCATGGTCAAACAGATAGCGGTGTAGATATTTCCATGTTTATACAGATAGCGGTGTAGATATTTCCATATTTATACAGATAGCGGTGTAGATATTTCCATGTTTATACAGATAGTGGTGTAGATATCTCCATCATAATACAGATGGCGGTGCAGATATTTATATGTTCATAGAGATAGCGGTTCAGATATTTCCATGTTCATAGAGATGGCGGTGTAGATATTTCCACGTTTATAGAGATAGCGGTGTAGTTATTTCCATGTGTAAAGAGATAGCTTTGTAGATATTTCCATGTATATGCAGATAGCTGTGTAGATATTTCCATTTTCATGCAGATAGCGGTGTAGATACTTCCATGTTCAAACAGCGGTGTAGATATTTCAATGTTCATACAGATTGCGGTGTAGGTATTTCCATGTTTATACAGATAGCGGTGAAGATGTATGCATGTTTACACAGATAGCGGTGTAGATATTTCCATGTTCATACAGATAGCGGTGTAGATATTTCCATGTTCATCCAGATGGCTGTGTAGATAAATCCATGTTCATACAGATGTCGGTGAAGATATTTATATCTTCTTACAGATGGCGGTGTAGATATTTCCATGCTCATACAGATAGCGGTGTAGATATTTCCATGTTTATACAGATAGCGGTGTAGATATCTCCATCTTAATACAGATGGCGGTGCAGATATTTCCATGTTCATACAGATGGCGGTGTAGACATTTCCATGTTTATAGAGATATTGGTGTAGTTATTTCCATGTGTAAAGAGATAGCTTTGTAGATATTTCCATGTATATGCAGATAGCTGTGTAGATATTTCCATTTTCATGCAGATAGCTGTGTAGATATTTCCATGCTGAAACAGATAGCGGTGTAGATATTTCCATGTTCATACAGATAGCGGTGTAGATATTTCCATGTTTATACAGATAGCGGTGTAGATATTTCCATGTTCATACAGATAGCGGTATAGATATTTCCATGCTTATACAGATAGCGGTGTAGATATTTCCATGTTCCTACAGATAGCGGTGTAGATATTTCCATGTTCATCCAGAGGGCTGTGTAGATATATCCATGTTCATCCAGATGGCTGTGTAGATATATCCATGTTCATACAGATGGCGGTGAAGGTATTTCCATGTTCATTCAGATAGCGGTCTAGATATTTCCATGTTCATACAGATAGCGGTGTAGATATCTCCATGTTCATACAGATAGAGGGGCTGATATTTCCATGTTCATACAGATAGCGGTGCTGATATTTCCATGTTTATACAGGTAGCGGTGTAGATATTTCCATGTTTATACAGGTAGAGGTGTAGATATTGCCATGTTTATACAGATAGCGGTGTAGATATTTCCATGTTTATACAGATATCGGTGTAGATATCTCCATCTTAATACAGATGGCCGTGTAGATATGTACATGATCATACAGATGTCGGTGCAGCTATTTCCATGTTCATACAGATGGCGGTGAAGATATTTCCATGTTCATACAGATAGCGGTGCAGTTATTTCCATGTGTAAAGAGATAGCTGTGTAGATATTTCCATGTATATGCAGATAGCTGTGTAGATATTTAAATTTTCATGCAGATAGCGGTGTAGATATTTCCATGTTCAAACAGATAGCGGTGTAGATATTTCCATGTTCATACAGAGAGCGGTGTAGATATTACCATGTTTATACAGATTGCGGTGAAGATGTATGCATATTTACACAGATAGGGGTGTAGATATTTCCATGTTCATACAGATAGTGGTGTAGATATTTCCGTGTTCATCCAGATGGCTGTGTAGATATATCCATGTTCATACAAATAGCGGTGTAGATATTTCCATGTTCATACAGGTAGTGGTGTAGATATTTCCATGTTCATACAGATAGCGGTGTAGCTATTTCCATGTTCATACAGATAGCGGTGTAGAAATTTCCATGTTCATAGAGATAGCAGTGTGGATATTTCCAAGTTTATACAGATAGCGGTGTAGATATCTCCATTTTAATATAGATGGCGGTGTAGATATTTATATGTTCATACAGATGGCGGTGCAGATATTTCCATGTTCATACAGATGGCGATGTAGCTATTTCCATGTTTATAGAGATAGCGCTGTACTTATTTCCACGTGTAAAGAGATAGCTTTGTAGATATTTCCATGTATATGCAGATCGCTGTGTAGATATTTCCATGTTCAAACAGACAGCGGTGTAGATATTTCCATGTTCATACAGATAGCAGTGTAGATATTTCCATGTTTATACAGATAGCGGTGAAGATGTATGCATGTTTACACAGATAGCGGTGTAGATATTTCCATGTTCATACAGATAGCGGTGTAGATATTTCCATGTTCATACAGCTAGCGGTGTAGTTATTTCAATGTGTAAAGAGATAGCGGTGTAGATATTTCCATGTATATGCAGATAGCTGTGTTTATATTTCCATTTTCATGCAGATAGCGGTTTAGATATTTCCATGTTCAAACAGATAGCGGTGTAGATATTTCCATGTTCATAGAGATAGCGGTGTAGATACTTCCATGTTCATACAGATAGAGGGGCTGATATTTCCATGTTCATACAGATAGAGGTGCTGATATTTCCATGTTTATACAGAGAGCGGTGTAGATATTTCCATGTTTATTCAGATAGCGGTGTAGATATTTCCATGTTTATACAGATAGCGGTGTAGATATCTCCATCTTAATACAGATGGCGGTGTAGATATTTATATGTTCATACAGAAGGCGGTGCAGACATTTCCATGTTCATACAGATAGCGGCGTAGTTATTTACATGTGTAAAGTGATAGATGTGTAGATATTTCCATGTATATGCAGATAGCTGTGTAGATATTTGCATTTTCATGCTGATAGCGGTTTAGATATTTACATGTTCAAACAGATAGCGGTGTAGATATTTCCACGTTCACACAGATAGCGGTGTTGATATTACCATGCTTATACAGATTGCGGTGAAGATGTATGCATGTTTACACAGATAGCAGTGTAGATATTTCCATGTTCATTCAGATAGCGGTGTAGATATTTCCATGTTCATCCAGAAGGCTGTGTAGATATATCCATGTTCATGCTGATAGCGGTGTAGATATTTCCATGTTCCTACAGATAGTGGTGTAGATACCTCCATGTTCACACAGATAGCAGTGTAGCTATTTCCATGTTCATACAGATAGCAGTGTAGATATTTCCATGTTCATAGAGATAGCGGTGTAGGTATTTCCATGTTCATACAGATAGCGGTGCTGATATTTCCATGTTTATACAGGTAGCGGTGTAGGTATTTCCATGTTTATACAGATAGCGGTGTAGGTATTTACATGTTTATACAGATAGCAGTGTAGATATTTCCAAGTTTATACAGATAGCGGTGTAGATATCTCCATCTAAATACAGATGGCAGTGTAGATATTTATATGTTTATACAGCTGGCGGTGCAGATATTTCCATGTTCATACAGATGGCAGTGTAGATATTTCCGTGTTTATAGAGATAGCGGTGTAGTTATTTCCATGTGTAAAGAGATAGCTTTGTAGATATTTCCATGTATATGCAGATAGCTGTGTAGATATTTCTATTTTCATGCAGATAGCGGTTTAGATATTTCCATGTTCGTACAGATAGCGGTGTAGATATTTCCATGTTCATACAGATAGCGGTGTAGATATTTCCATGTTTATACAGATAGCGGTGAAGATATATGCATGTTTACACAGATAGCGGTGTAGATATTTCCATGTTCATTCAGATAGCGGTGTAGATATTTCAATGTTCATACAGATAGCGGTTTAGATATTTCCTTCTTAATACAGATGGCGGTGTAGATATTTATATGTTCATACAGATGGTGGTGCAGATATTTCCATGTTCATACAGATGGCGGTGTAGATATTTCCATGTTTATAGATTTAGCGGTGTAGTTATTTCCATGTGTAAAGAGATAGCTGTGTAGATGTTTCCATGTATATGCAGATAGCTTTGTAGATATTTCCATTTTCATGCAGATAGCGGTGTAGATATTTCCATGTTCAAACAGATAGCGGTGTAGATATTTCCATGTTCATACAGATAGGAGTGTAGGTATTTCCAGGTTTATAGAGATAGCGGTGAAGATGTATGCATGTTTACACAGATAGCGGTGTGGATATTTCCAAGTTCATCCAGAGGGCTGTGTAGATATATCCATGTTCATCCAGATGGCTGTGTAGATATATCCATGTTCATACAGATGGCGGTGAAGGTATTTCCATGTTCATTCAGATAGCGGTCTAGATATTTCCATGTTCATACAGATAGCGGTGTAGATATCTCCATGTTCATACAGATAGAGGGGCTGATATTTCCATGTTCATACAGATAGCGGTGCTGATATTTCCATTTTTTTACAGGTAGCGGTGTAGATATTTCCATGTTTATTCAGATAGCGGTGTAGATATTGCCATGTTTATACAGATAGCGGTGTAGATATTTCCATGTTTATACAGATATCGGTGTAGATATCTCCATCTTAATACAGATGGCCGTGTAGATATGTATATGTTCATACAGATGTCGGTGCAGCTATTTCCATGTTCATACAGATGGCGGTGAAGATATTTCCATGTTCATACAGATAGAGGTGTATTTATTTCCATGTGTAAAGAGATAGCTGTGTAGATATTTCCATGTATATGCAGATAGCTCTGTAGATATTTTCATTTTCATGCAGATAGCTGTGTAGATATTTCCATGTTCAAACAGATAGCGGTGTAGATATTTCCATGTTCATACAGAGAGCGGTGTAGTTATTACCATGTTTATACAGATTGCGGTGAAGATGTATGCATATTTACTCAGATAGCGGTGTTGATATTTCCATGTTCATACAGATAGTGGTGTAGATATTTCCGTGTTCATCCAGATGGCTGTGTAGATATATCCATGTTCATACAAATAGCGGTGTAGATATTTCCATGTTCATACAGGTAGTGGTGTAGATATTTCCATGTTCATACAGATAGCGGTGTAGCTATTTCCATGTTCATACAGATAGCGGTGTAGAAATTTCCATGTTCATAGAGATAGCAGTGTAGATATTTCCAAGTTTATACAGATAGCGGTGTAGATATCTCCATTTTAATATAGATGGCAGTGTAGATATTTATATGTTCATACAGATGGCGGTGCAGATATTTCCATGTTCATACAGATGGCGGTGTAGATATTTCCATGTTTATAGAGATAGCGCTGTACTTATTTCCACGTGTAAAGAGATAGCTTTGTAGATATTTCCATGTATATGCAGATCGCTGTGTAGATATTTCCATTTTCATGCAGATAGCGGTGTAGATATTTCCATGTTGAAACAGATAGCGGTGTAGATATTTCCATGTTCATACAGATAGCAGTGTAGATATTTCCATGTTTATACAGATAGCGGTGAAGATGTATGCATGTTTACACAGATAGTGGTGTGGATATTTCCAAGTTCATCCAGAGGGCTGTGTAGATATATCCATGTTCATCCAGATGGCTGTGTAGATATATCCATGTTCATACAGATGGCGGTGAAGGTATTTCCATGTTCATTCAGATAGCGGTCTAGATATTTCCATGTTCATACAGATAGCGGTGTAGATATCTCCATGTTCATACAGATAGAGGGGCTTATATTTCCATGTTCATACAGATAGCGGTGCTGATATTTCCATGTTTATACAGGTAGCGGTGTAGATATTTCCATGTTTATACAGATAGCGGTGTAGATATTGCCATGTTTATACAGATAGCGGTGTAGATATTTCCATGTTTATACAGATATCGGTGTAGATATCTCCATCTTAATACAGATGGCCGTGTAGATATGTATATGTTCATACAGATGTCGGTGCAGCTATTTCCATGTTCATGCAGATGGCGGTGAAGATATTTCCATGTTCATACAGATAGCGGTGTAGTTATTTCCATTTGTAAAGAGATAGCTGTGTAGATATTTCCATGTATATGCAGATAGCTGTGTAGATATTTCCATTTTCATGCAGATAGCGGTGTAGATATTTCCATGTTCACACAGATAGCGGTGTAGATATTTCCATGTTCATACAGAGAGCGGTGTAGATATTACCATGTTTATACAGATTGCGGTGAAGAAGTATGCATATTTACACAGATAGCGGTGTAGATATTTCCATGTTCATACAGATAGTGGTGTAGATATTTCCGTGTTCATCCAGATGGCTGTGTAGATATATCCATGTTCATACAAATAGCGGTGTAGATATTTCCATGTTCATACAGGTAGTGGTGTAGATATTTCCATGTTCATACAGATAGCGGTGTAGCTATTTCCACGTTCATGCAGATAGCGGTGTAGAAATTTCCATGTTCATAGAGATAGCAGGGTAGATATTTCCAAGTTTATACAGATAGCGGTGTAGATATCTCCATTTTAATATAGACGGCGGTGTAGATATTTATATGTTCATACAGATGGCGGTGCAGATATTTCCATGTTCATACAGATGGCGGTGTAGCTATTTCCATGTTTATAGAGATAGCGCTGTACTTAATTCCACGTGTAAAGAGATAGCTTTGTAGATATTTCCATGTATGCAGATCGCTGTGTAGATATTTCCATTTTCATGCAGATAGCGGTGTAGATATTTCCATTTTCAAACAGCTAGCGGTGTAGATATTTCCATGTTCATACAGATAGCAGTGTAGATATTTCCATGTTTATACAGATAGCGGTGAAGATGTATGCATGTTTACACAGATAGCGGTGTAGATATTTCCATGTTCATACAGATATTGGTGTAGATATTTCCATGTTCATCCAGATGGCTGTGTAGATATATCCATGTTCCTACAGATGGCGGTGAAGATATTTCCATGTTCATACAGATAGCGGTGTAGTTATTTCCATGTGTAAAGAGATAGCTGTGTAGATATTTCCATGTATATGCAGATAGCTGTTTATATATTTCCATTTTCATGCAGATATCGGTTTAGATATTTCCATGTTCAAACAGATAGCGGTGCAGATATTTCCATGTTCATAGAGATAGCGGTGTAGATACTTCCATGTTCATACAGATAGAGGGGCTGATATTTCCATGTTCATACAGATAGCGGTGCTGATATTTCCATGTTTATACAGAGAGCGGTGTAGATATTTCCATGTTTATACAGATAGCGGTGTAGATATCTCCATCTTAATACAGATGGCGGTGTAGATATTTATATGTTCATACAGATGGCGGTGCAGACATTTCCATGTTCATACAGATAGCGGTGTAGTTATTTACATGTGTAAAGAGATAGATGTGTAGATATTTCCATGTATATGCAGATAGCTGTGTAGATATTTCCATTTTCATGCTGATAGCGGTTTAGATATTTCCATGTTCAAACAGATAGCGGTGTAGATATTTCCACGTTCATTCAGATAGCGGTGTTGATATTTCCTTGCTTATACAGACTGCGGTGAAGATGTATGCATGTTTACACAGATAGCAGTGTAGATATTTCCATGTTCATGCAGATAGCGGTGTAGATATTTCCATGTTCATCCAGATGGCTGTGTAGATATATCCATGTTCATGCTGATAGCGGTGTAGATAATTCCATGTTCCTTCAGATAGTGGTGTAGATATTTCCATGTTCATACAGATAGCAGTGTAGCTATCTCCATGTTCATACAAATAGCGGTGTAGATATTTCCATGTTCATAGAGATAACGGTGTAGATATTTCCATGTTCATACAGATAGCGGTGCTGATATTTCCATGTTTATACAGGTAGCGGTGTAGCTATTTCCATGTTTATACAGATAGCGGTGTAGGTATTTCCATGTTTATACAGATAGCGGTGTAGATATTTCCAAGTTTATACAGATAGCGGTGTAGATATCTCCATCTAAATACCGATGGCGGTGTAGATATTTTTATGTTTATACAGATGGCGGTGCAGATATTTCCATGTTCATACAGATGGCAGTGTAGATATTTCCGTGTTTATAGAGATAGCGGTGTAGTTATTTCCATGTGTAAAGAGATAGCTTTGTAGATATTTCCATGTATATGCAGATAGCTGTGTAGATATTTCTATTTTCATGCAGATAGCGGTTTAGATATTTCCATGTTCGTACAGATAGCGGTGTAGATATTTCCAAGTTCATAGAGATAACGGTGTAGATACTTCCATGTTCATACAGATAGAGGGGCTGATATTTCCATGTTCATACAGATAGCGGTGTAGTTATTTACATGTGTGAAGAGATAGATGTGTAGATATTTCCATGTATATGCAGATAACTGTGTAGATATTTCCATTTTCATGCTGATAGCGGTTTAGATATTTCCATGTTCAAACAGATAGCGGTGTAGATATTTCCACGTTCATACAGATAGCGGTGTTGATATTTCCATGCTTATACAGATTGCGGTGAAGATGTATGCATGTTTACACAGATAGCAGTGTAGATATTTCCATGTTCATGCAGATAGCGGTGTAGATATTTCCATGTTCATCCAGATGGCTGTGTAGATATATCCATGTTCATGCTGATAGCGGTGTAGATATTTCCATGTTCCTACAGATAGTGGTGTAGATATTTCCATGTTCATACAGATAGCAGTGTAGCTATTTCCATGTTCATGAAGATAGCGGTGTAGATATTTCCATGTTCATAGAGATAGCGGTGTAGATATTTCCATGTTCATACAGATAGCGGTGCTGATATTTCCATGTTTTTACAGGTAGCGGTGTAGGTATTTCCATGTTTATACAGATAGCGGTGTAGGTATTTCCATGTTTATACAGATAGCCGTGTAGATATTTCCAAGTTTATACAGATAGCGGTGCAGATATCTCCATCTAAATACAGATGGCGGTGTAGATATTTATATGTTTATACAGATGGCGGTGCAGATATTTCCATGTTCATACAGATGGCAGTGTAGATATTTCCGTGTTTATAGAGATAGCGGTATAGTTATTTCCATGTGTAAAGAGATAGCTTTGTAGATATTTCCATGTATATGCCGATAGCTGTGTAGATATTTCTATTTTCATGCAGATAGCGGTTTAGATATTTCCATGTTCGTACAGATAGCGGTGTAGATATTTCCATGTTCATACAGATAGCGTTGTAGATATTTCCATGTTTATACAGATAGCGGTGAAGATATATGCATGTTTACACAGATAGCGGTGTAGATATTTCCATGTTCATAGAGATAGCGGTGTAGATACTTCCATGTTCATACAGTTATAGGGGCTTATATTTCCATGTTCATACAGAGAGCTGTGCTGATATTTCCATGTTTATACAGATAGCGGTGTAGGTATTTCCATGTTTATACAGATAGCGGTGTAGATATTTCCAAGTTTATACAGATAGCGGTGTAGATATCTCCATCATAATACAGATAGCGGTGTAGATATTTATATGTTTATACAGATGGCGGTGCAGATATTTCCATATTCATACAGATGGCGGTGTAGTTATTTCCGTGTTTATAGAGATACCGGTGTAGTTATTTCCATGTGTAAAGAGATAGCTTTGTAGATAATTCCAGGTATATGCAGATAGCTGTGTAGATATTTCTATTTTCATGCAGATAGCGGTTTAGATATTTCCATGTTCGTACAGATAGCGGTGTAGATATATCCATGTTTATTCAGATAGCGGTGTAGATATCTCCATCTTAATACAGATGGTGGTGTAGATATTTATTTGTTGATACAGATGGCGGTGCAGATATTTCCATGTTCATGCAAATGGCGGTGTAGATATTTCCATGTTCATACAGATAGCGGTGTAGTTATTTCCATGTGTAAAGAGATAGCTGTGTAGATATTTCCATGTATATGCAGATAGCTGTGTAGATATTTCCATTTTCATGCAGATAGCGGTGTATGTATTTCCATCTTCAAACAGATAGCGGTGTAGATATTTCCATGTTCATACAGATAGCGGTGTAGATATTTCCATGTTTATACAGATAGCGGTGAAGATGTATGCATGTTTACACAGATATCGTTGTGGATATTTCCATGTTCATCCAGAGGGCTGTGTAGATATATCCATGTTCATACAGATAGCGGTGTAGATATTTCCATGTTCATACAGATAGCAGTGTAGGTATTTCCATGTTCATACAGATAGCGGTGTAGATATTTCCATGTTCATACAGATAGCGGTGCTGATATTTCAATGTTTATACAGGTAGCGGTGTAGATATTTCCATGTTTATACAGATAGCGGTGTAGATATTTCCATGTTTATACAGATAGCGGTGTAGATATTTGCATGTTTATACAGATAGCGGTGTAGATATCTCCATCTTAATACAGATGGCGGTGTAGATATTTATATGTTCATACAGATGGCGGTGAAGGTATTTCCATGTTCATACAGATGGCGGTGTGGATATTTCCATGTTCATACAGATAGCGGTGTAGTTATTTCCATATGTAAAGATATAGCTGTGTAGATATTTCCATGTATATGCAGATAGCAGTGTCGATATTTCCATTTTCATGCAGATAGCGGTGTAGATATTTCCATGTTCAAACAGATAGCGGTGTAGATATTTCCAAGTTCATACAGATAGCGGTGTAGATATTTCCATGTTCAAACAGATAGCGGTGTAGATATTTCCATGCTCATACAGATAGTGGTGTAGATATTTCCATGTTCATCCAGATGGCTGTGTAGATATATCCATGTTCATACAGATATTGGTGTAGATATTTCCATGTTCATACAGATAGCGGTGCTGATATTTCCATGTGTATACAGGCAGCGGTGTAGCTATTTCCATGTTCCTACAGATAGCGGTGTAGATATTTCCATGTTCATACAGATAGTGGTGCTGATATTTCCATGTTTATACAGGCAGCGGTGTAGATATTTCCATGTTTATACAGATAGCGGTTTAGATATTTCCTTCTTAATACAGATGGTGGTGTATGTATATGTTCATACAGATGGCGGTGTAGATATTTCCATGTTTATACAGATAGCAGTGTAGATATCTCCATCTTAATACAGATGGCGGTGTAGATATTTATATGTTCATACAGATGGTGGTGCAGATATTTCCATGTTCATACAGATGGCGGTGTAGTTATTTCCATGTTCATACCGGTAGTGGTGTAGTTATTTCCATGTGTAAAGAGATAGCTGTGTAGATATTTAAATGTATATGCAGATAGCACTGTAGATATTTCCATTTTCATGCAGATAGCGGTGTAGATATTTCCATGTCCAAACAGATAGCGGTGTAGGTATTTCCATGTTCATACAGATAGCGGTGTAGATATTTCCATGTTCATACCGATAGCGGTGCAGATATTTCCATGTTTATACAGATAGTGGTGAAGATGTATGCATGTTTACACAAATAGCGGTGTAGATATTTCCATGTTCATCCAGATGGCTGTGTAGATATATCCAAGTTCATACAGATAGCGGTGTAGATATTTCCATGTTCATACAGATAGCGGTGTAGATATTTCCATGTTCATCCAGATGGCTGTGTAGATATATCCATGTTCATACAGATAGCGGTGTAGATATTTCCATGTTCATACAGATAGCGGTGTAGCTATTTCCATTTTCATACACATAACGGTGTAGCTATTTCCATGTTCATACAGATAGCAGTGTAGATATTTCCATGTTCATACAGATAGCGGTGTAGATATTTCCATGTTCATACAGAGAGCGGTGCTGATATTTCCATCTTTATACAGAGAGCGGTTTAGATATTTCCTTCTTAATAGAGATGGCGGTGTAGATATTTATACGTTCAAACAGATGGCGGTGCAGATATTTCCATGTTCATACAGATGGTGGTGTAGATATTTCCATGTTTATAGATATAGCGGTGTAGTTATTTCCATGTGTAAAGAGATAGCTGTGTAGATATTTCCATGTATATGCAGATAGCTTTGTAGATATTTCCATTTTCATGCAGATAGCGGTGTAGATATTTACATGTTCAAACAGATAGCGGTGTAGATATTTCCATGTTCATTCAGATAGCTTTGTAGATATTTCCATGTTCATACAGATAGCGGTGTAGATATTTCCATGTTCATACAGATAGCGGTGTAGATATTTCCTGGTTTATACAGATAGCGGTGCTGATATTTCCATGTTTATACAGGTTGCGGTGTAGATATTTCCATGTTTATACAGATAGCGGTGTAGATATTTCCACGTTTATACAGATAGCAGTGTAGATATTTCCATGTTTATTCAGATAGCGGTGTAGATATCTCCATCTTAATAGAGATGGCGGTGTAGATATTTATATGTTCATACAGATGGAGGTGCAGATATTTCCATGTTCATACAGATGGCGGTGTAGATATTTGCATGTTCATACAGATAGCGGTGTAGTTATTTCCATGTGTAAAGAGATAGCTGTGTAGATATTTCCATCTATATGCAGATAGCTGTGAAGATATTTCCATTTTCATGCAGATAGCGGTGTATATATTTCCATCTTCAAACAGATAGCGGTGTAGATATTTCCATGTTCATAGAGATAGCGGTGTAGATATTTCCATGTTTATACAGATAGCGGTGAAGATGTATTCATGTTTACACTGATATCGGTGTGGATATTTCCATGTTCATCCAGAGGGCTGTCTAGATATATCCATGTTCATACAGATAGCGGTGTAGATATTTCCATGTTCATACAGATAGCAGTGTAGATATTTCCATGTTCATACAGATAGCGGTGCTGATATTTCCATGTTTATACAGGTAGCGGTGTAGATATTTCTATGTTTATACAGATAGCGGTGTAGATATTTCCATGTTTATACAGATAGCGGTGTAGCTATTTCCATGTTTATACAGATAGCGATGTAGATATCTCCATCTTAATACAGATGGCCGTGTAGATATTTATATGTTCATACAGTTGGCGGTGCAGATATTTCCATGTTCATACAGATGGCGGTGTAGATATTTCCATGTTCATACAGATAGCGGTGTAGTTATTTCCATGTGTAAAGAGATAGCTGTGTAGATATTTCCATGTATATGCAGATAGCAGTGTAGATATTTCCATTTTCATGCAGATAGCGGTGTAGATATTTCCATGTTCATACAGATAGCGGTGCAGATATTTCCATGTTCATACAGATAGCAGTGTAGATATTTCCATGTTCATACAGATAGCGGTGAAGATGTATGCATGTTTACACAGATAGCGGTGTAGATATTTCCATGTTCATCCAGATGGCTGTGTAGATATATCCAAGTTCATACAGATAGCGGTGTAGATATTTCCATGTTCATACAGATAGCGGTGTAGATATTTCCATGTTCATCCAGATGGCTGTGTAGATATATCCATGTTCATACAGATAGCGGTGTTGATATCTCCATCTTAATACAGATGGCGGTGTAGATATTTATATGTTCATAAAGATGGCGGTGAAGATATTTCCATGTTCATACAGATGGCGGTGTGGATATTTCCATGTTCATACAGATAGCGGTGTAGTTATTTCCATATGTAAAGATATAGCTGTGTAGATATTTCCATGTATATGCAGATAGCAGTGCAGATATTTCCATTTTCATGCAGATAGCGGTGTAGATATTTCCATGTTCAAACAGATAGCGGTGTAGATATTTCCAAGTTCATACAGATAGCGGTGTAGATATTTCCATGTTCATACAATAGCGGTGTAGATATTTCCATGTTTATACAGATAGCGGTGAAGATGTATGCATGTTTACACAGATAGCGGTGTAGATATTTCCATGTTCATACAGATAGTGGTGTAGATATTTCCATGTTCATCCAGATGGCTGTGTAGATATATCCATGTTCATACAGATAGTGGTGTAGATATTTCCATGTTCATACAGATAGCGGTGCTGATATTTCCATGTGTATACAGGCAGCGGTGTAGCTATTTCCATGTTCCTACAGACAGCGGTGTAGATATTTCCATGTTCATACAGATAGTGGTGCTGATATTTCCATGTTTATACAGGCAGCGGTGTAGATATTTCCATGTTTATACAGATAGCGGTTTAGATATTTCCTTCTTAATACAGATGGCGGTGTATGTATATGTTCATACAGATGGCGGTGTAGATATTTCCATGTTTATACAGATAGCAGTGTAGATATCTCCATCTTAATACAGATGGCGGTGTAGATATTTATATGTTCATACAGATGGCGGTGCAGATATTTCCATGTTCATACAGATAGCGGTGCTGATATTTCCATGTTTATACAGGTAGCGGTGTAGATATTTCTATGTTTATACAGATAGCGGTGTAGATATTTCCATGTTTATACAGATAGCGGTGTAGCTATTTCCATGTTTATACAGATAGCGATGTAGATATCTCCATCTTAATACAGATGGCCGTGTAGATATTTATATGTTCATACAGATGGCGGTGCAGATATTTCCATGTTCATACAGATGGCGGTGTAGATATTTCCATGTTCATACAGATAGCGGTGTAGTTATTTCCATGTGTAAAGAGATAGATGTGTAGATATTTCCATGTATATGCAGATAGCAGTGTAGATATTTCCATTTTCATGCAGATAGCGGTGTAGATATTTCCATGTTCATACAGATAGCGGTGCAGATATTTCCATGTTCATACAGATAGCAGTGTAGATATTTCCATGTTTATACAGATAGCGGTGAAGATGTATGCATGTTTACACAGATTGCGGTGTAGATATTTCCATGTTCATCCAGATGGCTGTGTAGATATATCCAAGTTCATACAGATAGCGGTGTAGATATTTCCATGTTCATACAGATAGCGGTGTAGATATTTCCATGTTCATCCAGATGGCTGTGTAGATATATTCATGTTCATACAGATAGCGGTGTAGATATTTCCATGTTCATACAGATAGCGGTTTAAATATTTCCTTCTTAATACAGATGGCGGTGTAGATATTTATATGTTCATACATATGGCGGTGCAGATATTTCCATGTTCATACAGATGGCGGTGTAGATATTTCCATGTTTATTGAGATAGCGGTGTAGTTATTTCCATTTGTAAAGAGATAGCTGTGTAGATATTTCCATGTATATGCAGATAGCTTTGTAAATATTTCCATTTTCATGCAGATAGCGGTGTAGATATTTACATGTTCAAACAGATAGCTGTGTAGATATTTCCATGTTCATTCAGATAGCGGTGTAGACATTTCCAGGTTCATACAGATAGCGGTGCTGATATTTCCGTGTTTATACAGGTAGCGGTGTAGATATTTCCATGTTTATACAGATAGCGGTGTAGATATTTCCATGTTTATACAGATAGCGCTGTAGATATTTCCATGTTTATTCAGATAGCGGTGTAGATATCTCCATCTTAATACAGATGGCGGTGTAGATATTTATATGTTCATACAGATGGCGGTGCAGATATTTCCATGTTCATACAGATGGCGGTGTAGATTTGTCCATGTTCATACAGATAACGGTGTAGTTATTTCCATGTGTAAAGAGATTGCTGTGTAGATATTTCCATCTATATGCAGATAGCTGTGTAGATATTTCCATTTTCATGCAGATAGCGATGTATATATTTCCATCTTCAAACACATAGCGGTGTAGATATTTCCATGTTCATACAGATAGTGGTGTAGATATTTCCGTGTTCATCCAGATGGCTGTGTAGACATATCCATGTTCATACAAATAGCGGTGTAGATATTTCCATGTTCATACAGGTAGTGGTGTAGATATTTCCATGTTCATACAGATAGCGGTGTAGAAATTTCCATGTTCATAGAGATAGCAGTGTAGATATTTCCAAGTTCATACAGATAGCTGTGTAGATATCTCCATTTTAAAATAGATGGCGGTGTAGATATTTATATGTTCATACAGATGGCGGTGCAGATATTTCCATGTTCATACAGATGGCGGTGTAGCTATTTCCATGTTTATAGAGATAGCGCTGTACTTATTTCCACGTGTAAAGAGATAGCTTTGTAGATATTTCCATGTATATGCAGATCGCTGTGTAGATATTTCCATTTTCATGCAGATAGCGGTGTAGATATTTCCATGTTCAAACAGATAGCGGTGTAGATATTTCCATGTTCATACAGATAGCAGTGTAGATATTTCCATGTTTATACAGATAGCGGTGAAGATGTATGCATGTTTACACAGATAGCGGTGTAGATATTTCCATGTTCATACAGATAGCGGTGTAGATATTTCCATGTTCATCCAGATGGCTGTGTAGATATATCCATGTTCCTACAGATGGCGGTGAAGATATTTCCATGTTCATACAGATAGCGGTGTAGTTATTTCCATGTGTAAACAGATAGCTGTGTAGATATTTCCATGTATATGCAGATAGCTGTGTATATATTTCCATTTTCATGCAGATAGCGGTTTAGATATTTCCATGTTCAAACAGATAGCGGTGTAGATATTTCCATGTTCATAGAGATAGCGGTGTAGATACTACCATGTTCATACAGATAGAGGGGCTGATATTTCCATGTTCATACAGATAGCGGTGCTGATATTTCCATGTTTATACAGAGAGCGGTGTAGATATTTCCATGTTTATTCAGATAGCGGTGTAGATATTTCCATGTTTATACAGATAGCGGTGTAGATATCTCCATCTTAATACAAATGGCGGTGTAGATATTTATATGTTAATACAGATGGCGGTGCAGACATTTCCATGTTCATACAGATAGCGGTGTAGTTATTTACATGTGTAAAGAGATAGATGTGTAGATATTTCCATGTATATGCAGATAGCTGTGTAGATATTTCCACGTTCATACAGATAGCGGTGTTGATATTTCCATGCTTATATAGATTGCGGTGAAGATGTATGCATGTTTACAGAGATAGCAGTTTAGATATTTCCATGTTCATGCAGATAGCGGTGTAGATATTTCCATGTTCATCCAGATGGCTGTGTAGATATATCCATGTTCATGCTGATAGCGGTGTAGATATTTCCATGTTCCTACAGATAGTGGTGTAGATATTTCCATGTTCATTCAGATAGCAGTGTAGCTATTTCCATGTTCATACAGATAGCGGTGTAGATATTTCCATGTTCATAGAGATAGCGGTGTAGATATTTCCATGTTCATACTGATAGCGGTGCTGATATTTCCATGTTTATACAGGTAGCGGTGTAGGTATCTCCATGTTTATACAGATAGCGTTGTAGGTATTTCCATGTTTATACAGATAGCAGTGTAGATATTTCCATGTTTATACAGATAGCGGTGAAGATGTATGCATGTTTACACTGATAGCGGTGTAGATATTTCCATGTTCATCCAGATGGCTGTGTAGATATATCCAAGTTCATACAGATAGCGGTATAGATATTTCCATGTTCATACAGATAGCGGTGTAGATATTTCCATGTTCATCCAGATGGCTGTGTAGATATATTCATGTTCATACAGATAGCGGTGTAG
The DNA here is from genome assembly GCF_029281585.2 of Gorilla gorilla gorilla. Lineage (NCBI taxonomy): Eukaryota > Metazoa > Chordata > Mammalia > Primates > Hominidae > Gorilla > Gorilla gorilla. The sequence goes on from NC_073231.2 coordinate 152,977,024, forward strand.
ATATTTCCATGTTCATACAGATAGCGGTTTAAATATTTCCTTCTTAATACAGATGGCGGTGTAGATATTTATATGTTCATACATATGGCGGTGCAGATATTTCCATGTTCATACAGATGGCGGTGTAGATATTTCCATGTTTATTGAGATAGCGGTGTAGTTATTTCCATGTGTAAAGAGATAGCTGTGTAGATATTTCCATGTATATGCAGATAGCTTTGTAAATATTTCCATTTTCATGCAGATAGCGGTGTAGATATTTACATGTTCAAACAGATAGCTGTGTAGATATTTCCATGTTCATTCAGATAGCGGTGTAGACATTTCCAGGTTCATACAGATAGCGGTGCTGATATTTCCGTGTTTATACAGGTAGCGGTGTAGATATTTCCATGTTTATACAGATAGCGGTGTAGATATTTCCATGTTTATACAGATAGCGCTGTAGATATTTCCATGTTTATTCAGATAGCGGTGTAGATATCTCCATCTTAATACAGATGGCGGTGTAGATATTTATATGTTCATACAGATGGCGGTGCAGATATTTCCATGTTCATACAGATGGCGGTGTAGATTTGTCCATGTTCATACAGATAGCGGTGTAGTTATTTCCATGTGTAAAGAGATTGCTGTGTAGATATTTCCATCTATATGCAGATAGCTGTGTAGATATTTCCATTTTCATGCAGATAGCGATGTATATATTTCCATCTTCAAACAGATAGCGGTGTAGATATTTCCATGTTCATACAGATAGTGGTGTAGATATTTCCGTGTTCATCCAGATGGCTGTGTAGACATATCCATGTTCATACAAATAGCGGTGTAGATATTTCCATGTTCATACAGGTAGTGGTGTAGATATTTCCATGTTCATACAGATAGCGGTGTAGAAATTTCCATGTTCATAGAGATAGCAGTGTAGATATTTCCAAGTTCATACAGATAGCTGTGTAGATATCTCCATTTTAAAATAGATGGCGGTGTAGATATTTATATGTTCATACAGATGGTGCAGATATTTCCATGTTCATACAGATGGCGGTGTAGCTATTTCCATGTTTATAGAGATAGCGCTGTACTTATTTCCACGTGTAAAGAGATAGCTTTGTAGATATTTCCATGTATATGCAGATCGCTGTGTAGATATTTCCATTTTCATGCAGATAGCGGTGTAGATATTTCCATGTTCAAACAGATAGCGGTGTAGATATTTCCATGTTCATACAGATAGCAGTGTAGATATTTCCATGTTTATACAGATAGCGGTGAAGATGTATGCATGTTTACACAGATAGCGGTGTAGATATTTCCATGTTCATACAGATAGCGGTGTAGATATTTCCATGTTCATCCAGATGGCTGTGTAGATATATCCATGTTCCTACAGATGGCGGTGAAGATATTTCCATGTTCATACAGATAGCGGTGTAGTTATTTCCATGTGTAAACAGATAGCTGTGTAGATATTTCCATGTATATGCAGATAGCTGTGTATATATTTCCATTTTCATGCAGATAGCGGTTTAGATATTTCCATGTTCAAACAGATAGCGGTGTAGATATTTCCATGTTCATAGAGATAGCGGTGTAGATACTACCATGTTCATACAGATAGAGGGGCTGATATTTCCATGTTCATACAGATAGCGGTGCTGATATTTCCATGTTTATACAGAGAGCGGTGTAGATATTTCCATGTTTATTCAGATAGCGGTGTAGATATTTCCATGTTTATACAGATAGCGGTGTAGATATCTCCATCTTAATACAAATGGCGGTGTAGATATTTATATGTTAATACAGATGGCGGTGCAGACATTTCCATGTTCATACAGATAGCGGTGTAGTTATTTACATGTGTAAAGAGATAGATGTGTAGATATTTCCATGTATATGCAGATAGCTGTGTAGATATTTCCACGTTCATACAGATAGCGGTGTTGATATTTCCATGCTTATATAGATTGCGGTGAAGATGTATGCATGTTTACAGAGATAGCAGTTTAGATATTTCCATGTTCATGCAGATAGCGGTGTAGATATTTCCATGTTCATCCAGATGGCTGTGTAGATATATCCATGTTCATGCTGATAGCGGTGTAGATATTTCCATGTTCCTACAGATAGTGGTGTAGATATTTCCATGTTCATTCAGATAGCAGTGTAGCTATTTCCATGTTCATACAGATAGCGGTGTAGATATTTCCATGTTCATAGAGATAGCGGTGTAGATATTTCCATGTTCATACTGATAGCGGTGCTGATATATCCATGTTTATACAGGTAGCGGTGTAGGTATCTCCATGTTTATACAGATAGCGTTGTAGGTATTTCCATGTTTATACAGATAGCAGTGTAGATATTTCCATGTTCATACAGATGGCAGTGTAGATATTTCCGTGTTTTTAGAGATAGCGGTGTAGTTATTTCCATGTGTAAAGAGATAGCTTTGTAGATATTTCCATGTATATGCAGATAGCAGTGTAGATATTTCCATTTTCATGCAGATAGCGGTGTAGATATTTCCATGTTCAAACAGATAGCGGTGTAGATATTTCCATGTTCATCCAGAAGGCTGTGTAGATATATCCATGTTCATACAGATAGTGGTATAGATATTTCCATGTTCATACAGATAGCGGTTTAGATATTTCCTTCTTAATACAGATGGCGGTGTAGATATTTATATGTTCATACAGATAGCGGTGCAGATATTTCCGTGTTCATACAGATGGCGGTGTAGATATTTCCATGTTCAAACAGATAGCGGTGTAGTTATTTCCATGTGTAAAGAGATAGCTGTGCAGATATTTAAATGAATATGCAGATAGTAGTGTAGATATTTCCATTTTCATGCAGATAGCGGTGTAGATATTTCGATGTTCAAACAGATAGCGGTGTAGATATTTCCATGTTCATACAGATAGCGGTGTGGATATTTCCATGTTCATACAGATAGCGGTGTAGATATTTCCATGTTTATACAGATAGCGGTGAAGATCTATGCATGTTTACACAGATAGCGGTGTAGATATTTCCATGTTCATCCAGATGGCTGTGTAGATATATCCATGTTCATACAGATAGCGGTGTAGATATTTCCATGTTCATACAGATAGCGGTGTAGATATTTCCATGTTCATGCAGATGGCTGTGTAGATATATCCATGTTCATACAGATACCGGTGTAGATATTTCCATGTTCATACAGATAGTGGTGTAGCTATTTCCGTGTTCATACAGATAACGGTGTAGCTATTTCCATGTTCATACAGATAGCAGTGTAGATATTTCCATGTTCATACAGATAGCGATGTAGTTATTTCCATGTTCATACAGATAGAAGTGCTGATATTTCCATGTTTATACAGGCAGCGGTGTAGATATTTCCATGTTTATACAGATAGCGGTGTAGATACTTCCATGTTTATTCAGATAGCGGAGTAGATATCTCCATCTTAATACAGATGGCGGTGTAGATATTTATATGTTCATACAGATGGCGGTGCAGATATTTCCATGTTCATACAGATAGCAGTGTAGATATTTCCATGTTCATACAGATGGCGGTGCAGATATTTCCAAGTTTATAGAGATAGCGCTGTACTTATTTCCACGTGTAAAGAAATAGCTTTGTAGATATTTCCATGTATATGCAGATCGCTGTGTAGATATTTCCATTTTCATGCAGATAGCGGTGTAGATATTTCCATGTTCAAACAGATAGCGTTGTAGATATTTCCATGTTCATACAGATAGCAGTGTAGATATTTCCATGTTTATACAGACATCGGTGAAGATGTATGCATGTTTACACAGATAGCGGTTTAGATATTTCCATGTTCATACAGATAGCGGTGTAGATATTTCCATGTTCATCCAGATGAATTTGTAGATATATCCATGTTCCTACAGATGGCGGTGAAGGTATTTCCATGTTCATTCAGATAGCGGTCTAGATATTTCCATGTTCATACAGATAGCGGTGTAGATATCTCCATGTTCATACAGATAGAGGGGCTGATATTTCCATGTTCATACAGATAGCGGTGCTGATATTTCCATGTTTATACAGGTAGCGGTGTAGATATTTCCATGTTTATACAGATAGCGGTGTAGATATTGCCATGTTTATACAGATAGCGGTGTAGTTATTTCCATGTTTATACAGATATCGGTGTAGATATCTCCATCTTAATAAAGATGGCCGTGTAGATATGTATATGTTCATACAGATGTCGGTGCAGCTATTTCCATGTTCATACAGACGGCGGTGAAGATATTTCCATGTTCATACAGATAGCGTTGTAGTTATTTCCATGTGTAAAGAGATAGCTGTGTAGATATTTCCATGTATATGCAGATAGCTCTGTAGATATTTCCATTTTCATGCCGATAGCTGTGTAGATATTTCCATGTTCAAACAGATAGCGTTGTAGATATTTCCATGTTCATACTGAGAGCGGTGTAGATATTACCATGTTTATACAGATTGCGGTGAAGATGTATGCATATTTACACAGATAGCGGTGTAGATATTTCCATGTTCATACAGATAGTGGTGTAGATATTTCCGTGTTCATCCAGATGGCTGTGTAGATATATCCATGTTCATACAAATAGCGGTGTAGATATTTCCATGTTCATACAGGTAGTGGTGTAGATATTTCCATGTTCATACAGATAGCGGTGTAGAAATTTCCATGTTCATAGAGATAGCAGTGTAGATATTTCCAAGTTCATACAGATAGCTGTGTAGATATCTCCATTTTAAAATAGATGGCGGTGTAGATATTTATATGTTCATACAGATGGCGGTGCAGATATTTCCATGTTCATACAGATGGCGGTGTAGCTATTTCCATGTTTATAGAGATAGCGCTGTACTTATTTCCACGTGTAAAGAGATAGCTTTGTAGATATTTCCATGTATATGCAGATCGCTGTGTAGATATTTCCATTTTCATGCAGATAGCGGTGTAGATATTTCCATGTTCAAACAGATAGCGGTGTAGATATTTCCATGTTCATACAGATAGCAGTGTAGATATTTCCATGTTTATACAGATAGCGGTGAAGATGTATGCATGTTTACACAGATAGCGGTGTAGATATTTCCATGTTCATACAGATAGCGGTGTAGATATTTCCATGTTCATCCAGATGGCTGTGTAGATATATCCATGTTCCTACAGATGGCGGTGAAGATATTTCCATGTTCATACAGATAGCGGTGTAGTTATTTCCATGTGTAAACAGATAGCTGTGTAGATATTTCCATGTATATGCAGATAGCTGTGTATATATTTCCATTTTCATGCAGATAGCGGTTTAGATATTTCCATGTTCAAACAGATAGCGGTGTAGATATTTCCATGTTCATAGAGATAGCGGTGTAGATACTACCATGTTCATACAGATAGAGGGGCTGATATTTCCATGTTCATACAGATAGCGGTGCTGATATTTCCATGTTTATACAGAGAGCGGTGTAGATATTTCCATGTTTATTCAGATAGCGGTGTAGATATTTCCATGTTTATACAGATAGCGGTGTAGATATCTCCATCTTAATACAAATGGCGGTGTAGATATTTATATGTTAATACAGATGGCGGTGCAGACATTTCCATGTTCATACAGATAGCGGTGTAGTTATTTACATGTGTAAAGAGATAGATGTGTAGATATTTCCATGTATATGCAGATAGCTGTGTAGATATTTCCACGTTCATACAGATAGCGGTGTTGATATTTCCATGCTTATATAGATTGCGGTGAAGATGTATGCATGTTTACAGAGATAGCAGTTTAGATATTTCCATGTTCATGCAGATAGCGGTGTAGATATTTCCATGTTCATCCAGATGGCTGTGTAGATATATCCATGTTCATGCTGATAGCGGTGTAGATATTTCCATGTTCCTACAGATAGTGGTGTAGATATTTCCATGTTCATTCAGATAGCAGTGTAGCTATTTCCATGTTCATACAGATAGCGGTGTAGATATTTCCATGTTCATAGAGATAGCGGTGTAGATATTTCCATGTTCATACTGATAGCGGTGCTGATATTTCCATGTTTATACAGGTAGCGGTGTAGGTATCTCCATGTTTATACAGATAGCGTTGTAGGTATTTCCATGTTTATACAGATAGCAGTGTAGATATTTCCATGTTTATACAGATAGCGGTGAAGATGTATGCATGTTTACACTGATAGCGGTGTAGATATTTCCATGTTCATCCAGATGGCTGTGTAGATATATCCAAGTTCATACAGATAGCGGTATAGATATTTCCATGTTCATACAGATAGCGGTGTAGATATTTCCATGTTCATCCAGATGGCTGTGTAGATATATTCATGTTCATACAGATAGCGGTGTAGATATTTCCATGTTCATACAGATAGCGGTTTAAATATTTCCTTCTTAATACAGATGGCGGTGTAGATATTTATATGTTCATACATATGGCGGTGCAGATATTTCCATGTTCATACAGATGGCGGTGTAGATATTTCCATGTTTATTGAGATAGCGGTGTAGTTATTTCCATGTGTAAAGAGATAGCTGTGTAGATATTTCCATGTATATGCAGATAGCTTTGTAAATATTTCCATTTTCATGCAGATAGCGGTGTAGATATTTACATGTTCAAACAGATAGCTGTGTAGATATTTCCATGTTCATTCAGATAGCGGTGTAGACATTTCCAGGTTCATACAGATAGCGGTGCTGATATTTCCGTGTTTATACAGGTAGCGGTGTAGATATTTCCATGTTTATACAGATAGCGGTGTAGATATTTCCATGTTTATACAGATAGCGCTGTAGATATTTCCATGTTTATTCAGATAGCGGTGTAGATATCTCCATCTTAATACAGATGGCGGTGTAGATATTTATATGTTCATACAGATGGCGGTGCAGATATTTCCATGTTCATACAGATGGCGGTGTAGATTTGTCCATGTTCATACAGATAGCGGTGTAGTTATTTCCATGTGTAAAGAGATTGCTGTGTAGATATTTCCATCTATATGCAGATAGCTGTGTAGATATTTCCATTTTCATGCAGATAGCGATGTATATATTTCCATCTTCAAACAGATAGCGGTGTAGATATTTCCATGTTCATACAGATAGTGGTGTAGATATTTCCGTGTTCATCCAGATGGCTGTGTAGACATATCCATGTTCATACAAATAGCGGTGTAGATATTTCCATGTTCATACAGGTAGTGGTGTAGATATTTCCATGTTCATACAGATAGCGGTGTAGAAATTTCCATGTTCATAGAGATAGCAGTGTAGATATTTCCAAGTTCATACAGATAGCTGTGTAGATATCTCCATTTTAAAATAGATGGCGGTGTAGATATTTATATGTTCATACAGATGGTGCAGATATTTCCATGTTCATACAGATGGCGGTGTAGCTATTTCCATGTTTATAGAGATAGCGCTGTACTTATTTCCACGTGTAAAGAGATAGCTTTGTAGATATTTCCATGTATATGCAGATCGCTGTGTAGATATTTCCATTTTCATGCAGATAGCGGTGTAGATATTTCCATGTTCAAACAGATAGCGGTGTAGATATTTCCATGTTCATACAGATAGCAGTGTAGATATTTCCATGTTTATACAGATAGCGGTGAAGATGTATGCATGTTTACACAGATAGCGGTGTAGATATTTCCATGTTCATACAGATAGCGGTGTAGATATTTCCATGTTCATCCAGATGGCTGTGTAGATATATCCATGTTCCTACAGATGGCGGTGAAGATATTTCCATGTTCATACAGATAGCGGTGTAGTTATTTCCATGTGTAAACAGATAGCTGTGTAGATATTTCCATGTATATGCAGATAGCTGTGTATATATTTCCATTTTCATGCAGATAGCGGTTTAGATATTTCCATGTTCAAACAGATAGCGGTGTAGATATTTCCATGTTCATAGAGATAGCGGTGTAGATACTACCATGTTCATACAGATAGAGGGGCTGATATTTCCATGTTCATACAGATAGCGGTGCTGATATTTCCATGTTTATACAGAGAGCGGTGTAGATATTTCCATGTTTATTCAGATAGCGGTGTAGATATTTCCATGTTTATACAGATAGCGGTGTAGATATCTCCATCTTAATACAAATGGCGGTGTAGATATTTATATGTTAATACAGATGGCGGTGCAGACATTTCCATGTTCATACAGATAGCGGTGTAGTTATTTACATGTGTAAAGAGATAGATGTGTAGATATTTCCATGTATATGCAGATAGCTGTGTATATATTTCCACGTTCATACAGATAGCGGTGTTGATATTTCCATGCTTATATAGATTGCGGTGAAGATGTATGCATGTTTACAGAGATAGCAGTTTAGATATTTCCATGTTCATGCAGATAGCGGTGTAGATATTTCCATGTTCATCCAGATGGCTGTGTAGATATATCCATGTTCATGCTGATAGCGGTGTAGATATTTCCATGTTCCTACAGATAGTGGTGTAGATATTTCCATGTTCATTCAGATAGCAGTGTAGCTATTTCCATGTTCATACAGATAGCGGTGTAGATATTTCCATGTTCATAGAGATAGCGGTGTAGATATTTCCATGTTCATACTGATAGCGGTGCTGATATTTCCATGTTTATACAGGTAGCGGTGTAGGTATCTCCATGTTTATACAGATAGCGTTGTAGGTATTTCCATGTTTATACAGATAGCAGTGTAGATATTTCCATGTTCATACAGATGGCAGTGTAGATATTTCCGTGTTTTTAGAGATAGCGGTGTAGTTATTTCCATGTGTAAAGAGATAGCTTTGTAGATATTTCCATGTATATGCAGATAGCAGTGTAGATATTTCCATTTTCATGCAGATAGCGGTGTAGATATTTCCATGTTCAAACAGATAGCGGTGTAGATATTTCCATGTTCATCCAGAAGGCTGTGTAGATATATCCATGTTCATACAGATAGTGGTGTAGATATTTCCATGTTCATACAGATAGCGGTTTAGATATTTCCTTCTTAATACAGATGGCGGTGTAGATATTTATATGTTCATACAGATAGCGGTGCAGATATTTCCGTGTTCATACAGATGGCGGTGTAGATATTTCCATGTTCAAACAGATAGCGGTGTAGTTATTTCCATGTGTAAAGAGATAGCTGTGCAGATATTTAAATGAATATGCAGATAGTAGTGTAGATATTTCCATTTTCATGCAGATAGCGGTGTAGATATTTCGATGTTCAAACAGATAGCGGTGTAGATATTTCCATGTTCATACAGATAGCGGTGTGGATATTTCCATGTTCATACAGATAGCGGTGTAGATATTTCCATGTTTATACAGATAGCGGTGAAGATCTATGCATGTTTACACAGATAGCGGTGTAGATATTTCCATGTTCATCCAGATGGCTGTGTAGATATATCCATGTTCATACAGATAGCGGTGTAGATATTTCCATGTTCATACAGATAGCGGTGTAGATATTTCCATGTTCATGCAGATGGCTGTGTAGATATATCCATGTTCATACAGATACCGGTGTAGATATTTCCATGTTCATACAGATAGTGGTGTAGCTATTTCCGTGTTCATACAGATAACGGTGTAGCTATTTCCATGTTCATACAGATAGCAGTGTAGATATTTCCATGTTCATACAGATAGCGATGTAGTTATTTCCATGTTCATACAGATAGAAGTGCTGATATTTCCATGTTTATACAGGCAGCGGTGTAGATATTTCCATGTTTATACAGATAGCGGTGTAGATACTTCCATGTTTATTCAGATAGCGGAGTAGATATCTCCATCTTAATACAGATGGCGGTGTAGATATTTATATGTTCATACAGATGGCGGTGCAGATATTTCCATGTTCATACAGATAGCAGTGTAGATATTTCCATGTTCATACAGATGGCGGTGCAGATATTTCCAAGTTTATAGAGATAGCGCTGTACTTATTTCCACGTGTAAAGAAATAGCTTTGTAGATATTTCCATGTATATGCAGATCGCTGTGTAGATATTTCCATTTTCATGCAGATAGCGGTGTAGATATTTCCATGTTCAAACAGATAGCGTTGTAGATATTTCCATGTTCATACAGATAGCAGTGTAGATATTTCCATGTTTATACAGACATCGGTGAAGATGTATGCATGTTTACACAGATAGCGGTTTAGATATTTCCATGTTCATACAGATAGCGGTGTAGATATTTCCATGTTCATCCAGATGAATTTGTAGATATATCCATGTTCCTACAGATGGCGGTGAAGGTATTTCCATGTTCATTCAGATAGCGGTCTAGATATTTCCATGTTCATACAGATAGCGGTGTAGATATCTCCATGTTCATACAGATAGAGGGGCTGATATTTCCATGTTCATACAGATAGCGGTGCTGATATTTCCATGTTTATACAGGTAGCGGTGTAGATATTTCCATGTTTATACAGATAGCGGTGTAGATATTGCCATGTTTATACAGATAGCGGTGTAGTTATTTCCATGTTTATACAGATATCGGTGTAGATATCTCCATCTTAATAAAGATGGCCGTGTAGATATGTATATGTTCATACAGATGTCGGTGCAGCTATTTCCATGTTCATACAGACGGCGGTGAAGATATTTCCATGTTCATACAGATAGCGTTGTAGTTATTTCCATGTGTAAAGAGATAGCTGTGTAGATATTTCCATGTATATGCAGATAGCTCTGTAGATATTTCCATTTTCATGCCGATAGCTGTGTAGATATTTCCATGTTCAAACAGATAGCGTTGTAGATATTTCCATGTTCATACTGAGAGCGGTGTAGATATTACCATGTTTATACAGATTGCGGTGAAGATGTATGCATATTTACACAGATAGCGGTGTAGATATTTCCATGTTCATACAGATAGTGGTGTAGATATTTCCGTGTTCATCCAGATGGCTGTGTAGATATATCCATGTTCATACAAATAGCGGTGTAGATATTTCCAGGTTCATACAGGTAGTGGTGTAGATATTTCCATGTTCATACAGATAGCGGTGTAGCTATTTCCATGTTCATACAGATAGCTGTGTAGAAATTTCCATGTTCATAGAGATAGCAGTGTAGATATTTCCAAGTTTATACAGATAGCGGTGTAGATATCTCCATTTTAATATAGATGGCAGTGTAGATATTTATATGTTCATACAGATGGCGGTGCAGATATTTCCATGTTCATACAGATGGCGGTGTAGCTATTTCCATGTTTATAGAGATAGCGCTGTACTTATTTCCACGTGTAAAGAGATAGCTTTGTAGATATTTCCATGTATATGCAGATCGCTGTGTAGATATTTCCATTTTCATGCAGATAGCGGTGTAGATATTTCCATGTTCAAACAGATAGCGGTGTAGATATTTCCATGTTCATACAGATAGCAGTGAAGATATTTCCATGTTTATACAGATAGCGGTGAAGATGTATGCATGTTTACACAGATAGCGGTGTAGATATTTCCATGTTCATACAGATAGCGGTGTAGATATTTCCATGTTCATCCAGATGGCTGTGTAGATATATCCATGTTCCTACAGATGGCGGTGAAGATATTTCCATGTTCGTACAGATAGCGGTGTAGTTATTTCCATGTGTAAAGAGATAGCTGTGTAGATATTACCATGTATATGCAGATAGCTGTGTATATATTTCCATTTTCATGCAGATAGCGGTTTAGATATTTCCATGTTCAAACAGATAGCGGTGTAGATATTTCCATGTTCATAGAGATAGCGGTGTAGATACTTCCATGTTCATACAGATAGAGGGGCTGATATTTCCATGTTCATACAGATAGCGGTGCTGATATTTCCATGTTCATACAGATAGCAGTGTAGGTATTTCCATGTTCATACAGATATCGGTGTAGATATTTCCATGTTCATACAGATAGCGGTGCTGATATTTCAATGTTTATACAGGTAGCGGTGTAGATATTTCCATGTTTATACAGATAGCGGTGTAGATATTTCCATGTTTATACAGATAGCGGTGTAGATATTTGCATGTTTATACAGATAGCGGTGTAGATATCTCCATCTTAATACAGATGGCGGTGTAGATATTTATATGTTCATACAGATGGCGGTGAAGATATTTCCATGTTCATACAGATAGCGGTGTAGTTATTTCCATATGTAAAGATATAGCTGTGTAGATATTTCCATGTATATGCAGATAGCAGTGTAGATATTTCCATTTTCATGCAGATAGCGGTGTAGATATTTCCATGTTCAAACAGATAGCGGTGTAGATATTTCCAAGTTCATACAGATAGCGGTGTAGATATTTCCATGTTCATACAATAGCGGTGTAGATATTTCCATGTTTATACAGATAGCGGTGAAGATGTATGCATGTTTACACAGATAGCGGTGTAGATATTTCCAAGTTCTTACAGATAGTGGTGTAGATATTTCCATGTTCATCCAGATGGCTGTGTAGATATATCCATGTTCATACAGATAGTGGTGTAGATATTTCCATGTTCATACAGATAGAGGTGCTGATATTTCCATGTGTATACAGGCAGTGGTGTAGCTATTTCCATGTTCCTACAGATAGCGGTGTAGATATTTCCATGTTCATACAGATAGTGGTGCTGATATTTCCATGTTTATACAGGCAGCGGTGTAGATATTTCCATGTTTATACAGATAGCGGTTTAGATATTTCCTTCTTAATGCAGATGGCGGTGTATTTATATGTTCATACAGATGGCGGTGTAGATATTTCCATGTTTATACAGATAGCAGTGTAGATATCTCCATCTTAATACAGATGGCGGCGTAGAAATTTATATGTTCATACAGATGGCGGTGCAGATATTTCCATGTTCATACAGATGGCGGTATAGTTATTTCCATGTTCATACAGGTAGTGGTGTAGTTATTTCCATCTGTAAAGAGATAGCTGTGTAGATATTTAAATGTATATGCAGATAGCAGTGTAGATATTTCCATTTTCATGCAGATAGCGGTGTAGGTATTTCCATGTCCAAACAGATAGCGGTGTAGGTATTTCCATGTTCATACAGATAGCGGTTTAGATATTTCCATGTTCATACAGATGGCTGTGTAGATATATCCATGTTCATACAGATAGCAGTGTAGATATTTCCATGTTCATACAGATAGCGGTGTAGCTATTTCCATTTTCATACACATAACGGTGTAGCTATTTCCATGTTCATACAGATAGCAGTGTAGATATTTCCATGTTCATACAGATAGCGGTGTAGATATTTCCATGTTCATACAGAGAGCGGTGCTGATATTTCCATCTTTATACAGATAGCGGTTTAGATATTTCCTTCTTAATACAGATGGCGGTGTAGATATTTATACGTTCAAACAGATGGCGGTGCAGATATTTCCATGTTCATACAGATGGTGGTGTAGATATTTCCATGTTTATAGATATAGCGGTGTAGTTATTTCCATGTGTAAAGAGATAGCTGTGTAGATATTTCCATGTATATGCAGATAGCTTTGTAGATATTTCCATTTTCATGCAGATAGCGGTGTAGATATTTACATGTTCAAACAGATAGCGGTGTAGATATTTCCAGGTTTATACAGATAGCGGTGCTGATATTTCCATGTTTATACAGGTTGCGGTGTAGATATTTCCATGTTTATACAGATAGCGGTGTAGATATTTCCATCTTTATACAGATAGCGGTGTAGATATTTCCATGTTTATTCAGATAGCGGTGTAGATATCTCCATCTTAATAGAGATGGCGGTGTAGATATTTATATGTTCATACAGATGGCGGTGCAGATATTTCCATGTTCATACAGATGGCGGTGTAGATATTTGCATATTCATACAGATAGCGGTGTAGTTATTTCCATGAGTAAAGAGATAGCTGTGTAGATATTTCCATCTATATGCAGATAGCTGTGTAGATATTTCCATTTTCATGCAGATAGCTGTGTATATATTTCCATCTTCAAACAGATAGCGGTGTAGATATTTCCATGTTCATAGAGATAGCGGTGTAGATATTTCCATGTTTATACAGATAGCAGTGAAGATGTATTCATGTTTACACAGATATCGGTGTGGATATTTCCATGTTCATCCAGAGGGCTGTGTAGATATATCCATGTTCATACAGATAGCAGTGTAGATATTTCCATGTTCATACAGATAGCAGTGTAGATATTTCCATGTTCATACAGATAGCGGTGCTGATATTTCCATGTTTATACAGGTAGCGGTGTAGATATTTCTATGTTTATACAGATAGCGGTGTAGATATTTCCATGTTTATACAGATAGCGGTGTAGCTATTTCCATGTTTATACAGATAGCGATGTAGATATCTCCATCTTAATACAGATGGCCGTGTAGATATTTATATGTTCATACAGATGGCGGTGCAGATATTTCCATGTTCATACAGATGGCGGTGTAGATATTTCCATGTTCATACAGATAGCGGTGTAGTTATTTCCATGTGTAAAGAGATAGCTGTGTAGATATTTCCATGTATATGCAGATAGCAGTGTAGATATTTCCATTTTCATGCAGATAGCGGTGTAGATATTTCCATGTTCATACAGATAGCGGTGCAGATATTTCCATGTTCATACAGATAGCAGTGTAGATATTTCCATGTTTATACAGATAGCGGTGAAGATGTATGCATGTTTACACAGATAGCGGTGTAGATATTTCCATGTTCATCCAGATGGCTGTGTAGATATATCCAAGTTCATACAGATAGCGGTGTAGATATTTCCATGTTCATACAGATAGCGGTGTAGATATTTCCATGTTCATCCAGATGGCTGTGTAGATATATCCATGTTCATACAGATAGCGGTGTAGATATTTCCATGTTCATACAGATAGCGGTTTAGATATTTCCTTCTTAATACAGATGGCGGTGTAGATATTTATATGTTCATACAGATGGCGGTGCAGATATTTCCATGTTCATACAGATGGCGGTGTAGATATTTCCATGTTTATTGAGATAGCGGTGTAGTTATTTTCATGTGTAAAGAGATAGCTGTGTAGATATTTCCATGTATATGCAGATAGCTTTGTAAATATTTCCATTTTCATGCAGATAGCGGTGTAGATATTTACATGTTCAAACAGATAGTGGTGTAGATATTTCCATGTTCATTCAGATAGCGGTGTAGACATTTCCAGGTTCATACAGATAGCGGTGCTGATATTTCCGTGTTTATACAGGTAGCGGTGTAGATATTTCCATGTTTATACAGATAGCGGTGTAGATATTCCCATGTTTATACAGATAGCGGTGTAGATATTTCCATGTTTATTCAGATAGCGGTGTAGATATCTCCATCTTAATACAGATGGCGGTGTAGATATTTATATGTTCATACAGATGGCGGTGCAGATATTTCCATGTTCATACAGATGGCGGTGTAGATATGTCCATGTTCATACAGATAGCGGTGTAGTTATTTCCATGTGTAAAGAGATTGCTGTGTAGATATTTCCATCTATATGCAGATAGCTGTGTAGATATTTCCATTTTCATGCAGATAGCGATGTATATATTTCCATCTTCAAACATATAGCGGTGTAGATATTTCCATGTTCATACAGATAGTGGTGTAGATATTTCCGTGTTCATCCAGATGGCTGTGTAGATATATCCATGTTCATACAAATAGCGGTGTAGATATTTCCATGTTCATACAGGTAGTGGTGTAGATATTTCCATGTTCATACAGATAGCGGTGTAGAAATTTCCATGTTCATAGAGATAGCAGTGTAGATATTTCCAAGTTCATACAGATAGCGGTGTAGATATCTCCATTTTAATATAGATGGCAGTGTAGATATTTATATGTTCATACAGATGGCGGTGCAGATATTTCCATGTTCATACAGATGGCGGTGTAGCTATTTCCATGTTTATAGAGATAGCGCTGTACTTATTTCCACGTGTAAAGAGATAGCTTTGTAGATATTTCCATGTATATGCAGATCGCTGTGTAGATATTTCCATTTTCATGCAGATAGCGGTGTAGATATTTCCATGTTCAAACAGATAGCGGTGTAGATATTTCCATGTTCATACAGATAGCAGTGTAGATATTTCCATGTTTATACAGATAGCGGTGAAGATGTATGCATGTTTACACAGATAGCGGTGTAGATATTTCCATGTTCATACAGATAGCGGTGTAGATATTTCCATGTTCATCCAGATGGCTGTGTAGATATATCCATGTTCCTACAGATGGCGGTGAAGATATTTCCATGTTCATACAGATAGCGGTGTAGTTATTTCCATGTGTAAAGAGATAGCTTTGTAGATATTTCCATGTATATGCAGATAGCTGTGTATATATTTCCATTTTCATGCAGATAGCGGTTTAGATATTTCCATGTTCAAACAGATAGCGGTGTAGATATTTCCATTTTCATAGAGATAGCGGTGTAGATACTACCATGTTCATACAGATAGAGGGGCTGATATTTCCATGTTCATACAGATAGCGGTGCTGATATTTCCATGTTTATACAGAGAGCGGTGTAGATATTTCCATGTTTATTCAGATAGCGGTGTAGATATTTCCATGTTTATACAGATAGCGGTGTAGATATCTCCATCTTAATACAAATGGCGGTGTAGATATTTATATGTTCATACAGATGGCGTTGCAAACATTTCCATGTTCATACAGATAGCGGTGTAGTTATTTACATGTGTAAAGAGATAGACGTGTAGATATTTCCATGTATATGCAGATAGCTGTGTAGATATTTCAACGTTCATACAGATAGCGGTGTTGATATTTCCATGCTTATATAGATTGCGGTGAAGATGTATGCATGTTTACAGAGATAGTAGTGTAGATATTTCCATGTTCATGCAGATAGCGGTGTAGATATTTCCATGTTCATCCAGATGGCTGTGTAGATATATCCATGTTCATGCTGATAGCGGTGTAGATATTTCCATGTTCCTACAGATAGTGGTGTAGATATTTCCATGTTCATTCAGATAGCAGTGTAGCTATTTCCATGTTCATACAGATAGCGGTGTAGATATTTCCATGTTCATAGAGATAGCGGTGTAGATATTTCCATGTTCATACAGATAGCGGTGCTGATATTTCCATGTTTATACAGGTAGCTGTGTAGGTATTTCCATGTTTATACAGATAGCCGTGTAGGTATTTCCATGTTTATACAGATAGCAGTGTAGATATTTCCATGTTCATACAGATGGCAGTGTAGATATTTCCGTGTTTATAGAGATAGCGGTGTAGTTATTTCCATGTGTAAAGAGATAGCTTTGTAGATATTTCCATGTATATGCAGATAGCATTGTAGATATTTCCATTTTCATGCAGATAGCGGTGTAGATATTTCCATGTTCAAACAGATAGCGGTGTAGATATTTCCAAGTTCATACAGATAGCGGTGTAGATATTTCCATGTTCATACAGATAGCGGTGAAGAGATTTCCATGTTTATACAGATAGCGGTGAAGATGTATGCATGTTTACACAGATAGCGGTGTAGATATTTCCATGTTCATACAGATAGTGGTGTAGATATTTCCATGTTCATCCAGATGGCTGTGTAGACATATCCATGTTCATACAGATAGTGGTGTAGATATTTCCATGTTCATACAGATAGCGGTGCTGATATTTCCATGTTTATACAGGCAGCGGTGTAGCTATTTCCATGTTCCTACAGATAGCGGTGTAGATATTTCCATGTTCATACTGATAGCGGTGCTGATATTTCCATGTTTATACAGGCAGCGGTGTAGATATTTCCATGTTTATACAGATAGCGGTTTATATATTTCCTTCTTAATACAGATGGCGGTGTAATTATATGTTCATACAGATGGCGGTGTAGATATTTCCATGTTTATACAGATAGCAGTGTAGATACCTCCATCTTAATACAGATGGCGGTGTAGATATTTATATGTTCATACAGATGGCGGTGCAGATATTTCCATTTTCATACAGATGGTGGTGTAGTTATTTCCATGTTCATACAGGTAGTGGTGTAGTTATTTCCATGTGTAAAGAGATAGATGTGTAGATATTTAAATGTATATGCAGATAGCAGTGTAGATATTTCCATTTTCATGCAGATAGCGGTGTAGATATTTCCATGTCCAAACAGATAGCGGTGTAGGTATTTCCATGTTCATACAGATAGCGGTGTAGATATTTCCATGTTCATACCGATAGCGGTGCAGATATTTCCATGTTTATACAGATAGTGGTGAAGATGTATGCATGTTTACACAAATAGCGGTGTAGATATTTCCATGTTCATCCAGATGGCTGTGTAGATATATCCATGTTCATACAGATAGCGGTGTAGATATTTCCATGTTCATACAGATAGCGGTGTAGATATTTCCATGTTCATCCAGATGGCTGTGTAGATATATCCATGTTCATACAGATAGTGGTGTAGATATTTCCTTGTTCATACAGATAGCGGTGTAGCTATTTCCATTTTCATACACATAACGGTGTAGCTATTTCCATGTTCATACAGATAGCAGTGTAGATATTTCCATGTTCATACAGATAGCGGTGTAGATATTTCCATGTTCATACAGAGAGCGGTGCTGATGTTTCCATCTTTATACAGATAGTGGTTTAGATATTTCCTTCTTAATACAGATGATGGTGTAGATATTTATATGTTCAAACAGATGGCGGTGCAGATATTTCCATGTTCATACAGATGGTGGTGTAGATATTTCCATGTTTATAGATATAGTGGTGTAGTTATTTCCATGTGTAAAGAGATAGCTGTGTAGATATTTCCATGTATATGCAGATAGCTTTGTAGATATTTCCATTTTCATGCAGATAGCGGTGTAGATATTTACATGTTCAAACAGATAGCGGTGTAGATATTTCCATGTTCATTCAGATAGCTTTGTAGATATTTCCATGTTCATACAGATAGCGGTGTAGATATTTCCATGTTCATACAGATAGCGGTGTAGATATTTCCTGGTTTATACAGATAGCGGTGCTGATATTTCCATGTTTATACAGGTAGCGGTGTAGATATTTCCATGTTTATACAGATAGCGGTGTAGATATTTCCATGTTTATACAGATAGCGGTGTAGATATTTCCATGTTTATTCAGATAGCGGTGTAGATATCTCCATCTTAATAGAGATGGTGGTGTAGATATTTATATTTTCATACAGATGGCGGTGCAGATATTTCCATGTTCATACAGACGGCGGTGTAGATATTTGCATGTTCATACAGATAGCGGTGTAGATATTTCCATGTGTAAAGAGATAGCTGTGTAGATATTTCCATCTATATGCAGATAGCTGTGTAGATATTTCCATTTTCATGCAGATAGCGGTGTATATATTTCCATCTTCAAACAGATGGCGGTGTAGATATTTCCATGTTCATACAGATAGCGGTGTAGATATTTCCATGTTTATACAGATAGCGGTGAAGATGTATTCATGTTTACACAGATATCGGTGTGGATATTTCCATGTTCATCCAGAGGGCTGTGTAGATATATCCATGTTCATACAGACAGCGGTGTAGATATTTCCATGTTCATACAGATAGCAGTGTAGATATTTCCATGTTCATACAGATAGCGGTGCTGATATTTCCATGTTTATACAGGTAGCGGTGTAGATATTTCTATGTTTATACAGATAGCGGTGTAGATATTTCCATGTTTATACAGATAGCGGTGTAGCTATTTCCATGTTTATACAGATAGCGGTGTAGATATCTCCATCTTAATACAGATGGCGGTGTAGATATTTATATGTTCATACAGATGGCGGTGCAGATATTTCCATGTTCATACAGATGGCGGTTTAGATATTTCTATGTTCATACAGATAGCGGTGTAGTTATTTCCATGTGTAAAGAGATAGCTGTGTAGATATTTCCATGTATATGCAGATAGCAGTGTAGATATTTCCATTTTCATGCAGATAGCGGTGTAGATATTTCCATCTTCAAACAGATAGCGGTGTAGATATTTCCATGCTCATACAGATAGCGGTGCAGATATTTCCATGTTCATACAGATAGCAGTGTAGATATTTCCATGTTTATACAGATAGCGGTGAAGATCTATGCATGTTTACACAGATAGCGGTGTAGATATTTCCATGTTCATCCAGATGGCTGTGAAGATATATCCAAGTTCATACCGATAGCGGTGTAGATATTTCCATTTTCATACAGATAGCGGTGTAGATATTTCCATGTTCATCCAGATGGCTGTGTAGATATATCCATGTTCATACAGATAGCGGTGTAGATATTTCCATGTTCATACAGATAGCGGTTTAGATATTTCCTTCTTAATACAGATGGCGGTGTAGATATTTATATGTTCATACAGATGGCGGTGCAGATATTTCCATGTTCATACAGATAGCGGTGTAGTTATTTCCATGTGTAAAGAGATAGCTGTGTAGATATTTCCATGTATATGCAGATAGCTGTGTAGATATTTCCATTTTCATGCAGATAGCGGTGTAGATATTTCCATGTTCAAACAGATAGCGGTGTAGATATTTCCATGTTCAAACAGAGATCGGTGAAGATATTACCATGTTTATACAGATTGCGGTGAAGATGTATGCATATTTACACAGATAGCGGTGTAGATATTTCCATGTTCATACAGATAGTGGTGTAGATATTTCCGTGTTCATCCAGATGGCTGTGTAGATATATCCATGTTCATACAAATAGCGGTGTAGATATTTCCATGTTCATACAGGTAGTGGTGTAGATATTTCCATGTTCATACAGATAGCGGTGTAGCTATTTCCACGTTCATACAGATAGCGGTGTAGAAATTTCCATGTTCATAGAGATAGCAGGGTAGATATTTCCAAGTTTATACAGATAGCGGTGTAGATATCTCCATTTTAACATAGACGGCGGTGTAGATATTTATATGTTCATACAGATGGCGGTGCAGATATTTCCATGTTCATACAGATGGCGGTGTAGCTATTTCCATGTTTATAGAGATAGCGCTGTACTTATTTCCACGTGTAAAGAGATAGCTTTGTAGATATTTCCATGTATATGCAGATCGCTGTGTAGATATTTCCATTTTCATGCAGATAGCGGAGTAGATATTTCCATGTTCAAACAGCTAGCTGTGTAGGTATTTCCATGTTCATACAGATAGCAGTGTAGATATTTCCATGTTTATACAGATAGCGGTGAAGATGTATGCATGTTTACACAGATAGCGGTGTAGATATTTCCATGTTCATACAGATAGCGGTGTAGATATTTCCATGTTCATCCAGATGGCTATGTAGATATATCCATGTTCCTACAGATGGCGGTGAAGATATTTCCATGTTCATACAGATAGCGGTGTAGTTATTTCCATGTGTAAAGAGATGGCTGTGTAGATATTTCCATGTATATGCAGATAGCTGTTTATATATTTCCATTTTCATGCAGATAGCGGTTTAGATATTTCCATGTTCAAACAGATAGCGGTGCAGATATTTCCATGTTCATAGAGATAGCGGTGTAGATACTTCCATGTTCATACAGATAGAGGGGCTGATATTTCCATGTTCATACAGATAGCGGTGCTGATATTTCCATGTTTATACAGAGAGCTGTGTAGATATTTCCATGTTTATTCAGATAGTGGTGTAGATATTTCCATGTTTATACAGATTGTGGTGTAGATATCTCCATCTTAATACAGATGGCGGTGTAGATATTTATATGTTCATACAGATGGCGGTGCAGACATTTCCATGTTCATACAGATAGCGGTGTAGTTATTTACATGTGTAAAGAGATAGACGTGTAGTTATTTCCATGTATATGCAGATAGCTGTGTAGATATTTCAACGTTCATACAGATAGCGGTGTTGATATTTCCATGCTTATATAGATTGCGGTGAAGATGTATGCATGTTTACAGAGATAGTAGTGTAGATATTTCCATGTTCATGCAGATAGCGGTGTAGATATTTCCATGTTCATCCAGATGGCTGTGTAGATATATCCATGTTCATGCTGATAGCGGTGTAGATATTTCCATGTTCCTACAGATAGTGGTGTAGATATTTCCATGTTCATTCAGATAGCAGTGTAGCTATTTCCATGTTCATACAGATAGCGGTGTAGATATTTCCATGTTCATAGAGATAGCGGTGTAGATATTTCCATGTTCATACAGATAGCGGTGCTGATATTTCCATGTTTATACAGGTAGCTGTGTAGGTATTTCCATGTTTATACAGATAGCCGTGTAGGTATTTCCATGTTTATACAGATAGCAGTGTAGATATTTCCATGTTCATACAGATGGCAGTGTAGATATTTCCGTGTTTATAGAGATAGCGGTGTAGTTATTTCCATGTGTAAAGAGATAGCTTTGTAGATATTTCCATGTATATGCAGATAGCATTGTAGATATTTCCATTTTCATGCAGATAGCGGTGTAGATATTTCCATGTTCAAACAGATAGCGGTGTAGATATTTCCAAGTTCATACAGATAGCGGTGTAGATATTTCCATGTTCATACAGATAGCGGTGAAGAGATTTCCATGTTTATACAGATAGCGGTGAAGATGTATGCATGTTTACACAGATAGCGGTGTAGATATTTCCATGTTCATACAGATAGTGGTGTAGATATTTCCATGTTCATCCAGATGGCTGTGTAGACATATCCATGTTCATACAGATAGTGGTGTAGATATTTCCATGTTCATACAGATAGCGGTGCTGATATTTCCATGTTTATACAGGCAGCGGTGTAGCTATTTCCATGTTCCTACAGATAGCGGTGTAGATATTTCCATGTTCATACTGATAGCGGTGCTGATATTTCCATGTTTATACAGGCAGCGGTGTAGATATTTCCATGTTTATACAGATAGCGGTTTATATATTTCCTTCTTAATACAGATGGCGGTGTAATTATATGTTCATACAGATGGCGGTGTAGATATTTCCATGTTTATACAGATAGCAGTGTAGATACCTCCATCTTAATACAGATGGCGGTGTAGATATTTATATGTTCATACAGATGGCGGTGCAGATATTTCCATTTTCATACAGATGGTGGTGTAGTTATTTCCATGTTCATACAGGTAGTGGTGTAGTTATTTCCATGTGTAAAGAGATAGATGTGTAGATATTTAAATGTATATGCAGATAGCAGTGTAGATATTTCCATTTTCATGCAGATAGCGGTGTAGATATTTCCATGTCCAAAGAGATAGCGGTGTAGGTATTTCCATGTTCATACAGATAGCGGTGTAGATATTTCCATGTTCATACCGATAGCGGTGCAGATATTTCCATGTTTATACAGATAGTGGTGAAGATGTATGCATGTTTACACAAATAGCGGTGTAGATATTTCCATGTTCATCCAGATGGCTGTGTAGATATATCCATGTTCATACAGATAGCGGTGTAGATATTTCCATGTTCATACAGATAGCGGTGTAGATATTTCCATGTTCATCCAGATGGCTGTGTAGATATATCCATGTTCATACAGATAGTGGTGTAGATATTTCCTTGTTCATACAGATAGCGGTGTAGCTATTTCCATTTTCATACACATAACGGTGTAGCTATTTCCATGTTCATACAGATAGCAGTGTAGATATTTCCATGTTCATACAGATAGCGGTGTAGATATTTCCATGTTCATACAGAGAGCGGTGCTGATATTTCCATCTTTATACAGATAGTGGTTTAGATATTTCCTTCTTAATACAGATGATGGTGTAGATATTTATATGTTCAAACAGATGGCGGTGCAGATATTTCCATGTTCATACAGATGGTGGTGTAGATATTTCCATGTTTATAGATATAGCGGTGTAGTTATTTCCATGTGTAAAGAGATAGCTGTGTAGATATTTCCATGTATATGCAGATAGCTTTGTAGATATTTCCATTTTCATGCAGATAGCGGTGTAGATATTTACATGTTCAAACAGATAGCGGTGTAGATATTTCCATGTTCATTCAGATAGCTTTGTAGATATTTCCATGTTCATACAGAGAGCGGTGTAGATATTTCCATGTTCATACAGATAGCGGTGTAGATATTTCCTGGTTTATACAGATAGCGGTGCTGATATTTCCATGTTTATACAGGTAGCGGTGTAGATATTTCCATGTTTATACAGATAGCGGTGTAGATATTTCCATGTTTATACAGATAGCGGTGTAGATATTTCCATGTTTATTCAGATAGCGGTGTAGATATCTCCATCTTAATAGAGATGGCGGTGTAGATATTTATATTTTCATACAGATGGCGGTGCAGATATTTCCATGTTCATACAGACGGCGGTGTAGATATTTGCATGTTCATACAGATAGCGGTGTAGATATTTCCATGTGTAAAGAGATAGCTGTGTAGATATTTCCATCTATATGCAGATAGCTGTGTAGATATTTCCATTTTCATGAAGATAGCGGTGTATATATTTCCATCTTCAAACAGATGGCGGTGTAGATATTTCCATGTTCATACAGATAGCTGTGTAGATATTTCCATGTTTATACAGATAGCGGTGAAGATGTATTCATGTTTACACAGATATCGGTGTGGATATTTCCATGTTCATCCAGAAGGCTGTGTAGATATATCCATGTTCATACAGACAGCGGTGTAGATATTTCCATGTTCATACAGATAGCAGTGTAGATATTTCCATGTTCATACAGATAGCGGTGCTGATATTTCCATGTTTATACAGGTAGCGGTGTAGATATTTCTATGTTTATACAGATAGCGGTGTAGATATTTCCATGTTTATACAGATAGCGGTGTAGCTATTTCCATGTTTATACAGATAGCGGTGTAGATATCTCCATCTTAATACAGATGGCGGTGTAGATATTTATATGTTCATACAGATGGCGGTGCAGATATTTCCATGTTCATACAGATGGCGGTTTAGATATTTCTATGTTCATACAGATAGCGGTGTAGTTATTTCCATGTGTAAAGAGATAGCTGTGTAGATATTTCCATGTATATGCAGATAGCAGTGTAGATATTTCCATTTTCATGCAGATAGCGGTGTAGATATTTCCATCTTCAAACAGATAGCGGTGTAGATATTTCCATGCTCATACAGATAGCGGTGCAGATATTTCCATGTTCATACAGATAGCAGTGTAGATATTTCCATGTTTATACAGATAGCGGTGAAGATCTATGCATGTTTACACAGATAGCGGTGTAGATATTTCCATGTTCATCCAGATGGCTGTGAAGATATATCCAAGTTCATACCGATAGCGGTGTAGATATTTCCATGTTCATACAGATAGCGGTGTAGATATTTCCATGTTCATCCAGATGGCTGTGTAGATATATCCATGTTCATACAGATAGCGGTGTAGATATTTCCATGTTCATACAGATAGCGGTTTAGATATTTCCTTCTTAATACAGATGGCGGTGTAGATATTTATATGTTCATACAGATGGCGGTGCAGATATTTCCATGTTCATACAGATAGCGGTGTAGTTATTTCCATGTGTAAAGAGATAGCTGTGTAGATATTTCCATGTATATGCAGATAGCTGTGTAGATATTTCCATTTTCATGCAGATAGCGGTGTAGATATTTCCATGTTCAAACAGATAGCGGTGTAGATATTTCCATGTTCAAACAGAGATCGGTGAAGATATTACCATGTTTATACAGATAGTGGTGTAGAAATTTCCATGTTCATAGAGATAGCAGGGTAGATATTTCCAAGTTTATACAGATAGCGGTGTAGATATCTCCATTTTAACATAGACGGCGGTGTAGATATTTATATGTTCATACAGATGGCGGTGTAGATATTTCCGTGTTCATCCAGATGGCTGTGTAGATATATCCATGTTCATACAAATAGCGGTGTAGATATTTCCATGTTCATACAGGTAGTGGTGTAGATATTTCCATGTTCATACAGATAGCGGTGTAGCTATTTCCACGTTCATACAGATAGTGGTGTAGAAATTTCCATGTTCATAGAGATAGCAGGGTAGATATTTCCAAGTTTATACAGATAGCGGTGTAGATATCTCCATTTTAACATAGACGGCGGTGTAGATATTTATATGTTCATACAGATGGCGGTGCAGATATTTCCATGTTCATACAGATGGCGGTGTAGCTATTTCCATGTTTATAGAGATAGCGCTGTACTTATTTCCACGTGTAAAGAGATAGCTTTGTAGATATTTCCATGTATATGCAGATCGCTGTGTAGATATTTCCATTTTCATGCAGATAGCGGAGTAGATATTTCCATGTTCAAACAGCTAGCTGTGTAGGTATTTCCATGTTCATACAGATAGCAGTGTAGATATTTCCATGTTTATACAGATAGCGGTGAAGATGTATGCATGTTTACACAGATAGCGGTGTAGATATTTCCATGTTCATACAGATAGCGGTGTAGATATTTCCATGTTCATCCAGATGGCTATGTAGATATATCCATGTTCCTACAGATGGCGGTGAAGATATTTCCATGTTCATACAGATAGCGGTGTAGTTATTTCCATGTGTAAAGAGATGGCTGTGTAGATATTTCCATGTATATGCAGATAGCTGTTTATATATTTCCATTTTCATGCAGATAGCGGTTTAGATATTTCCATGTTCAAACAGATAGCGGTGCAGATATTTCCATGTTCATAGAGATAGCGGTGTAGATACCTCCATGTTCATACAGATAGAGGGGCTGATATTTCCATGTTCATACAGATAGCGGTGCTGATATTTCCATGTTTATACAGAGAGCGGTGTAGATATTTCCATGTTTATTCAGATAGTGGTGTAGATATTTCCATGTTTATACAGGTTGCGGTGTAGATATCTCCATCTTAATACAGATGGCGGTGTAGATATTTATATGTTCATACAGATGGCGGTGCAGACATTTCCATGTTCATACAGATAGCGGTGTAGTTATTTACATGTGTAAAGAGATAGACGTGTAGTTATTTCCATGTATATGCAGATAGCTGTGTAGATATTTCCATTTTCATGCTGATAGCGGTTTAGATATTTCCATGTTCAAACCGATAGCGGTGTAGATATTTCCACGTTCATACAGATAGCGGTGTTGATATTTCCATGCTTATACAGATTGCGGTGAAGATATATGCATGTTTACACAGATAGCAGTGTAGATATTTCCATGTTCATGCAGATAGCGGTGTAGATATTTCCATGTTCATCCAGATGGCTGTGTAGATATATCCATGTTCATGCTGATAGCGGTGTAGATATTTCCATGTTCCTACAGATAGTGGTGTAGATATTTCCAAGTTCATACAGACAGCAGTGTAGCTATTTCCATGTTCATACAGATAGCGGTGTAGATATTTCCATGGTCATAGAGATAGCGGTGTAGATATTTCCATGTTCATACAGATAGCGGCGCTGATATTTCCATGTTTATACAGGTAGCGGTGTAGGTATTTCCATGTTTATACAGATAGCGGTGTAGGTATTTCCATGTTTATACAGATAGCGGTGTAGATATTTCCAAGTTTATACAGATAGCGGTGTAGATGTCTCCATCTAAATACAGATGGCGGTGTAGATATTTATATGTTTATACAGATGGCGGTGCAGATATTTCCATGTTCATACAGATGGCAGTGTAGTTATTTCCGTGTTTATAGAGATAGCGGTGTAGTTATTTCCATGTGTAAAGAGATAGCTTTGTAGATATTTCCATGTATATGCAGAGAGCTGTGTAGATATTTCTATTTTCATGCAGATAGCGGTTTAGATATTTCCATGTTCGTACAGATAGCGGTGTAGATATTTCCATGTTCATACAGATAGCGTTGTAGATATTTCCATGTTTATACAGATAGCGGTGAAGATATATGCATGTTTACACAGATAGCGGTGTAGATATTTCCATGTTCATACAGATAGCTGTGTAGATATTTCAATGTTCATCCAGATGGCTGTGTAGATATATCCATGTTCCTACAGATGGCGGTGTAGATATTTATATGTTCATACAGATGGTGGTGCAGATATTTCCATGTTCATACAGATGGCGGTGTAGATATTTCCATGTTTATAGATTTAGCGGTGTAGTTATTTCCATGTGTAAAGACATAGCTGTTTAGATGTTTCCATGTATATGCAGATAGCTTTGTAGATATTTCCATTTTCATGCAGATAGCGGTGTAGATATTTCCATGTTCAAACAGATAGCGGTGTAGATATTTCCATGTTCATACAAATAGCAGTGTAGATATTTCCATGTTTATAGAGATAGCGGTGAAGATGTATGCATGTTTACACAGATAGCGGTGTAGATATTTCCATCTTCAAACAGATAGCGGTGTAAATATTTCCATGTTCATACAGATAGCGGTGTAGATATTTCCATGTTTATACAGATAGCGGTGAAGATGTATGCATGTTTACATAGATAGCGGTGTGGATATTTCCAAGTTCATCCAGAGGGCTGTGTTGCTATATCCATGTTCATCCAGATGGCTGTGTAGATATATCCATGTTCATACAGATGGCGGTGAAGGTATTTCCATGTTCATTCAGATAGCGGACTAGATATTTCCATGTTCATACAGATACCGGTGTATATATCTCCATGTTCATACAGATAGAGGGGCTGATATTTCCATGTTCATACAGGTAGCGGTGTAGATATTGCCATGTTTATACAGATAGCGGTGTAGTTATTTCCATGTTTATACAGATATCGGTGTAGATATCTCCATCTTAATACAGATGGCCGTGTAGATATGTATATGTTCATACAGATGTCGGTGCAGCTATTTCCATGTTCATACAGACGGCGGTGAAGATATTTCCATGTTCATACAGATAGCGGTGTAGTTATTTCCATGTGTAAAGAGATAGCTGTGTAGATATTTCCATCTATATGCAGATAGCTCTGTAGATATTTCCATTTTCATGCAGATAGCTGTGTAGATATTTCCATGTTCAAACAGATAGCGGTGTAGATATTTCCATGTTCATACAGAGAGCGGTGTAGATATTACCATGTTTATACAGATTGCGGTGAAGATGTATGCATATTTACACAGACAGCGGTGTAGATATTTCCATGTTCATACAGATAGTGGTGTAGATATTTCCGTGTTCATCCAGATGGCTGTGTAGATATATCCATGTTCATTCAAATAGCGGTGTAGATATTTCCATGTTCATACAGGTAGTGGTGTAGATATTTCCATGTTCATACAGATAGCGGTGTAGCTATTTCCATGTTCATACAGATAGCGGTGTAGAAATTTCCATGTTCATAGAGATAGCAGTGTAGATATTTCCAAGTTTATACAGATAGCGGTGTAGATATCTCCATTTTAATATAGATGGCAGTGTAGATATTTATATGTTCATACAGATGGCGCTGCAGATATTTCCATGTTCATACAGATGGCGGTGTAGCAATTTCCATGTTTATAGAGATAGCGCTGTGCTTATTTCCACGTGTAAAGAGATAGCTTTGTAGATATTTCCATGTATATGCAGATCGCTGTGTAGATATTTCCATTTTCATGCAGATAGCGGTGTAGATATTTCCATGTTCAAACAGATAGCGGTGTAGATATTTCCATGTTCATACAGATAGCAGTGTAGATATTTCCATGTTTATACAGATAGCGGTGAAGATGTATGCATGTTTACACAGATAGCGGTGTAGATATTTCCATGTTCATACAGATAGCGGTGTAGATATTTCCATGTTCATACAGATGGCTGTGTAGATATATCCATGTTCCTACAGATGGCGGTGAAGATATTTCCATGTTCATACAGATAGCGGTGTAGTTATTTCCACGTGTAAAGAGATAGCTGTGTAGATATTTCCATGTATATGCAGATAGCTGTGTATATATTTCCATTTTCATGCAGATAGCGGTTTAGATATTTCCATGTTCAAACAGATAGCGGTGTAGATATTTCCATGTTCATAGAGATAGCGGTGTAGATACTTCCATGTTCATACAGATAGAGGGGCTGATATTTCCATGTTCATACAGATAGCGGTGTAGTTATTTACATGTGTGAAGAGATAGATGTGTAGATATTTCCATGTATATGCAGATAGCTGTGTAGATATTTCCATTTTCATGCAGATAGCGGTTTAGATATTTCCATGTTCAAACAGATAGCGGTGTAGATATTTCCACGTTCATACAGATAGCGGTGTTGATATTTCCATGCTTATACAGATTGCGGTGAAGATGTATGCATGTTTACACAGATAGCAGTGTAGCTATTTCCATGTTCATACTGATAGCGGTGTAGATATTTCCATGTTCATAGAGATAGCGGTGTAGATATTTCCATGTTCATACAGATAGCGGTGCTGATATTTCCATGTTTATACAGGTAGCGGTGTAGGTATTTCCATGTTTATACAGATAGCGGTGTAGGTATTTCCATGTTTATACAGGTAGCGGTGTAGATATTTCCAAGTATATACAGATAGCAGTGTAGATATCTCCATCTAAATACTGATGGCGGTGTAGATATTTATATGTTTATACAGATGGCGGTGCAGATATTTCCATGTTCATACAGATGGCAGTGTAGATATTTCCGTGTTTATAGAGATAGCGGTGTAGTTATTTCCATGTGTAAAGAGATAGCTTTGTAGATATTTCCATGTGTATGCAGATAGCTGTTTACATATTTCTATTTTCATGCAGATAGCGGTTTAGATATTTCCATGTTCGTACAGATAGCGGTGTAGATATTTCCATGTTCATACAGATAGCGGTGTAGATATTTCCATGTTTATACAGATAGCGGTGAAGACATATGCATGTTTACACAGATAGCGGAGTAGATATTTCCATGTTCATACAGATAGCGGTGTAGATATTTCAATGTTCATACAGATAGCGGTTTAGATATTTCCTTCTTAATACAGATGGCGGTGTAGATATTTATATGTTCATACAGATGGTGGTGCAGATATTTCCATGTTCATACAGATGGCGGTGTAGATATTTCCATGTTTATAGATTTAGCGGTCTAGTTATTTCCATGTGTAAAGAGATAGCTGTGTAGATGTTTCCATGTATATGCAGATAGCTTTGTAGATATTTCCATTTTCATGCAGATAGCGGTGTAGATATTTCCATGTTCAAACAGTTAGCGGTGTAGATATTTCCATGTTCATACAGATAGCAGTGTAGATATTTCCATGTTTATAGAGATAGCGGTGAAGATGTATGCATGTTTACACAAATAGGGGTGTAGATATTTCCATGTTCAAAAAGATAGCGGTGTAGATATTTCCATGTTCATCCAGATGGCTGTGTAGATATTTCCATGTTCCTACAGATGGCCGTGAAGATATTTCCATGTTCATACAGATAGCGGTGTAGTTATTTCCATGTGTAAAGAGATAGCTGTGTAGATATTTCCATTTATATGCAGATAGCTGTGTATGTACTTCCATTTTCATGCAGATAGCGGTATAAATATTTCCATGTTCAAACAGATGGCGGTGTAGATACTTCCATGTTCATACAGATAGAGGGGCTGATATTTCCATGTTCATACAGAGAGCAGTGCTGATATTTCCATGTTTATACAGATAGCGGTGTAGGTATTTCCATGTTTATACAGATAGCAGTGTAGATATCTCCATCATAATACAGATGGCGGTGTAGATATTTATATGTTTATACAGATGGCGGTGCAGATATTTCCATGTTCATACAGGTGGCGGTGTAGATATTTCCGTGTTTATAGAGATAGCGGTGTAGTTATTTCCATGTGTAAAGAGATAGCTTTGTAGATATTTCCATGTATATGTCGATAGCTGTGTAGATATTTCTATTTTCATGCAGATAGCGGTTTAGATATTTCCATGTCCGTACAGATAGCGGTTTAGATATTTCCATGTTTATTCAGATAGCGGTGTAGATATCTCCATCTTAATACAGATGGCGGTGTAGATATTTATATGTTCATACAGATGGCGGTGCAGATATTTCCATGTTCACACAGATGGCGCTGTAGATATTTCCATGTTCATACAGATAGCGGTGTAGTTATTTCCATGTGTAAAGAGATAGCTGTGTAGATATTTCCATGTATATGCAGATAGCTGTGTAGATATTTCCATTTTCATGCAGATAGCGGTGTATGTATTTCCATCTTCAAACAGATAGCGGTGTAGATATTTCCATGTTCATACAGATAGCGGTGTAGATATTTCCACGTTTATACAGATAGCGGTGAAGATGTATGCATGTTTACACAGATAGCGGTGTGGATATTTCCATGTTCATCCAGAGGGCTGTGTAGATATATCCATGTTCATACAGATAGCGGTGTAGATATTTCCATTTTCATACAGATAGCGGTGTAGATATTTCCATGTTCATACAGATAGCGGTGTAGATATTTCCATGTTCATACAGATAGCGGTGCTGATATTTCCATGTTTATACTGGTAGCGGTGTAGATATTTCCATGTTTATACAGATAGCGGTGTAGATATTTCCATGTTTATACAGATAGCGGTGTAGATATTTCCATGTTTATACTGATAGCCGTGTAGATATCTCCATCTTAATACAGATGGCGGTGTAGATATTTATATGTTCATACAGATGGCGGTGCAGATATTTCCATGTTCATACAGATGGCGGTGTGGATATTTCCATGTTCATACAGATAGCGGTGTAGTTATTTCCATGTGTAAAGATATAGCTGTGTAGATATTTCCATGTATATGCAGATAGCAGTGTAGATATTTCCATTTTCTTGCAGATAGCGGTGAAGATATTTCTATGTTCGAACAGATAGCGGTGTAGATATTTCCGTGTTCATCCAGATGGCTGTGTAGATATATCCATGTTCATACAGATAGTGGTGTAGATATTTCCATGTTCATACAGATAGCGGTGTAGATATTTCCAGGTTCATAAAGATAGCGGTGCTGATATTTCCATGTTTATACAGGTAGCGGTGTAGATATTTCCATGTTTATACAGATAGCGGTGTAGATATTTCCATGTTTATACAGATAGCGGTGTAGATATTTCCATGTTTATTCAGATAGCGGTGTAGATATCTCCATCTTAATAGAGATGGCGGTGTAGATATTTATATGTTCATACAGATGGCGGTGGAGATATTTACATGTTCATACAGATGGCGCTGTAGACATTTCCATGTTCATACAGATAGCGGTGTAGTTATTTCCATGTGTAAAGGGATAGCTGTGTAGATATTTCCATCTATATGCAGATAGCTGTGTAGATATTTCCATTTTCATGCAGATATCAGTGTATATATTTCCATCTTCAAACAGATAGCGGTGTAGATATTTCCATGTTCATAGAGATAGCGGTGTAGATATTTCCATGTTTATACAGATAGCGGGGAAGATGTATGCATGTTTACACAGATAGCGGTGTGGATATTTCCATGTTCATCCAGAGGGCTGTGTAGATATATCCATGTTCATACAGATAGCAGTGTAGATATTTCCATGTTCATACAGATAGCGGTGCTGATATTTCCATGTTTATACAGGTAGCGGTGTAGATATTTCCATGTTTATACAGATAGCGGTGTAGATATTTCCATGTTTATACAGATAGCGGTGTAGATATTTCCATGTTTATACAGATAGCGGTGTAGTTATCTCCATCTTAATACAGATGGCGGTGCAGATATTTCCATGTTAATACAGATGGCGGTGTAGATATTTCCATGTTCATACAGATAGCGGTGTAGTTATTTCCATGCGTAGATAGCTGTGTAGATATTTCCATGTATATGCAGATAGCAGTGTAGATATTTCCATTTTCATGCAGATAGCGGTGTAGGTATTTCCATGTTCAAACAGATAGCGGTGTAGATATTTCCATGTTCTTACAGATAGCGGTGCAGATATTTCCATATTCATACAGATAGCAGTGTAGATATTTCCATGTTTATACAGATAGCGGTGAAGATGTATGCATGTTTACACAGATAGCGGTGTAGATATTTCC
This sequence comes from Gorilla gorilla gorilla, assembly GCF_029281585.2. Classification (NCBI taxonomy): domain Eukaryota; kingdom Metazoa; phylum Chordata; class Mammalia; order Primates; family Hominidae; genus Gorilla; species Gorilla gorilla. Next base: position 153,011,185 of record NC_073231.2, read on the forward strand.
ATGTTCATCCACATGGCTGTGTAGATATATCCATGTTCATACAGATAGCGGTGTAGGTATTTCCATGTTCATACAGATAGCGGTGTAGATATTTCCATGTTCATCCAGATGGCTGTGTAGATATATCCATGTTCCTACAGATGGCCGTGAAGATATTTCCATGTTCATACAGATAGCGGTGTAGTTATTTCCATGTGTAAAGAGATAGCTGTGTAGATATTTCCATTTATATGCAGATAGCTGTGTATGTATTTCCATTTTCATGCAGATAGCGGTATAGATATTTCCATGTTCAAACAGATGGCGGTGTAGATACTTCCATGTTCATACAGATAGAGGAGCTGATATTTCCATGTTCATACAGAGAGCGGTGCTGATATTTCCATGTTTATACAGATAGCGGTGTAGGTATTTCCATGTTTATACAGATAGCAGTGTAGATATTTCCAAGTTTATGCAGATAGCGGTGTAGATATCTCCATCATAATACAGATGGCGGTGTAGATATTTATATGTTTATACAGATGGCGGTGCAGATATTTCCATGTTCATACAGGTGGCGGTGTAGATATTTCCGTGTTTATAGAGATAGCGGTGTAGTTATTTCCATGTGTAAAGAGATAGCTTTGTAGATATTTCCATGTATATGTCGATAGCAGTGTAGATATTTCCATTTTCTTGCAGATAGCGGTGAAGATATTTCTATGTTCGAACAGATAGCGGTGTAGATATTTCCATGTTCATACAGATAGCGGTGTAGATATTTCCATGTTCATACAGATAGCGGTGTAGATATTTCCATATTTATACAGATAGCGGTGAAGATGTATGCATGTTTACACAGATAGCGGTGTAGATATTTCCATGTTCATACAGATAGTGGTGTAGATATTTCCGTGTTCATCCAGATGGCTGTGTAGATATATCCATGTTCATACAGATAGTGGTGTAGATATTTCCATGTTCATACAGATAGCGGTGCTGATATTTCCATGTTTATACAGGCAGCGGTGTAGCTATTTCCATGTTCCTACAGATAGCGGTGTAGATATTTCCATGTTCATACAGATAGCGGTGCTGATATTTCCATGTTTATACAGGCAGCGGTGTAGGAATTTCCATGTTTATACAAATAGCGGTTTAGATATTTCCTTCTTAATACAGATGGCGGTGTATTTATATGTTCATACAGATGGCGGTGTAGATATTTCCATGTTTATACAGATAGCAGTGTAGATATCTCCATCTTAATACAGATGGCGGTGTAGATATTTATATGTTCATACAGATGGCGGTGCAGATATTTCCATGTTCATACAGATGGCGGTGTAGTTATTTCCATGTTCATACAGATAGTGGTGTAGTTATTTCCATGTGTAAAGAGATAGCTGTGTAGATATTTAAATGTATATGCAGATAGCAGTGTAGATATTTCCATTTTCATGCAGATAGCGGTGTAGATATTTCCATGTCCAAACAGATAGCGGTGTAGATATTTCCATGTTCATACTGATAGCGGTGCAGATATTTCCATGTTTATACAGTTAGTGGTGAAGATGTATGCATGTTTACACAGATAGCGGTGTAGATATTTCCATGTTCATCCAGATGGCTGTGTAGATATATCCATGTTCATACAGATAGCGGAGAAGATATTTCCATGTTCATACTGATAGCGGTGTACATATTTCCATGTTCATCCAGATGGCTGTGTAGATATATCCATGTTCATACAGATATCGGTGTAGATATTTCCATGTTCATACAGATAGCGGTGTAGCTATTTCCATTTTCATACACATAACGGTGTAGCTATTTTCATGTTCATACAGATAGCAGTGTAGATATTTCCATGTTCATACAGATAGCGGTGTAGATATTTCCATTTTCATACAGAGAGCGGTGCTGATATTTCCATGTTGATACAGATAGCGGTTTAGGTATTTCCTTCTTAATACAGATGGCGGTGTAGATATTTATATGTTCAAACAGATGGCGGTGCAGATATTTCCATGTTCATACAGATGGTGGTGTAGATATTTCCATGTTCATACAGATAGCGGTGTAGTTATTTCCATGCGTAGATAGCTGTGTAGATATTTCCATGTATATGCAGATAGCAGTGTAGATATTTCCATTTTCATGCAGATAGCGGTGTAGGTATTTCCATGTTCAAACAGATAGCGGTGTAGATATTTCCATGTTCTTACAGATAGCGGTGCAGATATTTCCATATTCATACAGATAGCAGTGTAGATATTTCCATGTTTATACAGATAGCGGTGAAGATGTATGCATGTTTACACAGATAGCGGTGTAGATATTTCCATGTTCATCCACATGGCTGTGTAGATATATCCATGTTCATACAGATAGCGGTGTAGATATTTCCATGTTCATACAGATAGCGGTGTAGATATTTCCATGTTCATCCAGATGGCTGTGTAGATATATCCATGTTCCTACAGATGGCCGTGAAGATATTTCCATGTTCATACAGATAGCGGTGTAGTTATTTCCATGTGTAAAGAGATAGCTGTGTAGATATTTCCATTTATATGCAGATAGCTGTGTATGTATTTCCATTTTCATGCAGATAGCGGTATAGATATTTCCATGTTCTAACAGATGGCGGTGTAGATACTTCCAAGTTCATACAGATAGAGGAGCTGATATTTCCATGTTCATACAGAGAGCGGTGCTGATATTTCCATGTTTATACAGATAGCGGTGTAGGTATTTCCATGTTTATACAGATAGCGGTGTAGATATTTCCAAGTTTATGCAGATAGCGGTGTAGATATCTCCATCATAATACAGATGGCGGTGTAGATATTTATATGTTTATACAGATGGCGGTGCAGATATTTCCATGTTCATACAGGTGGCGGTGTAGATATTTCCGTGTTTATAGAGATAGCGGTGTAGTTATTTCCATGTGTAAAGAGATAGCTTTGTAGATATTTCCATGTATATGTCGATAGCTGTGTAGATATTTCTATTTTCATGCAGATAGCGGTTTAGATATTTCCATGTTCGTTCAGATGGCGGTGTAGATATTTCCATGTTTATTCAGATAGCGGTGTAAATATCTCCATCTTAATACAGATGGCGGTGTAGGTATTTATATGTTCATACAGATGGCGGTGCAGATATTTCCATGTTCACACAGATGGCGCTGTAGATATTTCCATGTTCATACAGATAGCGGTGTAGTTATTTCCATGTGTAAAGAGATAGCTGTGTAGATATTTCCATGTATATGCAGATAGCTGTGTAGATATTTCCATTTTCATGCAGATAGCGGTGTAGATATTTCTATGTTCGAACAGATAGCGGTGTAGATATTTCCATGTTCAAACAGATAGCGGTGTAGATATTTCCATTTTCATACAGATAGCGGTGTAGATATTTCCATGTTTATACAGATAGCGGTGAAGATGTATGCATGTTTACACAGATAGCGGTGTAGATATTTCCATGTTCATACAGATAGTGGTGTAGATATTTCCGTGTTCATCCAGATGGCTGTGTAGATATATCCATGTTCATACAGATAGTGGTGTAGATATTTCCATGTTCATACAGATAGCGGTGCTGATATTTCCATGTTTATACTGGCAGCGGTGTAGCTATTTCCATGTTCCTACAGATAGCGGTGTAGATATTTCCATGTTCATACAGATAGCGGTGCTGATATTTCCATGTTTATACAGGCAGCGGTGTAGAAATTTCCATGTTTTTACAGATAGCGGTTTAGATATTTCCTTCTTAATACAGATGGCGGTGTATTTATATGTTCATACAGATGGCGGTGTAGATATTTCCATGTTTATACAGATAGCAGTGTAGATATCTCCATCTTAATACAGATGGCGGTGTAGATATTTATATGTTCATACAGATGGCGGTGCAGATATTTCCATGTTCATACAGATGGCGGTGTAGTTATTTCCATGTTCATACAGATAGTGGTGTAGTTATTTCCATGTGTAAAGAGATAGCTGTGTAGATATTTAAATGTATATGCAGATAGCAGTGTAGATATTTCCATTTTCATGCAGATAGCGGTGTAGATATTTCCATGTTCATACAGATAGCGGTGTAGATATTTCCATGTTCATACAGATAGCGGTGTAGCTATTTCCATTTTCATACACATAACGGTGTAGCTATTTTCATGTTCATACAGATAGCAGTGTAGATATTTCCATGTTCATACAGATAGCGGTGTAGATATTTGCATTTTCATACAGAGAGCGGTGCTGATATTTCCATGTTTATACAGATAGCGGTTTAGATATTTCCTTCTTAATACAGATGGCGGTGTAGATATTTATATGTTCAAACAGATGGCGGTGCAGATATTTCGATGTTCATACAGACGGTGGTGTAGATATTTCCATGTTTATAGATATAGCGGTGTAGTTATTTCCATGTGTAAAGAGATAGCTGTGTAGATATTTCCATGTATATGCAGATAGCTGTGTAGATATTTCCATTTTCATGCAGATAGCGGTGTTGATATTTCCATGCTTATACAGATTGCGGTGAAGATGTATGCATGTTTACACAGATAGCAGTGTAGCTATTTCCATGTTCATACTGATAGCGGTGTAGATATTTCCATGTTCATAGAGATAGCGGTGTAGATATTTCCATGTTCATACAGATAGCGGTGCTGATATTTCCATGTTTATACAGGTAGCGGTGTAGGTATTTCCATGTTTATACAGATAGCGGTGTAGGTATTTCCATGTTTATACAGATAGCGGTGTAGATATTTCCAAGTATATACAGATAGCGGTGTAGATATCTCCATCTAAATACTGATGGCGGTGTAGATATTTATATGTTTATACAGATGGCGGTGCAGATATTTCCATGTTCATACAGATGGCAGTGTAGATATTTCCGTGTTTATAGAGATAGCGGTGTAGTTATTTCCATGTGTAAAGAGATAGCTTTGTAGATATTTCCATGTGTATGCAGATAGCTGTTTACATATTTCTATTTTCATGCAGATAGCGGTTTAGATATTTCCATGTTCGTACAGATAGCGGTGTAGATATTTCCATGTTCATACAGATAGCGGTGTAGATATTTCCATGTTTATACAGATAGCGGTGAAGACATATGCATGTTTACACAGATAGCGGAGTAGATATTTCCATGTTCATACAGATAGCGGTGTAGATATTTCAATGTTCATACAGATAGCGGTTTAGATATTTCCTTCTTAATACAGATGGCGGTGTAGATATTTATATGTTCATACAGATGGTGGTGCAGATATTTCCATGTTCATACAGATGGCGGTGTAGATATTTCCATGTTTATAGATTTAGCGGTCTAGTTATTTCCATGTGTAAAGAGATAGCTGTGTAGATGTTTCCATGTATATGCAGATAGCTTTGTAGATATTTCCATTTTCATGCAGATAGCGGTGTAGATATTTCCATGTTCAAACAGTTAGCGGTGTAGATATTGCCATGTTCATACAGATAGCAGTGTAGATATTTCCATGTTTATAGAGATAGCGGTGAAGATGTATGCATGTTTACACAAATAGGGGTGTAGATATTTCCATGTTCAAAAAGATAGCGGTGTAGATATTTCCATGTTCATCCAGATGGCTGTGTAGATATATCCATGTTCCTACAGATGGCCGTGAAGATATTTCCATGTTCATACAGATAGCGGTGTAGTTATTTCCATGTGTAAAGAGATAGCTGTGTAGATATTTCCATTTATATGCAGATAGCTGTGTATGTACTTCCATTTTCATGCAGATAGCGGTATAAATATTTCCATGTTCAAACAGATGGCGGTGTAGATACTTCCATGTTCATACAGATAGAGGGGCTGATATTTCCATGTTCATACAGAGAGCAGTGCTGATATTTCCATGTTTATACAGATAGCGGTGTAGGTATTTCCATGTTTATACAGATAGCAGTGTAGATATCTCCATCATAATACAGATGGCGGTGTAGATATTTATATGTTTATACAGATGGCGGTGCAGATATTTCCATGTTCATACAGGTGGCGGTGTAGATATTTCCGTGTTTATAGAGATAGCGGTGTAGTTATTTCCATGTGTAAAGAGATAGCTTTGTAGATATTTCCATGTATATGTCGATAGCTGTGTAGATATTTCTATTTTCATGCAGATAGCGGTTTAGATATTTCCATGTTCGTACAGATAGCGGTTTAGATATTTCCATGTTTATTCAGATAGCGGTGTAGATATCTCCATCTTAATACAGATGGCGGTGTAGATATTTATATGTTCATACAGATGGCGGTGCAGATATTTCCATGTTCACACAGATGGCGCTGTAGATATTTCCATGTTCATACAGATAGCGGTGTAGTTATTTCCATGTGTAAAGAGATAGCTGTGTAGATATTTCCATGTATATGCAGATAGCTGTGTAGATATTTCCATTTTCATGCAGATAGCGGTGTATGTATTTCCATCTTCAAACAGATAGCGGTGTAGATATTTCCATGTTCATACAGATAGCGGTGTAGATATTTCCACGTTTATACAGATAGCGGTGAAGATGTATGCATGTTTACACAGATAGCGGTGTGGATATTTCCATGTTCATCCAGAGGGCTGTGTAGATATATCCATGTTCATACAGATAGCGGTGTAGATATTTCCATTTTCATACAGATAGCGGTGTAGATATTTCCATGTTCATACAGATAGCGGTGTAGATATTTCCATGTTCATACAGATAGCGGTGCTGATATTTCCATGTTTATACTGGTAGCGGTGTAGATATTTCCATGTTTATACAGATAGCGGTGTAGATATTTCCATGTTTATACAGATAGCGGTGTAGATATTTCCATGTTTATACTGATAGCCGTGTAGATATCTCCATCTTAATACAGATGGCGGTGTAGATATTTATATGTTCATACAGATGGCGGTGCAGATATTTCCATGTTCATACAGATGGCGGTGTGGATATTTCCATGTTCATACAGATAGCGGTGTAGTTATTTCCATGTGTAAAGATATAGCTGTGTAGATATTTCCATGTATATGCAGATAGCAGTGTAGATATTTCCATTTTCTTGCAGATAGCGGTGAAGATATTTCTATGTTCGAACAGATAGCGGTGTAGATATTTCCGTGTTCATCCAGATGGCTGTGTAGATATATCCATGTTCATACAGATAGTGGTGTAGATATTTCCATGTTCATACAGATAGCGGTGTAGATATTTCCAGGTTCATAAAGATAGCGGTGCTGATATTTCCATGTTTATACAGGTAGCGGTGTAGATATTTCCATGTTTATACAGATAGCGGTGTAGATATTTCCATGTTTATACAGATAGCGGTGTAGATATTTCCATGTTTATTCAGATAGCGGTGTAGATATCTCCATCTTAATAGAGATGGCGGTGTAGATATTTATATGTTCATACAGATGGCGGTGGAGATATTTACATGTTCATACAGATGGCGGTGTAGACATTTCCATGTTCTTACAGATAGCGGTGTAGTTATTTCCATGTGTAAAGGGATAGCTGTGTAGATATTTCCATCTATATGCAGATAGCTGTGTAGATATTTCCATTTTCATGCAGATATCAGTGTATATATTTCCATCTTCAAACAGATAGCGGTGTAGATATTTCCATGTTCATAGAGATAGCGGTGTAGATATTTCCATGTTTATACAGATAGCGGGGAAGATGTATGCATGTTTATACAGATAGCGGTGTGGATATTTCCATGTTCATCCAGAGGGCTGTGTAGATATATCCATGTTCATACAGATAGCAGTGTAGATATTTCCATGTTCATACAGATAGCGGTGCTGATATTTCCATGTTTATACAGGTAGCGGTGTAGATATTTCCATGTTTATACAGATAGCGGTGTAGATATTTCCATGTTTATACAGATAGCGGTGTAGATATTTCCATGTTTATACAGATAGCGGTGTAGTTATCTCCATCTTAATACAGATGGCGGTGCAGATATTTCCATGTTCATACAGATGGCGGTGTAGATATTTCCATGTTCATACAGATAGCGGTGTAGTTATTTCCATGCGTAGATAGCTGTGTAGATATTTCCATGTATATGCAGATAGCAGTGTAGATATTTCCATTTTCATGCAGATAGCGGTGCAGATATTTCCATATTCATACAGATAGCAGTGTAGATATTTCCATGTTTATACAGATAGCGGTGAAGATGTATGCATGTTTACACAGATAGCGGTGTAGATATTTCCATGTTCATCCACATGGCTGTGTAGATATATCCATGTTCATACAGATAGCGGTGTAGATATTTCCATGTTCATACAGATAGCGGTGTAGATATTTCCATGTTCATCCAGATGGCTGTGTAGATATATCCATGTTCCTCCAGATGGCCGTGAAGATATTTCCATGTTCATACAGATAGCGGTGTAGTTATTTCCATGTGTAAAGAGATAGCTGTGTAGATATTTCCATTTATATGCAGATAGCTGTGTATGTATTTCCATTTTCATGCAGATAGCGGTATAGATATTTCCATGTTCAAACAGATGGCGGTGTAGATACTTCCATGTTCATACAGATAGAGGAGCTGATATTTCCATGTTCATACAGAGAGCGGTGCTGATATTTCCATGTTTATACAGATAGCGGTGTAGGTATTTCCATGTTTATACAGATAGCAGTGTAGATATTTCCAAGTTTATGCAGATAGCGGTGTAGATATCTCCATCATAATACAGATGGCGGTGTAGATATTTATATGTTTATACAGATGGCGGTGCAGATATTTCCATGTTCATACAGGTGGCGGTGTAGATATTTCCGTGTTTATAGAGATAGCGGTGTAGTTATTTCCATGTGTAAAGAGATAGCTTTGTAGATATTTCCATGTATATGTCGATAGCAGTGTAGATATTTCCATTTTCTTGCAGATAGCGGTGAAGATATTTCTATGTTCGAACAGATAGCGGTGTAGATATTTCCATGTTCATACAGATAGCGGTGTAGATATTTCCATGTTCATACAGATAGCGGTGTAGATATTTCCATATTTATACAGATAGCGGTGAAGATGTATGCATGTTTACACAGATAGCGGTGTAGATATTTCCATGTTCATACAGATAGTGGTGTAGATATTTCCGTGTTCATCCAGATGGCTGTGTAGATATATCCATGTTCATACAGATAGTGGTGTAGATATTTCCATGTTCATACAGATAGCGGTGCTGATATTTCCATGTTTATACAGGCAGCGGTGTAGCTATTTCCATGTTCCTACAGATAGCGGTGTAGATATTTCCATGTTCATACAGATAGCGGTGCTGATATTTCCATGTTTATACAGGCAGCGGTGTAGGAATTTCCATGTTTATACAGATAGCGGTTTAGATATTTCCTTCTTAATACAGATGGCGGTGTATTTATATGTTCATACAGATGGCGGTGTAGATATTTCCATGTTTATACAGATAGCAGTGTAGATATCTCCATCTTAATACAGATGGCCGTGTAGATATTTATATGTTCATACAGATGGCGGTGCAGATATTTCCATGTTCATACAGATGGCGGTGTAGTTATTTCCATGTTCATACAGATAGTGGTGTAGTTATTTCCATGTGTAAAGAGATAGCTGTGTAGATATTTAAATGTATATGCAGATAGCAGTGTAGATATTTCCATTTTCATGCAGATAGCGGTGTAGATATTTCCATGTCCAAACAGATAGCGGTGTAGATATTTCCATGTTCATACTGATAGCGGTGCAGATATTTCCATGTTTATACAGTTAGTGGTGAAGATGTATGCATGTTTACACAGATAGCGGTGTAGATATTTCCATGTTCATCCAGATGGCTGTGTAGATATATCCATGTTCATACAGATAGCGGAGAAGATATTTCCATGTTCATACTGATAGCGGTGTACATATTTCCATGTTCATCCAGATGGCTGTGAAGATATATCCATGTTCATACAGATATCGGTGTAGATATTTCCATGTTCATACAGATAGCGGTGTAGCTATTTCCATTTTCATACACATAACGGTGTAGCTATTTTCATGTTCATACAGATAGCAGTGTAGTTATTTCCATGTTCATACAGATAGCGGTGTAGATATTTCCATTTTCATACAGAGAGCGGTGCTGATATTTCCATGTTGATACAGATAGCGGTTTAGGTATTTCCTTCTTAATACAGATGGCGGTGTAGATATTTATATGTTCAAACAGATGGCGGTGCAGATATTTCCATGTTCATACAGATGGTGGTGTAGATATTTCCATGTTCATACAGATAGCGGTGTAGTTATTTCCATGCGTAGATAGCTGTGTAGATATTTCCATGTATATGCAGATAGCAGTGTAGATATTTCCATTTTCATGCAGATAGCGGTGTAGGTATTTCCATGTTCAAACAGATAGCGGTGTAGATATTTCCATGTTCTTACAGATAGCGGTGCAGATATTTCCATATTCATACAGATAGCAGTGTAGATATTTCCATGTTTATACAGATAGCGGTGAAGATGTATGCATGTTTACACAGATAGCGGTGTAGATATTTCCATGTTCATCCACATGGCTGTGTAGATATATCCATGTTCATACAGATAGCGGTGTAGATATTTCCATGTTCATACAGATAGCGGTGTAGATATTTCCATGTTCATCCAGATGGCTGTGTAGATATATCCATGTTCCTACAGATGGCCGTGAAGATATTTCCATGTTCATACAGATAGCGGTGTAGTTATTTCCATGTGTAAAGAGATAGCTGTGTAGATATTTCCATTTATATGCAGATAGCTGTGTATGTATTTCCATTTTCATGCAGATAGCGGTATAGATATTTCCATGTTCAAACAGATGGCGGTGTAGATACTTCCAAGTTCATACAGATAGAGGAGCTGATATTTCCATGTTCATACAGAGAGCGGTGCTGATATTTCCATGTTTATACAGATAGCGGTGTAGGTATTTCCATGTTTATACAGATAGCGGTGTAGATATTTCCAAGTTTATGCAGATAGCGGTGTAGATATCTCCATCATAATACAGATGGCGGTGTAGATATTTATATGTTTATACAGATGGCGGTGCAGATATTTCCATGTTCATACAGGTGGCGGTGTAGATATTTCCGTGTTTATAGAGATAGCGGTGTAGTTATTTCCATGTGTAAAGAGATAGCTTTGTAGATATTTCCATGTATATGTCGATAGCTGTGTAGATATTTCTATTTTCATGCAGATAGCGGTTTAGATATTTCCATGTTCGTTCAGATGGCGGTGTAGATATTTCCATGTTTATTCAGGTAGCGGTGTAAATATCTCCATCTTAATACAGATGGCGGTGTAGGTATTTATATGTTCATACAGATGGCGGTGCAGATATTTCCATGTTCACACAGATGGCGCTGTAGATATTTCCATGTTCATACAGATAGCGGTGTAGTTATTTCCATGTGTAAAGAGATAGCTGTGTAGATATTTCCATGTATATGCAGATAGCTGTGTAGATATTTCCATTTTCATGCAGATAGCGGTGTAGATATTTCTATGTTCGAACAGATAGCGGTGTAGATATTTCCATGTTCATACAGATAGCGGTGTAGATATTTCCATTTTCATACAGATAGCGGTGTAGATATTTCCATGTTTATACAGATAGCGGTGAAGATGTATGCATGTTTACACAGATAGCGGTGTAGATATTTCCATGTTCATACAGATAGTGGTGTAGATATTTCCGTGTTCATCCAGATGGCTGTGTAGATATATCCATGTTCATACAGATAGTGGTGTAGATATTTCCATGTTCATACAGATAGCGGTGCTGATATTTCCATGTTTATACAGGCAGCGGTGTAGCTATTTCCATGTTCCTACAGATAGCGGTGTAGATATTTCCATGTTCATACAGATAGCGGTGCTGATATTTCCATGTTTATACTGGCAGCGGTGTAGAAATTTCCATGTTTATACAGATAGCGGTTTAGATATTTCCTTCTTAATACAGATGGCGGTGTATTTATATATTCATACAGATGGCGGTGTAGATATTTCCATGTTTATACAGATAGCAGTGTAGATATCTCCATCTTAATACAGATGGCGGTGTAGATATTTATATGTTCATACAGATGGCGGTGCAGATATTTCCATGTTCATACAGATGGCGGTGTAGTTATTTCCATGTTCATACAGATAGTGGTGTAGTTATTTCCATGTGTAAAGAGATAGCTGTGTAGATATTTAAATGTATATGCAGATAGCAGTGTAGATATTTCCATTTTCATGCAGATAGCGGTGTAGATATTTCCATGTTCATACAGATCGCGGTGTAGATATTTCCATGTTCATACAGATAGCGGTGTAGCTATTTCCATTTTCATACACATAACGGTGTAGCTATTTTCATGTTCATACAGATAGCAGTGTAGATATTTCCATGTTCATACAGATAGCGGTGTAGATATTTGCATTTTCATACAGAGAGCGGTGCTGATATTTCCATGTTTATACAGATAGCGGTTTAGATATTTCCTTCTTAATACAGATGGCGGTGTAGATATTTATATGTTCAAACAGATGGCGGTGCAGATATTTCGATGTTCATACAGACGGTGGTGTAGATATTTCCATGTTTATAGATATAGCGGTGTAGTTATTTCCATGTGTAAAGAGATAGCTGTGTAGATATTTCCATGTATATGCAGATAGCTGTGTAGATATTTCCATTTTCATGCAGATAGCGGTGTAGATATTTACATGTTCAAACAAATAGCGGTGTAGATATTTCCATGTTCATTCATATAGCGGTGTAGACATTTCCAGGTTCATACAGATAGTGGTGCTGATATTTCCGTGTTTATACCGGTAGCGGTGTAGATATTTCCATGTTTATACAGATAGTGGTGTAGAAATTTCCATGTTTATACAGATAGCAGTGTAGATATTTCCTTGTTTATTCAGATAGCGGTGTAGATATCTCCATCTTAATACAGATGGTGGTGTAGATATTTATATGTTAATACAGATGGCGGTGCAGATATTTCCATGTTCATACAGATGGCGGTGTAGATATGTCCATGTTCATACAGATAGCGGTGTAGTTATTTCCATGTGTAAAGAGATTGCTGTGTAGATATTTCCATCTATATGCAGATAGCTGTGTAGATATTTCCATTTTCATGCAGATAGCGATGTATATATTTCCATCTTCAAACAGATAGCGGTGTAGATATTTCCATGTTCATACAGATAGCGGTGTAGATATTTCCATGTTTATACAGATAGCGGTGAAGATGTATGCATGTTTACACAGATAGCAGTGTGGATATTTCCATGTTCATCCAGAGGGCTGTGTAGATATATCCATGTTCATTCAGATAGCGGTGTAGATATGTCCATGTTCATACAGATAGCGGTGTAGTTATTTCCATGTTCATACAGATAGCGGTGCTGATATTTCCATGTTCATACAGATAGCGGTGTAGATATTTCAATGTGTAAAGAGATAGCTGTGTAGATATTTCCATCTATATGCAGATAGCTGAGTAGATATTTCCATTTCCATGCAGATAGCTGTGTACATATTTCCATCTTCAAACAGATAGCGGTGTAGATATTTCCATGTTCATAGAGATAGCGGTGTAGATATTTCCATGTTTATACTGATAGCGGTGAAAATGTATGCATGTTTACACAGATAGCGGTGTAGAGATTTCCATGTTCATCCAGAGGGCAGTGTAGATATATCCATGTTCATACAGATAGCGGTGTAGATATTTCCATGTTCATACAGATAGCGGTGTAGATATTTCCATGTTCAAACAGATAGCGGTGCTGATATTTCCATGTTTATACAGGTAGCGGTGTAGATATTTCCATGTTTATACAGATAGCGGTGTAGATATTTCCATGTTTATACAGATAGCGGTGTTGATATTTCCATGTTTATACAGATAGCGGTGTAGATATCTGCATCTTAATACAGATAGCGGTGTAGATATTTCCATGTTCATACAGATAGCGGTGTAGCTATTTCCATTTTCATACACATAACGGTGTAGCTATTTTCATGTTCATACAGATAGCAGTGTAGATATTTCCATGTTCATACAGATAGCGGTGTAGATATTTCCATGTTCATACTGATAGAGGGGCTGATATTTCCATGTTCATACAGATAGCGGTGCTGATAATTCCATGTTTATACAGATAGCGGTGTAGATATTTCCATGTTTATTCAGATAGCGGTGTAGATGTCTACATCTTAATACAGATGGCGGTGTAGATATTTCCATGTTCATTCAGATAGCTTTGTAGATATTTCCATCTTCATACAGATGGCGGTGTAGATATTTCCATGTTCATACAGATAGCGGTGTAGATATTTCCATGTTCATACAGATAGCGGTGCTGATATTTCCATGTTTATACAGGTAGCGGTGTAGATATTTCCATGTTTATACAGATAGCGGTGTAGATATTTCCATGTTTATACAGATAGCGGTGTAGATATTTCCATGTTTATTCAGATAGCGGTGTAGATATCTCCATCTTAATAGAGATGGCCGTGTAGATATTTATATGTTCATACAGATGGCGGTGCAGATATTTACATGTTCATACATATGGCGGTGTAGACATTTCCATGTTCATACAGATAGCGGTGTATTTATTTCCATGTGTAAAGGGATAGCTGTGTAGATATTTCCATCTATATGCAGATAGCTGTGTAGATATTTCCATTTTCATGCAGATAGCGGTGTAGATATTTCTATGTTCGAACAGATAGCGGTGTAGATATTTCCATGTTCATACAGATAGCGGTGTAGATATTTCCATTTTCATACAGATAGCGGTGTAGATATTTCCATGTTTATACAGATAGCGGTGAAGATGTATGCATGTTTACACAGATAGCGGTGTAGATATTTCCATGTTCATACAGATAGTGGTGTAGATATTTCCGTGTTCATCCAGATGGCTGTGTAGATATATCCATGTTCATACAGATAGTGGTGTAGATATTTCCATGTTCATACAGATAGCGGTGCTGATATTTCCATGTTTATACAGGCAGCGGTGTAGCTATTTCCATGTTCCTACAGATAGCGGTGTAGATATTTCCATGTTCATACAGATAGCGGTGCTGATATTTCCATGTTTATACAGGCAGCGGTGTAGAAATTTCCATGTTTATACAGATAGCGGTTTAGATATTTCCTTCTTAATACAGATGGCGGTGTATTTATATGTTCATACAGATGGCGGTGTAGATATTTCCATGTTTATACAGATAGCAGTGTAGATATCTCCATCTTAATACAGATGGCGGTGTAGATATTTATATGTTCATACAGATGGCGGTGCAGATATTTCCATGTTCATACAGATGGCGGTGTAGTTATTTCCATGTTCATACAGATAGTGGTGTAGTTATTTCCATGTGTAAAGAGATAGCTGTGTAGATATTTAAATGTATATGCAGATAGCAGTGTAGATATTTCCATTTTCATGCAGATAGCGGTGTAGATATTTCCATGTTCATACAGATAGCGGTGTAGATATTTCCATGTTCATACAGATAGCGGTGTAGCTATTTCCATTTTCATACACATAACGGTGTAGCTATTTTCATGTTCATACAGATAGCAGTGTAGATATTTCCATGTTCATACAGATAGCGGTGTAGATATTTGCATTTTCATACAGAGAGCGGTGCTGATATTTCCATGTTTATACAGATAGCGGTTTAGATATTTCCTTCTTAATACAGATGGCGGTGTAGATATTTATATGTTCAAACAGATGGCGGTGCAGATATTTCGATGTTCATACAGACGGTGGTGTAGATATTTCCATGTTTATAGATATAGCGGTGTAGTTATTTCCATGTGTAAAGAGATAGCTGTGTAGATATTTCCATGTATATGCAGATAGCTGTGTAGATATTTCCATTTTCATGCAGATAGCGGTGTAGATATTTACATGTTCAAACAAATAGCGGTGTAGATATTTCCATGTTCATTCATATAGCGGTGTAGACATTTCCAGGTTCATACAGATAGTGGTGCTGATATTTCCGTGTTTATACCGGTAGCGGTGTAGATATTTCCATGTTTATACAGATGGTGTAGAAATTTCCATGTTTATACAGATAGCAGTGTAGATATTTCCTTGTTTATTCAGATAGCGGTGTAGATATCTCCATCTTAATACAGATGGTGGTGTAGATATTTATATGTTAATACAGATGGCGGTGCAGATATTTCCATGTTCATACAGATGGCGGTGTAGATATGTACATGTTCATACAGATAGCGGTGTAGTTATTTCCATGTGTAAAGAGATTGCTGTGTAGATATTTCCATCTATATGCAGATAGCTGTGTAGATATTTCCATTTTCATGCAGATAGCGATGTATATATTTCCATCTTCAAACAGATAGCGGTGTAGATATTTCCATGTTCATACAGATAGCGGTGTAGATATTTCCATGTTTATACAGATAGCGGTGAAGATGTATGCATGTTTACACAGATAGCAGTGTGGATATTTCCATGTTCATCCAGAGGGCTGTGTAGATATATCCATGTTCATTCAGATAGCGGTGTAGATATTTCCATGTTCATACAGATAGCGGTGTAGATATTTCCATGTTCATACAGATAGCGGTGCTGATATTTCCATGTTCATACAGATAGCGGTGTAGATATTTCAATGTGTAAAGAGATAGCTGTGTAGATATTTCCATCTATATGCAGATAGCTGTGTAGATATTTCCATTTCCATGCAGATAGCTGTGTACATATTTCCATCTTCAAACAGATAGCGGTGTAGATATTTCCATGTTCATAGAGATAGCGGTGTAGATATTTCCATGTTTATACTGATAGCGGTGAAGATGTATGCATGTTTACACAGATAGCGGTGTAGAGATTTCCATGTTCATCCAGAGGGCAGTGTAGATATATCCATGTTCATACAGATAGCGGTGTAGATATTTCCATGTTCATACAGATAGCGGTGTAGATATTTCCATGTTCAAACAGATAGCGGTGCTGATATTTCCATGTTTATACAGGTAGCGGTGTAGATATTTCCATGTTTATACAGATAGCGGTGTAGATATTTCCATGTTTATACAGATAGCGGTGTTGATATTTCCATGTTTATACAGATAGCGGTGTAGATATCTGCATCTTAATACAGATAGCGGTGTAGATATTTCCATGTTCATACAGATAGCGGTGTAGCTATTTCCATTTTCATACACATAACGGTGTAGCTATTTTCATGTTCATACAGATAGCAGTGTAGATATTTCCATGTTCATACAGATAGCGGTGTAGATATTTCCATGTTCATACTGATAGAGGGGCTGATATTTCCATGTTCATACAGATAGCGGTGCTGATATTTCCATGTTTATACAGATAGCGGTGTAGATATTTCCATGTTTATTCAGATAGTGGTGTAGATGTCTCCATCTTAATACAGATGGCGGTGTAGATATTTCCATGTTCATTCAGATAGCTTTGTAGATATTTCCATCTTCATACAGATGGCGGTGTAGATATTTCCATGTTCATACAGATAGCGGTGTAGATATTTCCATGTTCATACAGATAGCGGTGCTGATATTTCCATGTTTATACAGGTAGCGGTGTAGATATTTCCATGTTTATACAGATAGCGGTGTAGATATTTCCATGTTTATACAGATAGCGGTGTAGATATTTCCATGTTTATTCAGATAGCGGTGTAGATATCTCCATCTTAATAGAGATGGCCGTGTAGATATTTATATGTTCATACAGATGGCGGTGCAGATATTTACATGTTCATACATATGGCGGTGTAGACATTTCCATGTTCATACAGATAGCGGTGTAGTTATTTCCATGTGTAAAGGGATAGCTGTGTAGATATTTCCATCTATATGCAGATAGCTGTGTAGATATTTCCATTTTCATGCAGATATTGGTGTATATATTTCCATCTTCAAACAGATAGCGGTGTAGATATTTCCATGTTCATAGAGATAGCGGTGTAGATATTTCCATGTTTATACAGATAGCGGTGAAGATGTATGCATGTTTACACAGATAGCGGTGTGGATATTTCCATGTTCATCCAGAGGGCTGTGTAGATATATCCATGTTCATACAGATAGCAGTGTAGATATTTCCATGTTCATACAGATAGCGGTGCTGATATTTCCATGTTTATACAGGTAGCAGTGTAGATATTTCCATGTTTATACAGATAGCGGTGTAGATATTTCCATGTTTATACAGATAGCAGTGTAGATATTTCCATGTTTATACAGATAGCGGTGTAGATATCTCCATCTTAATACAGATGGCGGCGTAGATATTTATATGTTCATACAGATGGTGGTGCAGATATTTCCATGTTCATACAGATGGCGGTGTAGATATTTCCATGTTCATACAGATAGCGGTGTAGTTATTTCCATGCGTAGATAGCTGTGTAGATATTTCCATGTATATGCAGATAGCTTTGTAGATATTTCTATTTTCATGCAGATAGCGGTGTTGTTATTTACATGTTCAAACAGATAGCGGTGTAGATATTTCCATGTTCATTCATATAGCGGTGTAGACATTTCCAGGTTCATACAGATAGTGGTGCTGATATTTCCGTGTTTATACCGGTAGCGGTGTAGATATTTCCATGTTTATACAGATAGTGGTGTAGAAATTTCCATGTTTATACAGATAGCAGTGTAGATATTTCCTTGTTTATTCAGATAGCGGTGTAGATATCTCCATCTTAATACAGATGGTGGTGTAGATATTTATATGTTAATACAGATGGCGGTGCAGATATTTCCATGTTCATACAGATGGCGGTGTAGATATGTCCATGTTCATACAGATAGCGGTGTAGTTATTTCCATGTGTAAAGAGATTGCTGTGTAGATATTTCCATCTATATGGAGATAGCTGTGTAGATATTTCCATTTTCATGCAGATAGCGATGTATATATTTCCATCTTCAAACAGATAGCGGTGTAGATATTTCCATGTTCATACAGATAGCGGTGTAGATATTTCCATGGTTATACAGATAGCGGTGAAGATGTATGCATGTTTACACAGATAGCAGTGTGGATATTTCCATGTTCATCCAGAGGGCTGTGTAGATATATCCATGTTCATTCAGATAGCGGTGTAGATATTTCCATGTTCATACAGATAGCGGTGTAGATATTTCCATGTTCATACAGATAGCGGTGTAGATATTTCCATGTTCAAACAGATAGCGGTGCTGATATTTCCATGTTTATACAGGTAGCGGTGTAGATATTTCCATGTTCATACAGATAGCGGTGTAGATATTTCCATGTTCATCCAGATGGCTGTGTAGATATATCCATGTTCCTCCAGATGGCCGTGAAGATATTTCCATGTTCGTACAGATGGCGGTGAAGATATTTCCATGTTCATACAGATAGCGGTGTAGATATTTCCATGTTCATGCAGATAGCGGTGTAGATATTTCCATGTTCATACAGATAGCGGTGTAGCTATTTCCATGTTCAAACAGATGGCGGTGTAGATACTTCCATGTTCATCCAGATGGCTGTGTAGATATATCCGTGTTCATACAGATGGCGGTGTAGATATCTCCATGTTCATACTGATAGAGGGGCTGATATTTCCATGTTCATACAGATAGCGGTGCTGATATTTCCATGTTTATACAGATAGCGGTGTAGATATTTCCATGTTTATTCAGATAGCGGTGTAGATGTCTCCATCTTAATACAGATGGCGGTGTAGATATTTATATGTTCATACAGATGGCGGTGAAGATATTTCCATCTTCATACAGATGGCGGTGTAGATATTTCCATGTTCATACAGATAGCGGTGTAGATATTTCCATGTTCATACAGATAGCGGTGCTGATATTTCCATGTTTATACAGGTAGCGGTGTAGATATTTCCATGTTTATACAGATAGCGGTGTAGATATTTCCATGTTTATACAGATAGCGGTGTAGATATCTCCATCTTAATACAGATGGCGGTGTAGATATTTATATGTTCAAACAGATGGCGGTGCAGATATTTCCATGTTCATACAGATGGCGGTGTAGATATTTCCATGTTCATTCAGATAGTGGTGTAGTTATTTCCATGTGTAAAGAGATAGCTGTGTAGATATTTCCATGTATATGCAGATAGCAGTGTAGATATTTCCATTTTCATGCAGATAGCGGTGTAGATATTTCCATGTTCAAACAGATAGCGGTGTAGATATTTCCATGTTCATACAGATAGCGGTGCAGATAGTTCCATGTTCATACAGATAGCGGTGTAGATATTTCCAAGTTTATACAGATAGCGGTGAAGATGTATGCATGTTTACCCAGATAGCGGTGTAGATATTTCCATGTTCATACAGATAGCGGTGTAGATATTTCCATGTTCATCCAGATGGCTGTGTAGATATATCCATGTTCATACAGATAGCGGTGTAGATATTTCCATGTTCATTCAGATAGTGGTGTAGATATTTCCATGTTCATACAGATAGCGGTGTAGCTATTTCCATGTTCATACAGATAGCGGTGTAGATATTTCCATGTTCGTACAGATAGCGTTGTAGATATTTCCATGTTCCTCCAGATGGCTGTGTAGATATATCCATGTTCATACAGATTTCGGTGTAGATATCTCCATGTTCCTACAGACAGTGGTGCTGATATTTCCATGTTTATACAGGTAGCGGTGTAGAAATTTCCATGTTTATCCAGATAGCGGTGTAGATATTTCCATGTTTATACAGATAGCGGTGTAGATATTTTCAGGTTTATACAGATAGCGGTGTAGATATCTCCATCTTAATACAGATGGCGGTGTAGATATTTATATGTTCATACAGATGGCGGTGTAGATATTTCCATGTTCATCCAGAAGGCTCTGTAGATATATCCATGTTCGTACAGATGGCGGTGAAGATATTTCCTTCTTCATACAGATAGCGGTGTAGATATTTCCATGTTCATACAGATAGCGGTGTAGATATTTCCATGTTCATACAGATAGCGGTGTAGCTATTTCCATGTTCATACAGATAGCGGTGTAGATATTTCCATGTTCCTCCAGATGGCTGTGTAGATATATCCATGTTCATACAGATGGCGGTGTATATATCTCCATGTTCATACAGATAGAGGGGCTGATATTTCCATGTTCATACAGATAGCGGTGCTGATATTTCCATGTTTATACAGATAGCGGTGTAGATATCTCCATCTTAATACAGATGACAGTGTAGATATTTATATGTTCATACAGATGGCGGTGCAGATACTTCCATGTTCATCCAGATGGCTGTGTAGATATATCCATGTTCATACAGATAGTGGTGTAGATATTTCCATGTTCATACAGAAAGCGGTGTAGCTATTTCCATGTTCATACAGATAGCGGAGTAGATATTTCCATGTTTATACAGATAGCGGTGAAGATGTATGCAAGTTTACACAGATAGCGGTGTAGATATTTCCATGTTCATACAGATAGCGGTGTAGATATTTCCATGTTCATCCAGATGGCTGTGTAGATATATCCATGTTCTTACAGATAGCGGTGTAGATATTTCCATGTTCATTCAGATAGCGGTGTAGCTATTTCCATTTTAATACACATAACGGGGTAGCTATTTCCATGTTCATACAGATAGCAGTGTTGATATTTCCATGTTAATACAGATAGCGGTGTAGATATTTCCATGTTCATACAGATAGCGGTGTATGTATTTCCATGTTCATACAGATAGCGGTGTAGGTATTTCCATGTTCATCCTGATGGCTGTGTAGATATTTCCATGTTCATACAGATAGCGGTGTAGATATTTCCATGTTTATACAGATAGCGGTGTAGATATTTCCATGTTCATCCAGATGGGTGTGTAGATATATCCATGTTCATACAGATGGCGGTGAAGATATTTCCATGTTCATACAGATGGCGTTGTAGATATTTCCATGTTCATACAGATAGCCGTGTAGATATTGCCATGTTCATACAGATAGTGGTGCTGATACTTCCATGTTTATACAGTTAGCGGTGTACATATTTCCGTGTTTATACAGATAGCGGTGAAGATATTTCCATGTTTATACAGATAGCGGTGAAGGTGTATGCATTTTTACACAGATAGCGGTGTAGATATTTCCATGTTCATCCAGACGGCTGTGTAGACATATCCATGTTCATACAGATGGCGGTGAAGATATTTCCATGCTTATACAGAAGCTGTGTAGATATATCCATGTTGATACAGATGGCGGTGAAGATTTTTCCATGTTCATACAGATGGCGGTGTAGATATTTCCATGTTCATACAGATAGCGGTGCTGATATTTACATGTTTATACAGGTAGCAGTGTCGATATTTCCATGTTTATACAGATAGTGGTGTAGATATTTCCATGTTTATACACATAGCGGTGTAGATATTTCCATGTTTATACAGATAGCGGTGTAGATATCTCCTTCTTAATACAGATGGCGGTTTAGATATTTATATGTTCATACAGATCGCGGTGCAGATATTTCCATGTTCATACAGATGGTGGTGTAGATATTTCCATGTTTATAGAGATAGCGGTGTAGTTATTTCCATGTGCAAAGAGATAGCTGTGTAGATATTTCCATGTATATGCAGATAGCTGTGTAGATATTTCCATTTTCATGCAGATAGCTGTGTAGATATTTCCATGTTCAAACAGATAGCGGTGTAGATATTTCCATGTTCATACAGATATCGGTGTGGATATTTCCATGTTTATACAGATAGCGGTGAAGATGTATGCATGTTTACACAGATAGCGGTGTAGATATATCCATGTTCATACAGATAGCGGTGTAGATATTTCCATGTTCATCCAGACGGCTGTGTAGACATATCCATGTTCATACAGATGGCGGTGAAGATATTTCCTTGTTCATACAGATGGCTGTGTAGATATATCTAGGTTCATAGAGATGGCGGTGAAGATTTTTCCATGTTCATACAGAAGCGGTGTAGATATTTCCATGTTCATACAGATAGAGGTGCTGATATATCCATTTTTATACAGGTAGCAGTGTAGATATTTCCATGTTTATACAGATAGCGGTGTAGATATTTCCATGTTTATACACATAGCGGTGTAGTTATTTCCATGTTCATACAGATAGCGGTGCTGATATTTCCATGTTTATACAGGTAGCAGTGTAGATATTTCCATGTTTATACAGATAGTAGTGTAGATATTTCCATGTTTATACACATAGCGGTGTAGATATTTCCATGTTTATACAGATAGCGTGTAGATATCTCCATCTTAATACAGATGGCGGTGCAGATATTTCCATGTTCATACAGATGGCGGTGAAGATATTTTCATGTTCATACAGATGGCGTTGTAGATATTTCCATGTTCATACAGATGGCGGTGCTGATATTTCCATGTTTATACAGGTAGCGGTGTAGATATTTCCATGTTTATACAGGTAGCGGTGTAGATATTTCCATGTTTATACACATAGCGGTGTAGATATTTCCATGTTTATACAGATAGCGGTGTAGATATCTCCATCTTAATACAGATGGCGTTGTAGATATTTATATGTTCATTCAGATGGCGGTGGAGATATTTCCATGTTCATACAGATGGCGGTGTAGATATTTCCATGTTCATACAGATAGCGGTGTAGTTATTTCCATGTGTAAAGAGATAGCTGTGTAGATATTTCCATGTATATGCAGATAGCTTTGTAGACATTTCCATTTTCATTTAGATAGCGGTGTATATATTTCCCTGTTCAAACAGTTAGCGGGGTAGATATTTCCATGTTCATAAAGATAGCAGTGTAGATATTTCCATGTTTATACAGAAAGCGGTGAAGATGTATGCATGTTTACACAGATAGCGGTGTAGATATTTCCATGTTCATCCAGATGGCTCTGTAGATATATCCATGTTCATACAGATAGCGGTGTAGATATTTCCATGTTCATACAGATAGCGGTGCAGATATTTCCATGTTCATCCAGATGGCTGTGCAGATATATCCATGTTCATACAGATGGCAGTGGAGATATATCGATGTTCATACAGATAGCGGTGTAGATATTTCCATGTTCATACAGATAGCGGTGTAGTTATTTCCATGTTCATACAGATAGCGGTGTATGTATTTCCATGTTCATACAGATAGCGGTGTAGATATTTCCATGTTCATCCAGATGGCTGTGTAGATATATCTATGTTCATACAGATAGCGGTGTAGATATTTCCATGTTCATCCAGATGGCTGTGTAGCTATTTCCATGTTCATACAGATAGTGGTGTAGATATTTCCATGTTCATACAGATAGCGGTGTAGATATTTCCATGTTCATACAGATAGCCGTGTAGATATTGCCATGTTCATCCCGATAGCGGTGCTGATACTTCCATGTTTATACAGGTAGCGGTGTACATATTTCCATGTTCATACAGATAGCGGTGTAGATATTTCCATGTTTATACAGATAGCGGTGTAGATATCTCATTCTTAATACAGATGGCGGTGTAGATATTTATATGTTCATACAGATGGCGGTGCAGATATTTCCATTTTCATACAGATAGCAGTGTAGATATTTCCATGTTTATACAGATAGCGGTGTAGATGTCTCATTCTTAATACAGATGGCGGTGTAGATATTTATATGTTCATCCAGACGGCTGTGTAGACATATCCATGTTCATACAGATGGCGGTGAAGATATTTCCATGTTCGTACAGATGGCTGTGTAGATATATCCATGTTCATACAGATGGCGGTGAAGATTTTTCCATGTTCATACAGATGGCGGTGTTGATATTTCCATGTTCATACAGATAGCGGTGCTGATATTTCCATGTTTATACAGGTAGCAGTGTAGATATTTCCATGTTTATACAGATAGCGGTGTAGATATTTCCATGTTTATACACATAGTGGTGTAGATATTTCCATGTTTATACAGATAGCGGTGTAGATATCTCCATCTTAATACAGATGGCGGTGTAGATATTTATATGTTCATACAGATGGTGGTGCAGGTATTTCCATGTGCATACAGATGGCGGTGAAGATATTTCCATGTTCATACAGATGGCGGTGTAGAAACTTCCATGTTCATACTGATAGCGGTGCTGATATTTCCATGTTTATACAGGTAGCGGTGTAGATATTTCCATGGTTATACAGATAGCAGTGTAGATATTTCCATGTTTATACACATAGCAGTGTAGATATATCCATGTTTATACAGATAGCGGTGTAGATATTTCCATGTTCATGCAGATAGTGGTGTAGATATCTCCATCTTAATACAGATGGCGGTGTAGATATTTAAATGTTCATACAGATGGCGGTGCAGTTATTTCCATGTTCATACAGATGGCGGTGTAGATATTTCCATTTTCATACAGATAGCGGTGTAGTTATTTCCATGTGTAAAGAGATAGCTGTGTAGATATATCCATGTATAAGCAGATAGCTGTGTAGATATTTCCGTTTTCCTGCAGATAGCGGTGTATGTATTTCCCTGTTCGAACAGTTAGCGGTGTAGATATTTCCATGTACATAAAGATAGTGGTGTAGATATTAACATGTTCATCCACATGGCTGTGTAGACATATCCATGTTCATACAGATGGCGGTGAAGATATTTCCATGTTCATACAGATAGCGGTGTAGATATTTCCTTGTTCATACAGATAGCGGTGTAGATATTTCCATGTTAATACAGATAGCGGTGTATGTATTTCCATGTTCATACAGATAGCGGTGTAGATATTTCCATGTTCATCCTGATGGCTGTGTAGATATTTCCATGTTCATACAGATAGCGGTGTAGATATTTCCATGTTCATACAGATAGCGGTGTAGATATTTCCATGTTCATCCAGATGGCTGTGTAGGTATATCCATGTTCATACAGATAGCGGTGTAGATATTTCCATGTTCATCCAGATGGCTGTGTAGCTATTTCCATGTTCATACAGATAGTGGTGTAGATATTTCCATGTTCATACAGATAGCGGTGTAGATATTTCCATGTTCATACAGATAGCCGTGTAGATATTGCCATGTTCATACCGATAGCGGTGCTGATACTTCCATGTTTATACAGGTAGCGGTGTACATATTTCCGTGTTTATACAGGTAGCGGTGTAGATATTTCCATGTTCATACAGATAGCGGTGTAGATATTTCCATGTTTATACAGATAGCGGTGTAGATATCTCCTTCTTAATACAGATGGCGGTGTATATATATATATATGTTCATACAGATGGCGGTGCAGATATTTCCATGTTTATGGAGGTAGCGGTGTAGTTATTTCCATGTGCAAAGAGATAGCTGTGTAGATATTTCCATGTATATGCAGATAGCTGTGTAGACATTTCCATTTTCATGCAGATAGCGGTGTAGATATTTCCATGTTTATACAGATAGCAGTGTAGATATTTCCATGTTTATACACATAGCTGTGTAGATATTTCCATGTTTATACAGATAGCGGTGTAGATATTTCCGTGTTCATCCAGATGTCTGTGTAGATATTTCCAGGTTCGTACAGATAGCGGTGCAGATATTTCCAAGTTCATACAGATGGCGGTGTAGATATTTCCATGTTGATACAGATAGCGGTGTAGTTATTTCCATGTGTAAAGAGATAGCTGTGTAGATATTCCCATGTATATGAAGATAGCTGTGTAGATATTTCTATTTTCAAGCAGATAGCGGTGTATATACTTCCCTGTTCAAACAGATTGCGGTGTAGATATTTCCATGTTCATACAGATAGTGGTGTAGATATTTCCATGTTTGTACAGATAGCTGTGTAGATATCTCCATCTTAATAAAGATGGCGGTGTAGATATTTATATGTTCATACAGATGGCGGTGCAGATATTTCCATGTTCATACACACGGTGGTGTAGATATTTCCATGTTCATACAGATAGTGGTGCAGTTATTTCCTTGAGTAAAGAGATAGCTGTGTAGATATTTCCATGTATATGCAGATAGCTGTGTAGATATTTCCATTTACATGCAGATAGCGGTGTATATATTTCCCTGTTCAAACAGTTAGCGGTGTAGATATTTCCATGTTCATACAGATAGCGGTGTAGATATTTCCATGTTCATACAGAAAGTGGTGTAGATATTTCCTTGTTCATACAGATAGCGGTGAATGTATTTCCATGTTCATACAGATAGCGCTGTAGATATTTCCATTTTCAAGCAGATAGCACTGTATATATTTCCATGTTCAAACACATAGAGGTGTAGATATTTCCTTGTTCATAAAGATAGCGGTGTAGATATTTCCATGTTTATACAGATAGCGGTCAAAATGTATGCATGTTTACACAGATAGCGGTGTAGATATTTCCATGTTCATCCAGATGGCTGTGTAGATATATCCATGTTCATACAGATGGCGGTGAAGATATTTCCATGTTCATACAGATAGCGGTGTAGATATTTCCATGTTCATACAGATAGCGGTTTAGATATTTCCATGTTCATACAGATAGCAGTGCATGTATTTCCATGTTCACACAGATAGCGGTGTAGATATTTCCGTGTTCATCCAGATGTCTGTGTAGATATTTCCGGGTTCGTACAGATAGCGGTGTAGATATATCCATGTTCATACAGATAGCGGTGTAGATATTTCCGTGTTCATCCAGATGGCTGTGTAGATATATCCATGTTCATACAGATGGCTGTGAAGATATTTCCATGCTCATACAGATAGCGGTGTAAATATTTCCATGTTTATACAGATAGCCGTGTAGATATTGCCATGTTCATACCGATAGCGGTGCTGATACTTCCATGTTTATACAGGTAGCGGTGTACATATTTCCGTGTTTATACAGAGAGCGGTGTAGATATTTCCATGTTCATACAGATAGCGGTGTAGATATTTCCATGTTTATACAGATAGCGGTGTAGATATCTCCATCTTAATACAGATGGCGGTGTAGATATTTAAATGTTCATACAGAAGGCGGGGCAGATATTTCCATGTTCATACAGATAGCGGTGTAGATATCTCCATCTTAATACAGATGGCGGTGTAGATATTTATATGTTCATACAGATGGCGGTGCAGATATTTCCATGTTCATACAGATGGCGGTGAAGATATTTCCATGTTCATACAGATGGCGGTGTAGATACTTCCATGTTCATACTGATAGCGGTGCTGATATTTCCATGTTTATACAGGTAGCGGTGTAGATATTTCCATGTTTATACAGATAGCGGTGTAGATATTTCCATGTTTATACACATAGCGGTGTAGATATTTCCATCCTTATACAGATAGCGGTGTAGATATCTCCATCTTAATACAGATGGCGGTGTAGATATTTATATGTTCATTCAGATGGCGGTGCAGATATTTCCAAGTTCATAGAGATGGCGGTGTAGATATTTCCATGTTCATACAGATAGCGGTGTAGTTATTTCCATGTGTAAAGAGATAGCTGTGTAGATATTCCCATGTATATGAAGATAGCTGTGTAGATATTTCCATTTTCAAGCAGATAGCGGTGTATATACTTCCCTGTTCAAACAGATTGCGGTGTAGATATTTCCATGTTCATACAGATGGTGGTGTAGATATTTCCATGTTTGTACAGATAGCGGTGTAGATATCTCCATCTTAATACAGATGGCGGTGTAGATATTTATATGTTCATACAGATGTTGGTGCAGATATTTCCATGTTCATACACACGGTGGTGTAGATATTTCCATGTTCATACAGATAGTGGTGCAGTTATTTCCTTGTGTAAAGAGATAGCTGTGTAGATATTTCCATGTATATGCAGATAGCTGTGTAGATATTTCCATTTACATGCAGATAGCGGTGTATATATTTCCCTGTTCAAACAGTTAGCGGTGTAGATATTTCCATGTTCAGAAAGATAGCTGTGCAGATATTTCCATGTTTATACAGATAGCGGTGAAGATGTATGCATGTTTACACAGATAGTGGTGTAGATATTTCCATGTTCATACAGATAGCGGTGTAGATATTTCCATCTTCATACAGATAGCGGTGCAGATATTTCCATGTTCATCCAGATGGCTGTGTAGATATATCCATGTTCATACAGATGGCGGTGAAGATATTTCCATGTTCATACAGATAGCGGTGTAGATATTTCCATGTTCATACAGAAAGCGGTGTAGATATTTCCTTGTTTATACAGATAGCGGTGTATGTATTTCCATGTTAATACAGATAGCAGTGTAGATATTTCCATTTTCAAGCAGATAGCACTGTATATATTTCCATGTTCAAACAGATAGCGGTGTAGATATTTCCATGTTCATAAAGATAGCGGTGTAGATATTTCCATGTTTATACAGATAGCGGTGAAAATGTATGCATGTTTACACAGATAGCGGTGTAGATATTTCCATGTTCATCCAGATGGCTGTGTAGATATATCCATGTTCATACAGATGGCGGTGAAGATATTTCCATGTTCATACAGATAGCGGTGTAGATATTTCCATGTTCATACAGATAGCGGTTTAGATGTTTCCATGTTCATACAGATAGCGGTGCATGTATTTCCATGTTCACACAGATAGCGGTGTAGATATTTCCGTGTTCATTCAGATGTCTGTGTAGATAATTCCAGGTTCGTACAGATAGCGGTGTAGATATTTCCATGTTCATACAGATAGCGGTGTAGATATTTCCATGTTCATCCAGATGGCTCTGTAGATATATCCATGTTCATACAGAAGGCTGTGAAGATATTTCCATGCTCATACAGATAGCGGTGTAAATATTTCCATGTTCATACAGATAGCCGTGTAGATATTGCCATGTTCATACCGATAGCAGTGCTGATACTTCCATGTTTATACAGGTAGCGGTGTACATATTTCCGTGTTTATACAGAGAGCGGTGTAGATATTTCCATGTTTATACAGATAGCGGTGTAGATATCTCCTTCTTAATACAGATGGCGGTGTAGATATTTCCATGTTCATACAGATGGCGGTGTAGATATTTCCATGTTTATAGAGATAGCGGTGTAGTTATTTCCATGTGCAAAGAGATAGCTGTGTAGATATTTCCATTTATATGGAGATAGTTGTGTAGATATTTCCAATTTCATGCAGATAGCGGTGTAGATATTTCCATGTTCAAACAGATAGCGGTGTAGATATTTCCATGTTCATACAGATAGCGGTGTAGATATTTCCATGTTCATACAGATCGCGGTGTAGATATTTCCATGTTTATAGAGATAGCGGTGTAGTTATTTCCATGTGCAAAGAGATAGCTGTGTAGATATTTCCATTTATATGCAGATAGTTGTGTAGATATTTCCAATTTCATGCAGATAGCGGTGTAGATATTTCCATGTTCAAACAGATAGCGGTGTAGATATTTCCATGTTCATACAGATAGCGGTGTAGATATTTCCATGTTTATACAGATAGCGGTGAAGATGTATGCATGTTTACACAGATAGCGGTGTAGATATTTCCATGTTCATACAGACGGCTGTGTAGACATATCCATGTTCATACAGATGGTGGTGAAGATATTTCCATGTTCATACAGATGGCTGTGTAGATATATCCATGTTCATACAGATGGCGGTGACGATATTTCCATGTTCATACAGACGGCGGTGTAGATATTTCCATGTTCATACAGATAGCAGTGCTGATATTTCCATGTTTATACAGGTAGCGGTGTAGATATTTCCATTTTTATACAGATATGGGTGTAGATATTTCCATGTTCATCCAGATGGCTGTGTAGATATATCCATGTTCATACAGATGGCGGTGAAGTCATTTCCATGTTCATACAGATAGCGGTGTAGTTATTTCCATGTTCATATAGATAACCGTGTAGATATTGCCATGTTCCTACCGATAGCGGTGCTGATACTTCCATGTTTATACAGGTAGCGGTGTAGATATTCCCATTTTTATACACATAGCGGTGTAGATATTTCCATGTTCATACAGATATCGGTGTATGTATTTCCATGTTCATACAGATAGCGGTGTAGATATTTCCATGTTCATACAGATAGCCGTGTAGATATTGCCATGTTCATCCCGATAGCGGTGCTGATACTTCCATGTTTATACAGGTAGCGGTGTACATATTTCCATGTTCATACAGATAGCGGTGTAGATATTTCCATGTTTATACAGATAGCGGTGTAGATATCTCATTCTTAATACAGATGGCGGTGTAGATATTTATATGTTCATACAGATGGCGGTGCAGATATTTCCATTTTCATACAGATAGCAGTGTAGATATTTCCATGTTTATACAGATAGCGGTGTAGATGTCTCATTCTTAATACAGATGGCGGTGTAGATATTTATATGTTCATCCAGACGGCTGTGTAGACATATCCATGTTCATACAGATGGCGGTGAAGATATTTCCATGTTCGTACAGATGGCTGTGTAGATATATCCATGTTCATACAGATGGCGGTGAAGATTTTTCCATGTTCATACAGATGGCGGTGTTGATATTTCCATGTTCATACAGATAGCGGTGCTGATATTTCCATGTTTATACAGGTAGCAGTGTAGATATTTCCATGTTTATACAGATAGCGGTGTAGATATTTCCATGTTTATACACATAGTGGTGTAGATATTTCCATGTTTATACAGATAGCGGTGTAGATATCTCCATCTTAATACAGATGGCGGTGTAGATATTTATATGTTCATACAGATGGTGGTGCAGGTATTTCCATGTGCATACAGATGGCGGTGAAGATATTTCCATGTTCATACAGATGGCGGTGTAGAAACTTCCATGTTCATACTGATAGCGGTGCTGATATTTCCATGTTTATACAGGTAGCGGTGTAGATATTTCCATGGTTATACAGATAGCAGTGTAGATATTTCCATGTTTATACACATAGCAGTGTAGATATATCCATGTTTATACAGATAGCGGTGTAGATATTTCCATGTTCATGCAGATAGTGGTGTAGATATCTCCATCTTAATACAGATGGCGGTGTAGATATTTAAATGTTCATACAGATGGCGGTGCAGTTATTTCCATGTTCATACAGATGGCGGTGTAGATATTTCCATTTTCATACAGATAGCGGTGTAGTTATTTCCATGTGTAAAGAGATAGCTGTGTAGATATATCCATGTATAAGCAGATAGCTGTGTAGATATTTCCGTTTTCCTGCAGATAGCGGTGTATGTATTTCCCTGTTCGAACAGTTAGCGGTGTAGATATTTCCATGTACATAAAGATAGTGGTGTAGATATTAACATGTTCATCCACATGGCTGTGTAGACATATCCATGTTCATACAGATGGCGGTGAAGATATTTCCATGTTCATACAGATAGCGGTGTAGATATTTCCTTGTTCATACAGATAGCGGTGTAGATATTTCCATGTTAATACAGATAGCGGTGTATGTATTTCCATGTTCATACAGATAGCGGTGTAGATATTTCCATGTTCATCCTGATGGCTGTGTAGATATTTCCATGTTCATACAGATAGCGGTGTAGATATTTCCATGTTCATACAGATAGCGGTGTAGATATTTCCATGTTCATCCAGATGGCTGTGTAGGTATATCCATGTTCATACAGATAGCGGTGTAGATATTTCCATGTTCATCCAGATGGCTGTGTAGCTATTTCCATGTTCATACAGATAGTGGTGTAGATATTTCCATGTTCATACAGATAGCGGTGTAGATATTTCCATGTTCATACAGATAGCCGTGTAGATATTGCCATGTTCATACCGATAGCGGTGCTGATACTTCCATGTTTATACAGGTAGCGGTGTACATATTTCCGTGTTTATACAGGTAGCGGTGTAGATATTTCCATGTTCATACAGATAGCGGTGTAGATATTTCCATGTTTATACAGATAGCGGTGTAGATATCTCCTTCTTAATACAGATGGCGGTGTATATATATATATATGTTCATACAGATGGCGGTGCAGATATTTCCATGTTTATGGAGGTAGCGGTGTAGTTATTTCCATGTGCAAAGAGATAGCTGTGTAGATATTTCCATGTATATGCAGATAGCTGTGTAGACATTTCCATTTTCATGCAGATAGCGGTGTAGATATTTCCATGTTTATACAGATAGCAGTGTAGATATTTCCATGTTTATACACATAGCTGTGTAGATATTTCCATGTTTATACAGATAGCGGTGTAGATATTTCCGTGTTCATCCAGATGTCTGTGTAGATATTTCCAGGTTCGTACAGATAGCGGTGCAGATATTTCCAAGTTCATACAGATGGCGGTGTAGATATTTCCATGTTGATACAGATAGCGGTGTAGTTATTTCCATGTGTAAAGAGATAGCTGTGTAGATATTCCCATGTATATGAAGATAGCTGTGTAGATATTTCTATTTTCAAGCAGATAGCGGTGTATATACTTCCCTGTTCAAACAGATTGCGGTGTAGATATTTCCATGTTCATACAGATAGTGGTGTAGATATTTCCATGTTTGTACAGATAGCTGTGTAGATATCTCCATCTTAATAAAGATGGCGGTGTAGATATTTATATGTTCATACAGATGGCGGTGCAGATATTTCCATGTTCATACACACGGTGGTGTAGATATTTCCATGTTCATACAGATAGTGGTGCAGTTATTTCCTTGAGTAAAGAGATAGCTGTGTAGATATTTCCATGTATATGCAGATAGCTGTGTAGATATTTCCATTTACATGCAGATAGCGGTGTATATATTTCCCTGTTCAAACAGTTAGCGGTGTAGATATTTCCATGTTCATACAGATAGCGGTGTAGATATTTCCATGTTCATACAGAAAGTGGTGTAGATATTTCCTTGTTCATACAGATAGCGGTGAATGTATTTCCATGTTCATACAGATAGCGCTGTAGATATTTCCATTTTCAAGCAGATAGCACTGTATATATTTCCATGTTCAAACACATAGAGGTGTAGATATTTCCTTGTTCATAAAGATAGCGGTGTAGATATTTCCATGTTTATACAGATAGCGGTCAAAATGTATGCATGTTTACACAGATAGCGGTGTAGATATTTCCATGTTCATCCAGATGGCTGTGTAGATATATCCATGTTCATACAGATGGCGGTGAAGATATTTCCATGTTCATACAGATAGCGGTGTAGATATTTCCATGTTCATACAGATAGCGGTTTAGATATTTCCATGTTCATACAGATAGCAGTGCATGTATTTCCATGTTCACACAGATAGCGGTGTAGATATTTCCGTGTTCATCCAGATGTCTGTGTAGATATTTCCGGGTTCGTACAGATAGCGGTGTAGATATATCCATGTTCATACAGATAGCGGTGTAGATATTTCCGTGTTCATCCAGATGGCTGTGTAGATATATCCATGTTCATACAGATGGCTGTGAAGATATTTCCATGCTCATACAGATAGCGGTGTAAATATTTCCATGTTTATACAGATAGCCGTGTAGATATTGCCATGTTCATACCGATAGCGGTGCTGATACTTCCATGTTTATACAGGTAGCGGTGTACATATTTCCGTGTTTATACAGAGAGCGGTGTAGATATTTCCATGTTCATACAGATAGCGGTGTAGATATTTCCATGTTTATACAGATAGCGGTGTAGATATCTCCATCTTAATACAGATGGCGGTGTAGATATTTAAATGTTCATACAGAAGGCGGGGCAGATATTTCCATGTTCATACAGATAGCGGTGTAGATATCTCCATCTTAATACAGATGGCGGTGTAGATATTTATATGTTCATACAGATGGCGGTGCAGATATTTCCATGTTCATACAGATGGCGGTGAAGATATTTCCATGTTCATACAGATGGCGGTGTAGATACTTCCATGTTCATACTGATAGCGGTGCTGATATTTCCATGTTTATACAGGTAGCGGTGTAGATATTTCCATGTTTATACAGATAGCGGTGTAGATATTTCCATGTTTATACACATAGCGGTGTAGATATTTCCATCCTTATACAGATAGCGGTGTAGATATCTCCATCTTAATACAGATGGCGGTGTAGATATTTATATGTTCATTCAGATGGCGGTGCAGATATTTCCAAGTTCATAGAGATGGCGGTGTAGATATTTCCATGTTCATACAGATAGCGGTGTAGTT
Organism: Gorilla gorilla gorilla; assembly: GCF_029281585.2. Classification (NCBI taxonomy): domain Eukaryota; kingdom Metazoa; phylum Chordata; class Mammalia; order Primates; family Hominidae; genus Gorilla; species Gorilla gorilla. Next base: position 153,046,501 of record NC_073231.2, read on the forward strand.
ATTTCCATGTGTAAAGAGATAGCTGTGTAGATATTCCCATGTATATGAAGATAGCTGTGTAGATATTTCCATTTTCAAGCAGATAGCGGTGTATATACTTCCCTGTTCAAACAGATTGCGGTGTAGATATTTCCATGTTCATACAGATGGTGGTGTAGATATTTCCATGTTTGTACAGATAGCGGTGTAGATATCTCCATCTTAATACAGATGGCGGTGTAGATATTTATATGTTCATACAGATGTTGGTGCAGATATTTCCATGTTCATACACACGGTGGTGTAGATATTTCCATGTTCATACAGATAGTGGTGCAGTTATTTCCTTGTGTAAAGAGATAGCTGTGTAGATATTTCCATGTATATGCAGATAGCTGTGTAGATATTTCCATTTACATGCAGATAGCGGTGTATATATTTCCCTGTTCAAACAGTTAGCGGTGTAGATATTTCCATGTTCAGAAAGATAGCTGTGCAGATATTTCCATGTTTATACAGATAGCGGTGAAGATGTATGCATGTTTACACAGATAGTGGTGTAGATATTTCCATGTTCATACAGATAGCGGTGTAGATATTTCCATCTTCATACAGATAGCGGTGCAGATATTTCCATGTTCATCCAGATGGCTGTGTAGATATATCCATGTTCATACAGATGGCGGTGAAGATATTTCCATGTTCATACAGATAGCGGTGTAGATATTTCCATGTTCATACAGAAAGCGGTGTAGATATTTCCTTGTTTATACAGATAGCGGTGTATGTATTTCCATGTTAATACAGATAGCAGTGTAGATATTTCCATTTTCAAGCAGATAGCACTGTATATATTTCCATGTTCAAACAGATAGCGGTGTAGATATTTCCATGTTCATAAAGATAGCGGTGTAGATATTTCCATGTTTATACAGATAGCGGTGAAAATGTATGCATGTTTACACAGATAGCGGTGTAGATATTTCCATGTTCATCCAGATGGCTGTGTAGATATATCCATGTTCATACAGATGGCGGTGAAGATATTTCCATGTTCATACAGATAGCGGTGTAGATATTTCCATGTTCATACAGATAGCGGTTTAGATGTTTCCATGTTCATACAGATAGCGGTGCATGTATTTCCATGTTCACACAGATAGCGGTGTAGATATTTCCGTGTTCATTCAGATGTCTGTGTAGATAATTCCAGGTTCGTACAGATAGCGGTGTAGATATTTCCATGTTCATACAGATAGCGGTGTAGATATTTCCATGTTCATCCAGATGGCTCTGTAGATATATCCATGTTCATACAGAAGGCTGTGAAGATATTTCCATGCTCATACAGATAGCGGTGTAAATATTTCCATGTTCATACAGATAGCCGTGTAGATATTGCCATGTTCATACCGATAGCAGTGCTGATACTTCCATGTTTATACAGGTAGCGGTGTACATATTTCCGTGTTTATACAGAGAGCGGTGTAGATATTTCCATGTTTATACAGATAGCGGTGTAGATATCTCCTTCTTAATACAGATGGCGGTGTAGATATTTCCATGTTCATACAGATGGCGGTGTAGATATTTCCATGTTTATAGAGATAGCGGTGTAGTTATTTCCATGTGCAAAGAGATAGCTGTGTAGATATTTCCATTTATATGGAGATAGTTGTGTAGATATTTCCAATTTCATGCAGATAGCGGTGTAGATATTTCCATGTTCAAACAGATAGCGGTGTAGATATTTCCATGTTCATACAGATAGCGGTGTAGATATTTCCATGTTCATACAGATCGCGGTGTAGATATTTCCATGTTTATAGAGATAGCGGTGTAGTTATTTCCATGTGCAAAGAGATAGCTGTGTAGATATTTCCATTTATATGCAGATAGTTGTGTAGATATTTCCAATTTCATGCAGATAGCGGTGTAGATATTTCCATGTTCAAACAGATAGCGGTGTAGATATTTCCATGTTCATACAGATAGCGGTGTAGATATTTCCATGTTTATACAGATAGCGGTGAAGATGTATGCATGTTTACACAGATAGCGGTGTAGATATTTCCATGTTCATACAGACGGCTGTGTAGACATATCCATGTTCATACAGATGGTGGTGAAGATATTTCCATGTTCATACAGATGGCTGTGTAGATATATCCATGTTCATACAGATGGCGGTGACGATATTTCCATGTTCATACAGACGGCGGTGTAGATATTTCCATGTTCATACAGATAGCAGTGCTGATATTTCCATGTTTATACAGGTAGCGGTGTAGATATTTCCATTTTTATACAGATATGGGTGTAGATATTTCCATGTTCATCCAGATGGCTGTGTAGATATATCCATGTTCATACAGATGGCGGTGAAGTCATTTCCATGTTCATACAGATAGCGGTGTAGTTATTTCCATGTTCATATAGATAACCGTGTAGATATTGCCATGTTCCTACCGATAGCGGTGCTGATACTTCCATGTTTATACAGGTAGCGGTGTAGATATTCCCATTTTTATACACATAGCGGTGTAGATATTTCCATGTTCATACAGATATCGGTGTATGTATTTCCATGTTCATACAGATAGCGGTGAAGATATTTCCATGTTCATCCAGATGGCTGTATAGATATTTCCATGTTCATACAGATAGCGGTGTAGATATTTCCATGTTCATACAGATAGCGGTGTAGATATTTCCATGTTCATAAAGATAGCGGTGTAGATATTTCCATGTTCATACAGATAGCGGTGAAGTTGTATGCATGTTTACACAGATAGCGGTGTAGATATTTCCACGTTCATCCAGATGGCTGTGTAGATATATCCATGTTCATACAGATGGCGGTGAAGATATTTCCATGTTCATACAGATAGCGGTGTAGATATTTCCATGCTCATACAGATAGCGGTGTAGATATTTCCATGTTCTTACAGATAGCGGTGTAGATATTTCCATGTTCATACAGATATCGGTGTATGTATTTCCATGTTCATACAGATAGCGGTGTAGATATTTCCATGTTCATCCAGACGGCTGTATAGATATTTCCATGTTCATACAGATAGCGGTGTAGATATTTCCATGTTCATACAGATAGCGGTGCTGATATTTCCAAGTTTATACAGGTAGCGGTGTAGATATTTCCATTTTTATACAGATAGCGGTGTAGATATTTCCATGTTCATCCAGATGGCTGTGTAGATATATCCATGTTCATACAGATGGCGGTGAAGACATTTCCATGTTCATACAGATAGCGGTGTAGATATTTCCATGTTCATACAGATAACCGTGTAGATATTGCCATGTTCCTACCGATAGCGGTGCTGATACTTCCATGTTTATACAGGTAGCGGTGTAGATATTTCCATGTTTATACACATAGCGGTGTAGATATTTCCATGTTTATACAGATAGCGGTTTATATATCTCCATGTTAATACAGATGGCGGTGTAGATATTTATATGTTCATACAGATGGCGGTGCAGATATTTCCATGTTCATACGGATCGCGGTGAAGATATTTCCATATTCATACAGATGGCGGTGTAGAAACTTCCATGTTCATACTGATAGCGGTGCTGATATTTCCATGTTTATACAGGTAGCGGTGTAGATATTTCCATGTTTATACAGATAGCAGTGTAGATATTTCCATGTTTATACACATAGCGGTGTAGATATTTCCATGTTTATACAGATAGCGGTGTAGATATTTCCATGTTTATGCAGATAGTGGTGTAGATATCTCCATCTTAATACAGATGGCGGTGTAGATATTTAAATGTTCATACAGATGGCGGTGGAGATATTTCCATGTTCATACAGATGGCGGTGTAGATATTTCCATGTTCATACAGATAGCGGTGTAGTTATTTCCATGTGTTAAGAGATAGCTGTGTAGGTATTTCCATGTATAAGCATATAGCTCTGTAGATATTTCCGTTTTCATGCAGATAGCAGTGTATATATTTCCCTGTTCAAACAGTTAGCGGTGTAGATATTTCCATGTTCATAAAGATAGCGGTGTAGATATTTCCATGTTTATACAGATAGCGGTGTAGATATTTCCATGTTCATACAGATAGCCGTGTAGATATTGCCATGTTCATACCGATAGCGGTGCTGATACTTCCATGTTTATACAGGTAGCGGTGTACATATTTCCGTGTTTATACAGATAGCGGTGTAGATATTTCCATGTTCATACAGATAGCTTTGTAGATATTTCCATGTTTATTCAGATAGAGGTGTAGATATCTCCTTCTTAATTCTGATGGCGGTGTAGATATTTCCATGTTCATCCAGATGGCTGTGTAGATATATCCATGTTCATACAGACGGCTGTGTAGATATATCCATGTTCATACAGATGGCGGTGACGATATTTCCATGTTCATACAGACGGCGGTGTAGATATTTCCATGTTCATAAAGATAGCGGTGCTGATATTTCCATGTTTATACAGGTAGCGGTGTAGATATTTCCATGTTTATACAGATAGCGGTGTAGAAATTTCCATGTTTATACAGATAGCGGTGTAGATATTTCCATGTTTATACAGATAGCGGTGTAGATATCTCCATCTTAATACAGATGGCGGTGTAGGTATTTATATGATCATACAGATGGCGGTGCAGATATTTCCATGTTCATATGGATGGCGGTGAAGATATTTCCATGTTCAAAGACATGGCTGTGTAGAAACTTCCATGTTCATACTGATAGCGGTGCTGATATTTCCATGTTTATACAGGTAGCGGTTTAGATATTTCCATGTTTATACAGATAGCGGTGTAGATATTTCCATGTTTATACACCTAGCGGTGTAGATATTTCCATGTTTATACAGATAGCGGTGTAGATATTTCCATTTTCATGCAGATAGCGGTGTATATATTTCCCTGTTCAAACAGTTAGCGGTGTAGATATTTCCATGTTCATAAAGATAGCGGTGTAGATATTTCCATGTTTATACAGATAGCGGTGAAGTTGTATGCATGTTTACACAGATAGCGGTGTAGATATTTCCACGTTCATCCAGATGGCTGTGTAGATATATCCATGTTCATACAGATGGCGGTGAAGTTATTTCCATGTTCATACAGATAGCGGTGTAGATATTTCCATGTTCAAACAGATAGCCGTGTAGATATTTCCATGTTCATACAGATAGCGGTGTAGATATTTCCATGTTCATACAGATATCGGTGTATGTATTTCCATGTTCATACAGATAGCGGTGTAGATATTTCCATGTTCATCCAGATGGCTGTGTAGATATTTCCATGTTCATACAGATAGCGGTGTAGATATTTCCATTTTCATACAGATAGCGGTGTAGATATTTCCATGTTCATCCAGATGGCTGTGTAGATATATCCATGTTCATACAGATGGCGGTGAAGACATTTCCATGTTCATACAGATAGCGGTGTAGATATTTCCATGTTCATAGAGATATCCGTGTAGATATTGCCATGTTCATACCGATAGCGGTGCTGATACTACCACGTTGATACAGGTAGCGGTGTAGATATTTCCATGTTTATACACATAGCGGTGTACATATTTCCATGTTTATACAGAAAGCGGTGTAGATATCTCCATCTTAATACAGATGGCGGTGTAGATATTTTTATTTTCATACAGATGGCGGTGCAGATATTTCCATGTTCATACGGATGGCGGTGAAGATATTTCCATGTTCATACAGATGGCGCTGTAGAAACTTCCATGTTAATACTGATAGCGGTGATGATATTTCCATGTTTATACAGGTAGCGGTGTAGATATTTCCATGTTTATACAGATAGCAGTGTATATATTTCCATGTTTATACACATAGCGGTGTAGATATTTCCATGTTTATACAGATAGCGGTGTAGATATTTCCATGTTTATGCAGATAGTGATGTAGGTATCTCCATCTTAATACAGATGGCGTGGTAGATATTTAAATGTTCATACTGATGGCGGTGCAGATATTTCCATGTTCATACAGATGGCGGTGTAGATATTTCCATGTTCATACAGATAGCGGTGTAGTTATTTCCATGTGAAAAGAGATAGCAGTGTAGATATTTCCATGTATAAGCAGATAGCTGTGTAGATATTTCCGTTTTCATGCAGATAGCGGTGTATGTATTTCCCTGTTCAAACAGTTAGCGGTATAGATATTTCCATGTTCATACAGATAGCGGTGTAGATATTTCCATGTTAATACAGATAGCGGTGCAGGTATTTCCATGTTCATACAGATGGCTGTGTAGATATATCCATGTTCATACAGACGGCGGTGAAGATATTTCCATGTTCATACAGATAGCGGTGTAGATATTTCCATGTTCATACAGATAGCGGTGTAGATATTTCCATGTTCATACAGATAGCGGTGTATGTATTTCCATGTTCATACAGATAGCGGTGTAGATATTTCCATGTTCATCCAGATGGCTTTGTAGATATATCCATGTTCATACATATAGCGGTGTAGATATTTCCATGTTCATCCAGATGGCTGTGTAGCTATTTCCATGTTCATACAGATAGTGGTGTAGATATTTCCATGTTCATACAGACAGCGGTGTAGATATTTCCATGTTCATACAGATAGCCGTGTAGATATTGCCATGTTCATACCGATAGCGCTGCTGATACTTCCATGTTTATACAGGTAGCGGTGTACATATTTCCGTGTTTATACAGGTAGCGGTGTAGATATTTCCATGTTCATACAGATAGCGGTGTAGATATTTCCATGTTTATACAGATAGCGGTGTAGATATCTCCTTCTTAATACAGATGGCGGTGTAGATATTTATATGTTCATACAGATGGCAGTGCAGATATTTCCATGTTCATACAGATGGCGGTGTAGATATTTCCATGTTTATAGAGATAGCGGTGTAGTTATTTCCATGTGCAAAGAGATAGCTGTGTAGATATTTCCATGTATATGCAGATAGCTTTGTAGATATTTCCATTTTCATGCAGATAGCGGTGTAGATATTTCCATGTTCAAACAGATAGCGGTGTAGATATTTCCATGTTCATACAGATAGCGGTGTGGATATTTCCATGTTTTTACAGATAGCGGTGAAGATGTATGCATGTTTACACAGATAGCATTGTAGATATTTTCATGTTCATACAGACAGCGGTGTAGATATTTCCATGTTCATCCAGACGGCTGTGTAGACATATCCATGTTCATACAGATGGCAATGAAGATATTTCCATGTTCATACAGATGGCTGTGTAGATATAACCAAGTTCATACAGATGGCGGTGAAGATTTTTCCATGTTCATACAGATGGCGGTGTAGATATTTCCATGTTCATACAGATAGCGGGGCTGATATTTCCATGTTTATACAGGTAACAGTGTAGATATTTCCATGTTTATACAGATAGCGGTGTAGATATTTCCATGTTTATACACATAGCGGTGTAGATATTTCCATGTTTATACAGATAGCGGTGTAGATATCTCCATCTTAATACAGATGGCGGTGTAGATATTTATATGTTCATACAGATGGCGGTGCAGATATTTCCATGTTAATACAGATGGCTGTGTAGATATTTCCATGTTCATCCAGATGGCTGTGTAGCTATTTCCATGTTCATACAGATAGTGGTGTAGATATTTCCATGTTCATACAGACAGCGGTGTAGATATTTCCATGTTCATACAGATAGCCGTGTAGATATTGCCATGTTCATACCGATAGCGCTGCTGATACTTCCATGTTTATACAGGTAGCGGTGTACATATTTCCGTGTTTATACAGGTAGCGGTGTAGATATTTCCATGTTCATACAGATAGCGGTGTGGATATTTCCATGTTTTTACAGATAGCGGTGAAGATGTATGCATGTTTACACAGATAGCATTGTAGATATTTTCATGTTCATACAGACAGCGGTGTAGATATTTCCATGTTCATCCAGACGGCTGTGTAGACATATCCATGTTCATACAGATGGCGGTGAAGATATTTCCATGTTCATACAGATCGCTGTGTATATATAACCATGTTCATACAGATGGCGGTGAAGATTTTTCCATGTTCATACAGATGGCGGTGTAGATATTTCCATGTTCATACAGATAGCGGGGCTGATATTTCCATGTTTATACAGGTAGCAGTGTAGATATTTCCATGTTTATACAGATAGCTGTGTAGATATTTCCATGTTTATACACATAGCGGTGTAGATATTTCCATGTTTATACAGATAGCGGTGTAGATATCTCCATCTTAATACAGATGGCGGTGTAGATATTTATATGTTCATACAGATGGCGGTGCAGATATTTCCATGTTAATACAGATGGCTGTGTAGATATATCCATGTTCATACAGATGGCGGTGAAGTTTTTTCCATGTTCATACAGATGGCGGTGCAGATATTTCCATGTTCATACAGATGGCGGTGTAGATATTTCCATTTTCATACAGATAGCGGTGTAGTTATTTCCATGTGTAAAGAGATAGCTGTGTACATATTTCCAAGTATAAGCAGATAGCTGTGTAGATATTTCCGTTTTCATGCAGATAGCGGTGTATGTATTTCCCTGTTCAAACAGTTAGCGGTGTAGATATTTCCATGTACATAAAGATAGCGGTGTAGATATTTCCATGTTCATCCACATGGCTGTGTAGATATATCCATGTTCATACAGATGGCGGTGAAGATATTTCCATGTTCATACAGATAGCGGTGTAGATATTTCCATATTCATACAGATAGCGGTGTAGATATTTCCATGTTCATACAGACAGCGGTGTATGTATTTCCATGTTCATACAGATAGCGGTGTAGATATTTCCATGTTCATCCTGATGGCTGTGTAGATATTTCCATGTTCATACAGATAGCGGTGTAGATATTTCCATGTTCATACAGATAGCGGTGTAGATATTTCCATGTTCATCCAGATGGCTGTGTAGATATATCCATGTTCATACAGATGGCGGTGAAGATATTTCCATGTTCATACAGATGGCGTTGTAGATATTTCCATGTTCATACAGATAGCTGTGTAGATATTGCCATGTTCATACCGATAGCGGTGCTGATACTTCCATGTTTATACAGGTAGCGGTGTACATATTTCCGTGTTTATACAGGTAGCGGTGTAGATATTTCCATATTCATACAGATAGCGGTGTAGATATTTCCATGTTTATACAGATAGCGGTGTAGATATCTCCTTCTTAATACAGATGGCGGTGTAGATATTTATATGTTCATACAGATGGCGGTGCAGATATTTCCATGTTCATACAGATGTTGGTGTAGATATTTCCATGTTTATAGAGGTAGCGGTGTAGTTATTTCCATGTTGAAAGAGATAGCTGTGCAGATATTTCCATGTATATGCAGATAGCTGTGTAGATTTTCCATTTTCATGCAGATAGCGGTGTAGATATTTCCATGTTCTAACAGATAGCGGTGTAGATATTTCCATATTCATACAGATAGCGGTGTGGATATTTCCATGTGTAAAGAGATAGCTGTGTAGATATTTCCATGTATAAGCAGATAGCTGTGTAGATATTTCCGTTTTCATGCAGATAGCGGTGTGTGTATTTCCCTGTTCAAACAGTTAGCGGTGTAGATATTTCCATGTACATAAAGATAGCGGTGTTGATATTTCCATGTTCATCCACATGGCTGTGTAGATATATCCATGTTCATAGAGATGGCGGTGAAGATATTTCCATGTTCATACAGATAGCGGTGTAGATATTTCCATGTTCATACAGATAGCGGTGTAGATATTTACATGTTCATACAGATAGCGGTGTATGTATTTCCATGTTCATACAGATAGCGGTGTAGATATTTCCATGTTCATACAGATAGCGGTGTAGATATTTCCATGTTCATCCAGATGGCTGTGTAGATATATCCATGTTCATACATATGGCGGTGAAGATATTTCCATGTTCATACAGATGGCGTTGTAGATATTTCCATGTTCATACAGATAGCTGTGTAGATATTGCCATGTTCATACCGATAGCGGTGCTGATACTTCCATGTTTATACAGGTAGCGGTGTACATATTTCCGTGTTTATACAGGTAGTGGTGTAGATATTTCCATGTTCATACAGATAGCGGTGTAGATATTTCCATGTTTATACAGATAGCGGTGTAGATATCTCCTTCTTAATACAGATGGCGGTGTAGATATTTATATGTTCATACAGATGGCGGTGCTGATATTTCCATGTTCGTACAGATGGTGGTGTAGATATTTCCATGTTTATAGAGGTAGCGGTGTAGTTATTTCCATGTGCAAAGAGATAGCTGTGTAGATATTTCCATGTATATGCAGATAGCTGTGTAGATATTTCGATTTTCATGCAGATAGCGGTGTAGATATTTCCATGTTCAAACAGATAGCGGTGTAGATATTTCCATATTCATACAGATAGCGGTGTGGATATTTCCATGTTTATACAGATAGCGGTGAAGATGTATGCATGTTTACACAGATAGCGGTGTAGATATTTCCATGTTCATACAGATAGCGGTGTAGATATTTCCATGTTCATCCAGACGGCTGTGTAGACATATCCATGTTCATACAGATGGCGGTGAAGATATTTCCATGTTCATACAGATGGCTGTGTAGCTATATCCATGTTCATACAGATGGCGGTGAAGATTTTTCCATGTTCATACAGATTCCGATGTAGATATTTCCATGTTCATACAGATAGCGGTGCTGATATTTCCATGTTTATACAGGTAGCAGTGTAGATATTTACATGTTTATACAGATAGCGGTGTAGATATTTCCATGTTTATACACATAGTGGTATAGATATTTCCATTTTTATACAGATAGCGGTGTAGATATCTCCATCTTAATACAGATGGCGGTGTAGATATTTATATGTTCATACAGATGGCGGTGCAGATATTTCCATGTTCATACAGATGGCGGTGAAGATATTTCCATGTTCATAAGGATGGCGGTGTAGATACTTCCATGTTCATACTGATAGCGGTGCTGATATTTCCATGTTTATACAGATAGCGGTGTAGATATTTCCATGTTTATACAGATAGCGGTGTAGATATTTCCATGTTTATACACATAGCGGTGTAGATATTTCCATGTTTATACAGATAGCGGTGTAGATATCTCCATCTTAATACAGATGGCGGTGTAGATATTTATATGTTCATTCAGATGGCGGTGCATATATTTCCATGTTCATACAGATGGCGGTGTAGATATTTCAATGTTCATACAGATAGCAGTGTAGTTATTTCCATGTGTAAAGAGATAGCTGTGTAGATATTTCCATGTATATGCAGATAGCTGTGTAGACATTTCCACTTTCATGCAGATAGCGGTGTATATATTTCCCTGTTCAAACAGTTAGAGGTGCAGATATTTCCATGTTCATAAAGATAGCAGTGTAGATATTTCCATGTTTATACAGATAGCGGTGAAGATGTATGCATGTTTACACAGATAGCTGTGTATATATTTCCATGTTCATCCAGATGGCTGTGTAGATATATCCATGTTCATACAGATAGCGGTGTAGATATTTCCATGTTCATACAGATATCGGTGCAGATATTTCCATGTTCATCCAGATGGCTGTGTAGATATATCCATGTTCATACAGATGGCGGTGAAGATATTTCCATGTTCACACAGATAGCGGTGTAGATATTTCCATGTTCATACAGATAGCGGTGTAGGTATTTCCATGTTCATACAGATAGCGGTGTATGTATTTCCATGTTCATACAGATAGCGGTGTAGATATTTCCATGTTCATCCAGATGGCTGTGTAGATATATCCATGTTCATACAGATAGCGGTGTAGATATTTCCATGTTCATCCAGATGGCTGTGTAGCTATTTCCATGTTCATACAGATAGTGGTGTAGATATTTCCATGTTCATACAGATAGCGGTGTAGATATTTCCATGTTCATACAGATAGCCGTGTAGATATTGCCATGTTCAAACCGATAGCGGTGCTGATACTTCCATGTTTATACAGGTAGCGGTGTACATATTTCCGTGTTTATACAGGTAGCGGTGTAGATATTTCCATGTTCATACAGATAGCGGTGTAAATATTTCCATGTTTATACAGATAGCGGTGTAGATATCTCCTTCTTAATACAGATGGTGGTGTAGATATTTATATGTTCATACAGATGGCGCTGCAGATATTTCCATGTTCATACGGATGGTGGTGTAGATATTTCCATGTTTATAGAGGTAGCGGTGTAGTTATTTCCATGTGCAAAGAGATAGCTGTGTAGATATTTCCATGTATATGCAGATAGCTGTGTAGATATTTCCATTTTCATGCAGATAGCGGTGTAGATATTTCCATGTTCAAACAGATAGCGGTGTAGATACTTCCATATTCATACAGATAGCGGTGTGAATATTTCCATGTTTATACAGATAGCGGTGAAGATGTATGCATGTTTACACAGATAGCGGTGTAGATATTTCCATGTTCATACAGATAGCGGTGTAGATATTTCCATGTTCATCCAGACGGCTGTGTAGACATATCCATTTTCATACAGAAGGCGGTGAAGATATTTCCATGTTCATACAGATGGCTGTGTAGATATATCCATGTTCATACAGATGGCGGTGAAGGTTTTTCCATGTTCATACAGATTCCGATGTAGATATTTCCATGTTCATACAGATAGCGGTGCTGATATTTCCATGTTTATACAGGTAGCAGTGTAGATATTTCCATGTTTATACAGATAGCGGTGAAGATGTATGCATGTTTACACAGATAGCGGTGTAGATATTTTCATGTCCATACAGATAACGAGCTGATATTTCCATGTTTATACAGGTAGCAGTGTCGATATTTCCATGTTTATACAGATAGTGGTGTAGATATTTCCATGTTTATACACATAGCGGTGTAGATATTTCCATGTTTATACAGATAGCGGTGTAGATATCTCCATCTTAATACAGATGGCGGTGTAGATATTTATATGTTCATACAGATGGCGGTGCAGATATTTCCATGTTCATACAGATGGCGTTGAAGATATTTCCATGTTCATACAGATGGCGGTGAAGATACTTCCATGTTCATACTGATAGCGGTGCTGATATTTCCATGTTTATACAGGTAGCGGTGTAGATATTTCCATGTTTATACAGATAGCGGTGTAGATATTTCCATGTTTATACACATAGCCGTGTAGATATTTCCTTGTTTATACACATAGCAGTGTAGATATCTCCATCTTAATACAGATGGCGGTGTAGATATTTATATGTTCATTCAGATGGCGGTGCAGATATTTCCATGTTCATACAGATGGCGGTGTAGATATTTCCATGTTCATACAGATAGCGGTGTAGTTATTTCCATGTGTAAAGAGATAGCTGTGTAGATATTTCCATGTATATGCAGATAGCTGTGTAGACATTTCCATTTTCATGCAGACAGCAGTGTATATATTTCCCTGTTCAAACAGTTAGCGGTGTAGATATTTCCATGTTCATAAAGATAGCAGTGTAGATATTTCCATGTTCATACAGATAGCAGTGTAGTTATTTCCATGTGTAAAGAGATAGATGTGTAGATATTTCCATGTATATGCAGATAGCTGTGTAGACATTTCCATTTACATGCAGATAGCGGTGTATATATTTCCCTGTTCAAACAGTTAGCGGTGCAGATATTTCCATGTTCATAAAGACAGCAGTGTAGATAATTCCATGTTTATGCAGATAGCGGTGAAGATGTATGCATGTTTACACAGATAGCGGTGTATATATTTCCATGTTCATCCGGATGGCTGAGTAGATATATCCATGTTCATACAGATAGCGGTGTAGATATTTCCATGTTCATACAGATAGCGGTGCGGATATTTCCATGTTCATGCAGATGGCTGTGTAGATATATCCATGTTCATACAGATGGCGGTGAAGATATTTCCATGTTCATACAGATAGCGGTGTAGATATTTCCATGTTCATACAGATAGCGGTGTAGATATTTCCATGTTCATACAGATAGCGGTGTATGTATTTCCATGTTCATACAGATAGCAGTGTAGATATTTCCATGTTCATCCAGATGGCTGTGTAGATATATCCATGTTCATACAGATAGCGGTGTAGATATTTCCATGTTCATCCAGATGGCTGTGTAGCTATTTCCATGTTCATACAGATAGTGGTGTAGATATTTCCATGTTCATACAGATAGCGGTGTAGATATTTCCATGTTCATACAGATAGCCGTGTAGATATTGCCATGTTCATACCGATAGCGGTGCTGATACTTCCATGTTTATACATGTAGTGGTGTACATATTTCCGTGTTTATACAGGTAGCGGTGTAGATATTTCCATGTTCATACAGATAGCGGTGTAGATATTTCCATGTTTATACAGATAGCGTTGTAGATATCTCCTTCTTAATACAGATGGCGGTGTAGATATTTATATGTTCATACAGACGGCGGTGCAGATACTTCCATGTTCATACAGATGGTGGTGTAGATATTTCCATGTTTATAGAGATAGCGGTGTTGTTATTTCCATGTGCAAAGAGATAGCTGTGTAGATATTTCCATGTATATACAGATAGCTGTGTAGATATTTCCATTTCCATGCAGATAGCGGTGTAGATATTTCCATGTTCAAACAGATAGCGGTGTAGATATTTCCATGTTCATACAGATAGCGGTGTGGATATTTCCATGTTTATACAGATAGCGGTGAAGATGTATGCATGCTTACACAGATAGCGGTGTAGATATTTCCATGTTCATACAGATAGCGGTGTAGATATTTCCATGTTCATCCAGACGGCTGTGTAGACATATCCATGTTCATACAGATGGCGGTGAAGATGTTTCCATGCTTATACAGAAGCTGTGTAGATTTATCCATGTTGATACAGATGGCGGTGAAGATTTTTCCATGTTCATCCAGACGGCTGTGTAGACATATCCATGTTCATACAGATGGCGGTGAAGATGTTTCCATGCTTATACAGAAGCTGTGTAGATTTATCCATGTTGATACAGATGGCGGTGAAGATTTTTCCATGTTCATACAGATGGCGGTATAGAAATTTCCATGTCCATACAGATAGCGGTGCTGATATTTCCATGTTTATACAGGTAGCAGTGTCGATATTTCCATGTTTATACAGATAGTGGTGTAGATATTTCCATGTTTATACACATAGCGGTGTAGATATTTCCATGTTTATACAGATAGCGGTGTAGATATCTCCATCTTAATACAGATGGCGGTGTAGATATTTATATGTTCATACAGATGGCGGTGCAGATATTTCCATGTTCATACAGATGGCGGTGAAGAAATTTCCATGTTCATACTGATGGCGGTGTAGATACTTCCATGTTCATACTGATAGCGGTGCTGATATTTCCATGTTTATACAGGTAGCGGTGTAGATATTTCCATGTTTATACAGATAGCGGTGTAGATATTTCCATGTTTATACACATAGCGGTGTAGATATTTCCATGTTTATACACATAGCAGTGTAGATATCTCCATCTTAATACAGATGGCGGTGTAGATATTTATATGTTCATTCAGATGGCGGTGCAGATATTTCCATGTTCATACAGATGGCGGTGTAGATATTTCCATGTTCATACAGATAGCGGTGTAGTTATTTCCATGTGTAAAGAGATAGCTGTGTAGATATTTCCATGTATATGCAGATAGCTGTGTAGACATTTCCATTTTCATGCAGATAGCGGTGTATATATTTCCCTGTTCAAACAGTTAGCGGTGTAGATATTTCCATGTTCATAAAGATAGCAGTGTAGATATTTCTTTGTTTATACAGATAGCGGTGAAGATGTATGCATGTTTACACAGATAGCGGTGTAGATATTTCCATGTTCATCCAGATGGCTGTGTAGATATATCCATGTTCATACAGATAGCGGTGTAGATATTTCCATGTTCATACAGATAGCGGTGCAGATATTTCCATGTTCATCCAGATGGCTGTGTAGATATATGCATGTTCATACAGTTGGCGGTGAAGATATTTCCATGTTCATACAGATAGCGTTGTAGATATTTCCATGTTCATACAGATAGCGGTGTAGATATTTCCATTTTCATACAGATACCGGTGTATGTATTTCCATGTTAATACAGATCGCGGTGTAGATATTTCCATGTTCATCAAGTTGGCTGTGTAGATATATCCATGTTCATACAGATAGCGCTGAAGATATTTCCATGTTCATCCAGAGGGCTGAGTAGCTATTTCCATGTTCATACAGATAGAGGTGTTGATATTTCCATGTTCATACAGATAGCGGTGTAGATATTTCCATGTTCATACAGATAGCCGTGTAGATATTGCCATGTTCATACCGATAGCGGTGCTGATACTTCCATGTTTATACAGGTAGCGGTGTACATATTTCCGTGTTTATTCAGGTAGCGGTGTAGATATTTCCATGTTCATACAGATAGCGGTGTAGCTATTTCCATGTTTATACAGATAGCGGTGTAGATATCTCCTTCTTAATACAGATGGCGGTGTAGATATTTATATGTTCATACAGATGGCGGTGCAGATATTTCCATGTTCATACAGATGGTGGTGTAGATATTTCCATGTTTATAGAGATAGCGGTGTAGTTATTTCCATGTGCAAAGAGATAGCTGTGAAGATATTTCCATGTATATGCAGATAGCTGTGTAGATATTTCCATTTTCATGCAGATAGCGGTGTAGATATTTCCATGTTCAAACAGATAGCGGTGTAGATATTTCCATGTTCATGCAGATAGCGGTGTGGATATTTCCATGTTTATACAGATAGCGGTGAAGATGTATGCATGTTTACACAGAGAGCGGTGTAGATATTTCCATGTTCATACAGATAGCGGTGTATATATTTCCATGTTCATCCAGACGGCTGTGTAGACATATCCATGTTCATACAGATGGCGGTGAAGGTATTTCCATGTTCATACAGATGGCTGTGTAGATATATCCAGGTTCATAGAGATGGCGGTGAAGACTTTTCCATGTTCTTACAGAAGCGGTGTAGATATTTCCATGTTCATACAGATAGCGGTGCTGTTATTTCCATGTTTATACAGGTAGCAGTGTAGATATTTCCATGTTTATACAGATAGCGGTGTAGATATTTCCATGTTTATACACATAGCGGTGTAGATATTTCCATGTTTATACAGATAGCGGTGTAGATATCTCCATCTTAATACAGATGGCGGTGTAGATATTTATATGTTCATACAGATGGCGGTGCAGATATTTCCATGTTCATACAGATGGCGGTGAAGATATTTCCATGTTCATACAGATGGTGGTGTAGATATTTCCATGTTTATAGAGATGGCGGTGTAGATATTTCCTTGTTCATACAGATAGCGGTGTAGATATTTCCATGTTTATACAGATAGCGGTGTAGATATCTCCTTCTTAATACAGATGGCGGTGTAGATATTTATATGTTCATACAGATGGCGGTGCAGATATTTCCATGTTCATACAGATGGTGGTGTAGATATTTCCATGTTTGTAGAGATAGCGGTGTAGTTATTTCCATGTGCAAAGAGATAGCTGTGTAGATATTTCCATGTATATACAGATAGCTGTGTAGATATTTCCATTTCCATGCAGATAGCGGTGTAGATATTTCCATGTTCAAACAGATAGCGGTGTAGATATTTCCATGTTCATACAGATAGCGGTGTGGATATTTCCATGTTTATACAGATAGCGGTGAAGATGTATGCATGTTTACACAGATAGCGGTGTAGATATTTCCATGTTTATACAGATAGCGGTGTAGATATCTCCATCTTAATACAGATGGCGGTGCAGATATTTCCATGTTCATACAGATGGCGGTGAAGATATTTCCATGTTCATACAGATGGTGGTGTAGATACTTCCATGTTCATACTGATAGCGGTGCTGATATTTCCATGTTTATACAGGTAGCGGTGTAGATATTTCCATGTTTATACATATAGCGGTGTAGATATTTCCATGTTTATACACATAGCGGTGTAGATATTTCCATGTTTATACAGATAGCGGTGTAGATATGTCCATCTTAATACAGATGGCGGTGTAGATATTTATATGTTCATTCAGATGGCGGTGGAGATATTTCCATGTTCATACAGATAGCGGTGTAGTTATATTCCATGTGTAAAGAGATAGCTGTGTAGATATTTCCATGTATATGCAGACAGCTGTGTAGACATTTCCATTTTCATGCAGATAGCGGTGTATATATTTCCCTGTTAAAACAGTTAGCGGTGTAGATATTTCCATGTTCATAAAGATAGCAGTGTAGATATTTCCATGTTTATACAAAAAGCTGTGAAGATGTATGCATGTTTACACAGATAGCGGTGTAGATATTTCCATGATCATACAGATAGCGGTGTAGATATTTCCATGTTCGTACAGATAGCGGTGCAGATATTTCCATGTTCATCCAGATGGCTGTGTAGATATATCCATGTTCATACAGATAGCGGTGTAGATATTTCCATGTTCATCCAGATGGCTGTGTAGCTATTTCCATGTTCATACAGATAGTGGTGTAGATATTTCCATGTTCATACAGATAGCGATGTAGATATTTCCATGTTCATACAGATAGCCATGTAGATATTGCCATGTTCATACCGATAGCGGTGCTGATACTTCCATGTTTATACATGTAGTGGTGTACATATTTCCGTGTTTATACAAGCAACGGTGTAGATATATCCATGTTCATATAGATAGCGGTGTAGATATTTCCATGTTTATACAGATAGCGGTGTAGATATCTCCTTCTTAATACAGATGGCGGTGTAGATATTTATATGTTCATACAGACAGCGGTGCAGATATTTCCATGTTCATACAGATGGTGGTGTAGATATTTCCATGTTGATACTGATAGCGGTGTGGATATTTCCATGTTTATACAGATAGCGGTGAAGATGTATGCATGTTTACACAGATAGTGGTGTAGATATTTCCATGTTCATACAGATAGCGGTGTAGATATTTCCATGATCATCCAGACGGCTGTGTAGACATATCCAGGTTCATACAGATGGCGGTGAAGATATTTCCATGTTGATACAGATGGCTGTGTAGATATATCCATGTTCATACAGATGGCGGTGAAGATTTTTCCATGTTCATACAGATGGCGGTGTAGATATTTCCATATTCATACAGATAGCGGTGCTGATATTTCCATTTTTATACAGGTAGCAGTGTAGATATTTCCATGTTTATACAGATAGCGGTGTAGATATTTCCATGTTTATACACATAGCGGTGTAGATATTTCCATGTTTATACAGATAGCGGTGTAGATATCTCCATCTTAATACAGATGGTGGTGTAGATATTTATATGTTCATACAGATGGCGGTGCAGATATTTCCATGTTCATACAGATGGCGGTGAAGACATTTCCATGTTCACACAGATGGCGGTGTAGATACTTCCATGTTCATACTGATAGCGGTGATGATATTTCCATGTTTATACAGGTAACGGTGTAGATATTTCCATGTTTATACAGATAGCGGTGTAGATATTTCCATGTTTTTACACATAGCTGTGTAGATATTTCCATGTTTATACAGATAGCGGTGTAGATATCTCCATCTTAATACAGATGGCGGTGAAGATATTTATATGTTCTTTCAGATGGCGGTGCAGATATTTCCATGTTCATACAGATGGCGTTGTAGACATTTCCATGTTCATACAGATAGCGGTGTAGTTATTTCCATGTGTAAAGAGATAGCTGTGTAGATATTTCCATGTATATGCAGTTAGCTGTGTAGACATTTCCATTTTCAAGCAGATAGCGGTGTATATATTTCCCTGTTCAAACAGTTAGAGGTGTAGATATTTCCATGTTCATAAAGATAGCAGTGTAGATATTTCCATGTTTATACAGATAGCGGTGAAGATGTATGCATGTTTACACAGATAGCGGTCTAGATATTTCCATGTTCATCCAGATGGCTGTGTAGATATATCCATGTTCATACAGATAGCGGTGTAGATATTTCCATGTTCATACCCATAGCGGTGCAGATATTTCCATGTTCATCCAGATGGCTGTGTAGATATATCCATGTTCATACAGATGGCGGTGAAGATATTTCCATGTTCATACAGATAGCGGTGTAGATATTTCCATGTTCATACAGATAGCGGTGTAGATAATTCCATGTTCATACAGATAGCGGTGTAGATATTTCCATATTTATACAGATAGCGGTGTATGTATTTCCAAGTTCATACAGATAGCGGTGTAGATATTTCCATGTTCATCCAGATGGCTGTGTAGATATATCCATGTTCATTCAGATAGCGGTGTAGATATTTCCATGTTCGTCCATATGGGTGTGTAGCTATTTCCATGTTCATACAGATAGTGGTGTAGATATTTCCATGTTCATACAGATAGCGGTGTATGTATTTCCAAGTTCATACAGATAGCGGTGTAGATATTTCCATGTTCATCCAGACGGCTGTGTAGACATATCCATGTTCATACAGATGGCGGTGAAGATATTTCCATGTTGATACAGATGGCTGTGTCGATATATCCATGTTCATACAGATGGCGGTGAAGATTTTTCCATGTTCATACAGATGGCGGTGTAGATATTTCCATGTTCATACAGATAGCGGTGTAGATATTTCCATGTTTATACAGATAGCGGTGTAGATATCTCCTTCTTAATACAGATGGCGGTGTAGATATTTATATGTTCATACAGATGGCGGTGCAGGTATTTCCATGTTCATACAGATGGTGGTGTAGATATTTCCATGTTTGTAGAGATAGCGGTGTAGTTATTTCCATGTGCAAAGAGATAGCTGTGTAGATATTTCCATGTATATACAGATAGCTGTGTAGATATTTCCATTTCCATGCAGATAGCGGTGTAGATATTTCCATGTTCAAACAGATAGCGGTGTAGATATTTCCATGTTCATACAGATAGCGGTGTGGATATTTCCATGTTTATACAGATAGCGGTGAAGATGTGTGCATGTTTACACAGATAGCGGTGTAGATATTTCCATGTTCATACAGATAGCGGTGTAGATGTTTCCATGTTCATCCAGACGTCTGTGTAGACATATCCATGTTCATACAGATGGCGGTGAAGATATTTCCATGCTTATACAGAAGCTGTGTAGATTTATCCATGTTGATACAGATGGCGGTGAAGATTTTTCCATGTTCATACAGATGGCGGTGTAGATATTTTCATGTCCATACAGATAGCGGTGCTGATATTTCCATGTTTATACAGGTAGCAGTGTCGATATTTCCATGTTTATACAGATAGTGGTGTAGATATTTCCATGTTTATACACATAGCGGTGTAGATATTTCCATGTTTATACAGATAGCGGTGTAGATATCTCCATCTTAATACAGATGGCGGTGTAGATATTTATATGTTCATACAGATGGCGGTGCAGATATTTCCATGTTCATACAGATGGCGTTGAAGATATTTCCATGTTCATACAGATGGCGGTGAAGATACTTCCATGTTCATACTGATAGCGGTGCTGATATTTCCATGTTTATACAGGTAGCGGTGTAGATATTTCCATGTTTATACAGATAGCGGTGTAGATATTTCCATGTTTATACACATAGCGGTGTAGATATTTCCTTGTTTATACACATAGCAGTGTAGATATCTCCATCTTAATACAGATGGCGGTGTAGATATTTATATGTTCATTCAGATGGCGGTGCAGATATTTCCATGTTCATACAGATGGCGGTGTAGATATTTCCATGTTCATACAGATAGCGGTGTAGTTATTTCCATGTGTAAAGAGATAGCTGTGTAGATATTTCCATGTATATGCAGATAGCTGTGTAGACATTTCCATTTTCATGCAGACAGCAGTGTATATATTTCCCTGTTCAAACAGTTAGCGGTGTAGATATTTCCATGTTCATAAAGATAGCAGTGTAGATATTTCCATGTTCATACAGATAGCAGTGTAGTTATTTCCATGTGTAAAGAGATAGATGTGTAGATATTTCCATGTATATGCAGATAGCTGTGTAGACATTTCCATTTACATGCAGATAGCGGTGTATATATTTCCCTGTTCAAACAGTTAGCGGTGCAGATATTTCCATGTTCATAAAGACAGCAGTGTAGATAATTCCATGTTTATGCAGATAGCGGTGAAGATGTATGCATGTTTACACAGATAGCGGTGTATATATTTCCATGTTCATCCGGATGGCTGAGTAGATATATCCATGTTCATACAGATAGCGGTGTAGATATTTCCATGTTCATTCAGATAGCGGTGCAGATATTTCCATGTTCATCCAGATGGCTGTGTAGATATATCCATGTTCATACAGATGGCGGTGAAGATATTTCCATGTTCATACAGATAGCGGTGTAGATATTTCCATGTTCATACAGATAGCGGTGTAGATATTTCCATGTTCATACAGATAGCGGTGTATGTATTTCCATGTTCATACAGATAGCAGTGTAGATATTTCCATGTTCATCCAGATGGCTGTGTAGATATATCCATGTTCATACAGATAGCGGTGTAGATATTTCCATGTTCATACAGATAGTGGTGTAGATATTTCCATGTTCATCCAGATGACTGTGTAGCTATTTCCATGTTCATACAGATAGTGGTGTAGATATTTCCATGTTCATACAGATAGCGGTGTAGATATTTCCATGTTCAAACAGATAGCCGTGTAGATATTGCCATGTTCATACCGATAGCGGTGCTGATACTTCCATGTTTATACAGGTAGCGGTGTACATATTTCCGTGTTTATACAGGTAGCGGTGTAGATATTTCCATGTTCATACAGATAGCGGTGTAGATATTTCCATGTTTATACAGATAGCGTTGTAGATATCTCCTTCTTAATACAGATGGCGGTGTAGATATTTATATGTTCATACAGACGGCGGTGCAGATACTTCCATGTTCATACAGATGGTGGTGTAGATATTTCCATGTTTATAGAGATAGCGGTGTTGTTATTTCCATGTGCAAAGAGATAGCTGTGTAGATATTTCCATGTATATACAGATAGCTGTGTAGATATTTCCATTTCCATGCAGATAGCTGTGTAGATATTTCCATGTTCAAACAGATAGCGGTGTAGATATTTCCATGTTCATACAGATAGCGGTGTGGATATTTCCATGTTTATACAGATAGCGGTGAAGATGTATGCATGCTTACACAGATAGCGGTGTAGATATTTCCATGTTCATACAGATAGCGGTGTAGATATTTCCATGTTCATCCAGACGGCTGTGTAGACATATCCATGTTCATACAGATGGCAGTGAAGATGTTTCCATGCTTATACAGAAGCTGTGTAGATTTATCCATGTTGATACAGATGGCGGTGAAGATTTTTCCATGTTCATCCAGACGGCTGTGTAGACATATCCATGTTCATACAGATGGCGGTGAAGATGTTTCCATGCTTATACAGAAGCTGTGTAGATTTATCCATGTTGATACAGATGGCGGTGAAGATTTTTCCATGTTCATACAGATGGCGGTATAGATATTTCCATGTCCATACAGATAGCGGTGCTGATATTTCCATGTTTATACAGGTAGCAGTGTCGATATTTCCATGTTTATACAGATAGTGGTGTAGATATTTCCATGTTTATACACATAGCGGTGTAGATATTTCCATGTTTATACAGATAGCGGTGTAGATATCTCCATCTTAATACAGATGGCGGTGTAGATATTTATATGTTCATACAGATGGCGGTGCAGATATTTCCATGTTCATACAGATGGCGGTGAAGATATTTCCATGTTCATACAGATGGCGGTGTAGATACTTCCATGTTCATACTGATAGCGGTGCTGATATTTCCATGTTTATACAGGTAGCGGTGTAGATATTTCCATGTTTATACAGATAGCGGTGTAGATATTTCCATGTTTATACACATAGCGGTGTAGATATTTCCATGTTTATACACATAGCAGTGTAGATATCTCCATCTTAATACAGATGGCGGTGTAGATATTTATATGTTCATTCAGATGGCGGTGCAGATATTTCCATGTTCATACAGATAGCGGTGTAGTTATTTCCATGTGTAAAGAGATAGCTGTGTAGATATTTCCATGTATATGCAGATAGCTGTGTAGACATTTCCATTTTCATGGAGATAGCGGTGTATATATTTCCCTGTTCAAACAGTTAGCGGTGTAGATATTTCCATGTTCATAAAGATAGCAGTGTAGATATTTCTTTGTTTATACAGATAGCGGTGAAGATGTATGCATGTTTACACAGATAGCGGTGTAGATATTTCCATGTTCATCCAGATGGCTGTGTAGATATATCCATGTTCATACAGATAGCGGTGTAGATATTTCCATGTTCATACAGATAGCGGTGTAGATATTTCCATGTTCATCCAGATGGCTGTGTAGATATTTCCATGTTCATACAGATAGCGGTGCTGATATTTCCATGTTTATACAGGTAGCGGTGTAGATATTTCCATGTTCATACAGATAGCGGTGTAGCTATTTCCATGTTTATACAGATAGCGGTGTAGATATCTCCTTCTTAATACAGATGGCGGTGTAGATATTTATATGTTCATACAGATGGCGGTGCAGATATTTCCATGTTCATACAGATGGTGGTGTAGATATTTCCATGTTTGTAGAGATAGCGGTGTAGTTATTTCCATGTGCAAAGAGATAGCTGTGTAGATATTTCCATGTATATACAGATAGCTGTGTAGATATTTCCATTTCCATGCAGATAGCGGTGTAGATATTTCCATGTTCAAACAGATAGCGGTGTAGATATTTCCATGTTCATACAGATAGCGGTGTGGATATTTCCATGTTTATACAGATAGCGGTGAAGATGTATGCATGTTTACACAGATAGCGGTGTAGATATTTCCATGTTCATACAGATAGCGGTGTAGATATTTCCATGTTCATCCAGACGGCTGTGTAGACATATCCATGTTCATACAGATGGCGGTGAAGATATTTCCATGCTTATACAGAAGCTGTGTAGATTTATCCATGTTGATACAGATGGCGGTGAAGATTTTTCCATGTTCATACAGATGGCGGTGTAGATATTTTCATGTCCATACAGATAGCGGTGCTGATATTTCCATGTTTATACAGGTAGCAGTGTTGATATTTCCATGTTTATGCAGATAGTGGTGTAGATATTTCCATGTTTATACACATAGCGGTGTAGATATTTCCATGTTTATACAGATAGCGGTGTAGATATCTCCATCTTAATACAGATGGCGGTGTAGATATTTATATGTTCATAAAGATGGCGGTGCAGATATTTCCATGTTCATACAGATGGCGTTGAAGATATTTCCATGTTCATACAGATGGCGGTGAAGATACTTCCATGTTCATACTTATAGCGATGCTGATATTTCCATGTTTATACAGGTAGCGGTGTAGATATTTCCATGTTTATACAGATAGCGGTGTAGATATTTCCATGTTTATACACATAGCGGTGTAGATATTTCCTTGTTTATACACATAGCAGTGTAGATATCTCCATCTTAATACAGATGGTGGTGTAGATATTTATATGTTCATACAGATGGCGGTGCAGATATTTCCATGTTCATACAGATGGCGGTGTATATATTTCCATGTTCATACAGATAGCGGTGTAGTTATTTCCATGTGTAAAGAGATAGCTGTGTAGATATTTCCATGTATATGCAGATAGCTGTGTAGACATTTCCATTTTCATGCAGACAGCACTGTATATATTTCCCTGTTCAAACAGTTAGCGGTGTAGATATTTCCATGTTCATAAAGATAGCAGTGTAGATATTTCCATGTTCATACAGATAGCAGTGTAGTTATTTCCATGTGTAAAGAGATAGATGTGTAGATATTTCCATGTATATGCAGATAGCTGTGTAGACATTTCCATTTACATGCAGATAGCGGAGTATATATTTCCCTGTTCAAACAGTTAGCGGTGCAGATATTTCCATGTTCATAAAGACAGCAGTGTAGATAATTCCATGTTTATGCAGATAGCGGTGAAGATGTATGCATGTTTACACAGATAGCGGTGTATATATTTCCATGTTCATACAGATAGCGGTGTATGTATTTCCATGTTCATACAGATAGCAGTGTAGATATTTCCATGTTCATCCAGATGGCTGTGTAGATATATCCATGTTCATACAGATGGCGGTGAAGATATTTCCATGTTCATACAGATAGCGGTGTAGATATTTCCATGTTCATACAGATAGCGGTGTGGATATTTCCATGTTTATACAGATAGCGGTGAAGATGTATGCATGCTTACACAGATAGCGGTGTAGATATTTCCATGTTCATACAGATAGCGGTGTAGATATTTCCATGTTCATCCAGACGGCTGTGTAGACATATCCATGTTCATACAGATGGCGGTGAAGATGTTTCCATGCTTATACAGAAGCTGTGTAGATTTATCCATGTTGATACAGATGGCGGTGAAGATTTTTCCATGTTCATACAGATGGCGGTATAGATATTTCCATGTCCATACAGATAGCGGTCCTGATATTTCCATGTTTATACAGGTAGCAGTGTCGATATTTCCATGTTTATACAGATAGTGGTGTAGATATTTCCATGTTTATACACATAGCGGTGTAGATATTTCCATGTTTATACAGATAGCGGTGTAGATATCTCCATCTTAATACAGATGGCGGTGTAGATATTTATATGTTCATACAGATGGCGGTGCAGATATTTCCAAGTTCATACAGATGGCGGTGAAGATATTTCCATGTTCATACAGATGGCGGTGTAGACACTTCCATGCTCATACTGATAGCGGTGCTGATATTTCCATGTTTATACAGGTAGCGGTGTAGATATTTCCATGTTTATACAGATAGCGGTGTAGATATTTCCATGTTTATACACATAGCGGTGTAGATATTTCCATGTTTATACACAGAGCAGCGTAGATATCTCCATCTTAATACAGATGGCGGTGTAGATATTTATATGTTCATTCAGATGGCGGTGCAGATATTTCCATGTTCATCCAGATGGCTGTGTAGATATATCCATGTTCATACAGATAGCGGTGTAGATATTTCCATGTTCATACAGATAGCGGTGCAGATATTTCCATGTTCATCCAGATGGCTGTGTAGATATATGCATGTTCATACAGATGGCGGTGAAGATATTTCCATGTTCATACAGATAGCGTTGTAGATATTTCCATGTTCATACAGATAGCGGTGTAGATATTTCCATTTTCATACAGATAGCGGTGTATGTATTTCCATGTTCATACAGATCGTGGTGTAGATATTTCCATGTTCATCCAGATGGCTGCGTAGATATATCCATGTTCATACAGATAGCGCTGAAGATATTTCCATGTTCATCCAGAGGGCTGAGTAGCTATTTCCATGTTCATACAGATAGAGGTGTAGATATTTCCATGTTCATACAGATAGCGGTGTAGATATTTCCATGTTCATACAGATAGCCGTGTAGATATTGCCATGTTCATACCGACAGCGGTGCTGATACTTCCATGTTTATACAGGTAGCGGTGTACATATTTCCGTGTTTATTCAGGTAGCGGTGTAGATATTTCCATGTTCATACAGATAGCGGTGTAGCTATTTCCATGTTTATACAGATAGCGGTGTAGATATCTCCTTCTTAATACAGATGGCGGTGTAGATATTTATATGTTCATACAGATGGCGGTGCAGATATTTCCATGTTCATACAGATGGTGGTGTAGATATTTCCATGTTTATAGAGATAGCGGTGTAGTTATTTCCATGTGCAAAGAGATAGCTGTGAAGATATTTCCATGTATATGCAGATAGCTGTGTAGATATTTCCATTTTCATGCAGATAGCGGTGTAGATATTTCCATGTTCAAACAGATAGCGGTGTAGATATTTCCATGTTCATGCAGATAGCGGTGTGGATATTTCCATGTTTATACAGATAGCGGTGAAGATGTATGCATGTTTACACAGAGAGCGGTGTAGATATTTCCATGTTCATACAGATAGCGGTGTATATATTTCCATGTTCATCCAGACGGCTGTGTAGACATATCCATGTTCATACAGATGGCGGTGAAGGTATTTCCATGTTCATACAGATGGCTGTGTAGATATATCCAGGTTCATAGAGATGGCGGTGAAGACTTTTCCATGTTCATACAGAAGCGGTGTAGATATTTCCATGTTCATACAGATAGCGGTGCTGTTATTTCCATGTTTATACAGGTAGCAGTGTAGATATTTCCATGTTTATACAGATAGCGGTGTAGATATTTCCATGTTTATACACATAGCGGTGTAGATATTTCCATGTTTATACAGATAGCGTGTAGATATCTCCATCTTAATACAGATGGCGGTGTAGATATTTATATGTTCATACAGATGGCGGTGCAGATATTTCCATGTTCATACAGATGGCGGTGAAGATATTTCCATGTTCATACAGATGGTGGTGTAGATACTTCCATGTTCATACTGATAGCGGTGCTGATATTTCCATGTTTATACAGGTAGCGGTGTAGATATTTCCATGTTTATACATATAGCGGTGTAGATATTTCCATGTTTATACACATAGCGGTGTAGATATTTCCATGTTTATACAGATAGCGGTGTAGATATGTCCATCTTAATACAGATGGCGGTGTAGATATTTATATGTTCATTCAGATGGCGGTGGAGATATTTCCATGTTCATACAGATAGCGGTGTAGTTATATTCCATGTGTAAAGAGATAGCTGTGTAGATATTTCCATGTATATGCAGACAGCTGTGTAGACATTTCCATTTTCATGCAGATAGCGGTGTATATATTTCCCTGTTAAAACAGTTAGCGGTGTAGATATTTCCATGTTCATAAAGATAGCAGTGTAGATATTTCCATGTTTATACAAAAAGCTGTGAAGATGTATGCATGTTTACACAGATAGCGGTGTAGATATTTCCATGATCATACAGATAGCGGTGTAGATATTTCCATGTTCATCCAGACGGCTGTGTAGACATATCCATGTTCATACAGATGGCGGTGAAGATATTTCCATGTTCATACAGATAGCTGTGTAGATATATCCAAGTTCATACAGACGGCAGTGAAGATATTTCCATGTTCATACAGATAGCGGTGTAGATATTTCCATGTTCATACAGATAGCGGTGTAGATATTTCCATGTTCATACAGATAGCGGTGCATGTATTTCCATGTTCATACAGATAGCGGTGTAGATATTTCCATGTTCATCCAGTTGGCTGTGTAGATATATCCATGTTCATACAGATAGCGTTGTAGATATTTCCATGTTCATCCAGACGGCTGTGTAGCTATTTCCATGTTCATACAGATAGTGGTGTAGATATTTCCATGTTCATACAGATAGCGGTGTAGATATTTCCATGTTCATACCGATAGCCGTGTAGATATTGCCATGTTCATACCGATAGCGCTGCTAATACTTCCATGTTTATACAGGTAGCGGTGTACATATTTCCGTGTTTATACAGGTAGCGGTGTAGATATTTCCATGTTCATACAGATAGCGGTGTAGATATTTCCATGTTTATACAGATAGCGGTGTAGATATCTCCTTCTTAATACAGATGGCGGTGTAGATATTTCTATGTTCATGCAGACGGCAGTGCAGATATTTCCATGTTCATACAGATGGTGGTGTAGATATTTCCATGTTTATAGAGATAGCGGTGTAGTTATTTCCATGTGCAAAGAGATAGCTGTGTAGATATTTCCATGTATATGCAGATAGCTTTGTAGGTATTTCCATTTTCATGCAGATAGCGGTGTAGATATTTCCATGTTCAAACAGATAGCGGTGTAGATATTTCCGTGTTCATACAGATAGCGGTGTGGATATTTCCATGTTTTTACAGATAGCGGTGAAGATGTATGCATGTTTACACAGATAGCGGTGTAGATATTTTCATGTTCATACAGATAGCGGTGTAGATATTTCCATGTTCATCCAGACGGCTGTGTAGACATATCCATGTTCATACAGATGGCGGTGAAGATATTTCCATCTTCATACAGATGGCTGTGTAGATATATCCATGTTCATACAGATGGCGGTGAAGATTTTTCCATGTTCCTACAGATGGCGGTGTAGATATTTCCATGTTCATACAGATAGCGGGGCTGATATTTCCAAGTTTATACAGGTAGCAGTGTAGATATTTCCATGTTTATACAGATAGCGGTGTAGATATTTCCATGTTTATACACATAGCGGTGTAGATATTTCCATGTTTATACACAGAGCAGCGTAGATATCTCCATCTTAATACAGATGGCGGTGTAGATATTTATATGTTCATTCAGATGGCGGTGCAGATATTTCCATGTTCATCCAGATGGCTGTGTAGATATATCCATGTTCATACAGATAGCGGTGTAGATATTTCCATGTTCATACAGATAGCGGTGCAGATATTTCCATGTTCATCCAGATGGCTGTGTAGATATATGCATGTTCATACAGATGGCGGTGAAGATATTTCCATGTTCATACAGATAGCGGTGTAGATATTTCCATGTTCATACAGATAGCGGTGTAGATATTTCCATTTTCATACAGATAGCGGTGTATGTATTTCCATGTTCATACAGATCGTGGTGTAGATATTTCCATGTTCATCCAGATGGCTGCGTAGATATATCCATGTTCATACAGATAGCGCTGAAGATATTTCCATGTTCATCCAGAGGGCTGAGTAGCTATTTCCATGTTCATACAGATAGAGGTGTAGATATTTCCATGTTCATACAGATAGCGGTGTAGATATTTCCATGTTCATACAGATAGCCGTGTAGATATTGCCATGTTCATACCGACAGCGGTGCTGATACTTCCATGTTTATACAGGTAGCGGTGTACATATTTCCGTGTTTATTCAGGTAGCGGTGTAGATATTTCCATGTTCATACAGATAGCGGTGTAGCTATTTCCATGTTTATACAGATAGCGGTGTAGACATCTCCTTCTTAATACAGATGGCGGTGTAGATATTTATATGTTCATACAGATGGCGGTGCAGATATTTCCATGTTCATACAGATGGTGGTGTAGATATTTCCATGTTTATAGAGATAGCGGTGTAGTTATTTCCATGTGCAAAGAGATAGCTGTGAAGATATTTCCATGTATATGCAGATAGCTGTGTAGATATTTCCATTTTCATGCAGATAGCGGTGTAGATATTTCCATGTTCAAACAGATAGCGGTGTAGATATTTCCATGTTCATGCAGATAGCGGTGTGGATATTTCCATGTTTATACAGATAGCGGTGAAGATGTATGCATGTTTACACAGAGAGCGGTGTAGATATTTCCATGTTCATACAGATAGCGGTGTATATATTTCCATGTTCATCCAGACGGCTGTGTAGACATATCCATGTTCATACAGATGGCGGTGAAGGTATTTCCATGTTCATACAGATGGCTGTGTAGATATATCCAGGTTCATAGAGATGGCGGTGAAGACTTTTCCATGTTCATACAGAAGCGGTGTAGATATTTCCATGTTCATACAGATAGCGGTGCTGTTATTTCCATGTTTATACAGGTAGCAGTGTAGATATTTCCATGTTTATACAGATAGCGGTGTAGATATTTCCATGTTTATACACATAGCGGTGTAGATATTTCCATGTTTATACAGATAGCGTGTAGATATCTCCATCTTAATACAGATGGCGGTGTAGATATTTATATGTTCATACAGATGGCGGTGCAGATATTTCCATGTTCATACAGATGGCGGTGAAGATATTTCCATGTTCATACAGATGGTGGTGTAGATACTTCCATGTTCATACTGATAGCGGTGCTGATATTTCCATGTTTATACAGGTAGCGGTGTAGATATTTCCATGTTTATACATATAGCGGTGCAGATATTTCCATGTTTATACACATAGCGGTGTAGATATTTCCATGTTTATACAGATAGCGGTGTAGATATGTCCATCTTAATACAGATGGCGGTGTAGATATTTATATGTTCATTCAGATGGCGGTGGAGATATTTCCATGTTCATACAGATAGCGGTGTAGTTATATTCCATGTGTAAAGAGATAGCTGTGTAGATATTTCCATGTATATGCAGACAGCTGTGTAGACATTTCCATTTTCATGCAGATAGCGGTGTATATATTTCCCTGTTAAAACAGTTAGCGATGTAGATATTTCCATGTTCATAAAGATAGCAGTGTAGATATTTCCATGTTTATACAAAAAGCGGTGAAGATGTATGCATGTTTACACAGATAGCGGTGTAGATATTTCCATGTTCATACAGATAGCGGTGTAGATATTTCCATGTTCATCCAGACGGCTGTGTAGACATATCCATGTTCATACAGATGGCGGTGAAGATATTTCCATGTTCATACAGATGGCTGTGTAGATATATCCATGTTCATACAGACGGCAGTGAAGATATTTCCATGTTCATACAGATAGCGGTGTAGATATTTCCATGTTCATACAGATAGCGGTGTAGATATTTCCATGTTGATACAGATAGCGGTGTATGTATTTCCATGTTCATACAGATAGCGGTGTAGATATTTCCATGTTCATCCAGATGGCTGTGTAGATATATCCATGTTCATACAGATAGTGGTGTAGATATTTCCATGTTCATCCAGATGGCTGTGTAGCTATTTCCATGTTCATACACATAGTGGTGTAGATATTTCCATGTTCATACAGATAGCGGTGTGGATATTTCCATGTTCATACAGATAGCCGTGTAGATATTGCCATGTTCATACCGATAGCGCTGCTAATACTTCCATGTTTATACAGGTAGCGGTGTACATATTTCCGTGTTTATACAGGTAGCGGTGTAGATATTTCCATGTTCATACAGATAGCGGTGTAGATATTTCCATGTTTATACAGATAGCGGTGTAGAAATCTCCTTCTTAATACAGATGGCGGTGTAGATATTTCTATGTTCATACAGACGGCAGTGCAGATATTTCCATGTTCATACAGATGGTGGTGTAGATATTTCCATGTTTATAGAGATAGCGGTGTAGTTATTTCCATGTGCAAAGAGATAGCTGTGTAGATATTTCCATGTATATGCAG
Organism: Gorilla gorilla gorilla; assembly: GCF_029281585.2. Taxonomy (NCBI): domain Eukaryota; kingdom Metazoa; phylum Chordata; class Mammalia; order Primates; family Hominidae; genus Gorilla; species Gorilla gorilla. Next base: position 153,079,820 of record NC_073231.2, read on the forward strand.
ATAGCTTTGTAGGTATTTCCATTTTCATGCAGATAGCGGTGTAGATATTTCCATGTTCAAACAGATAGCGGTGTAGATATTTCCGTGTTCATACAGATAGCGGTGTGGATATTTCCATGTTTTTACAGATAGCGGTGAAGATGTATGCATGTTTACACAGATAGCGGTGTAGATATTTTCATGTTCATACAGATAGCGGTGTAGATATTTCCATGTTCATCCAGACGGCTGTGTAGACATATCCATGTTCATACAGATGGCGGTGAAGATATTTCCATGTTCATACAGATGGCTGTGTAGATATATCCATGTTTATACAGATGGCGGTGAAGATTTTTCCATGTTCATACAGATGGCGTTGTAGATATTTCCATGTTCATACAGATAGCGGGGCTGATATTTCCAAGTTTATACAGGTAGCAGTGTAGATATTTCCATGTTTATACAGATAGCGGTGTAGATATTTCCAGGTTTATACACATAGCGGTGTAGATATTTCCTTGTTTATACAGATAGCGGTGTAGATATCTCCATCACAATACAGATGGCGTAGTAGATATTTATATGTTCATACAGATGGCGGTGCAGATATTTCCATGTTCATACAGATGGCGGTGAAGATATTTCCATGTTCATACAGATGGCGGTGTAGATACTTCCATGTTCATACTGATAGCGGTGCTGATATTTCCATGTTTATACAGGTAGCGGTGTAGATATTTCCATGTTTATACAGATAGCGGTGTAGGTATTTCCATGTTTATACACATAGCGGTGTAGATATTTCCATGTTTATGCAGATAGTGGTGTAGATATCTCCATCTTAATACAGATGGCGGTGTAGATATTTAAATGTTCATACAGATGGCGGTGCAGATATTTCCATGTTCATACAGATGGCGGTGTAGATATTTCCATGTTCCTACAGATAGCGGTGTAGTTATTTCCATGTGTAAAGAGATAGCTGTGTAGATATTTCCATGTATAAGCAGATAGCTGTGTAGATATTTCCGTTTTCATGCAGATAGCGGTGTATGTATTTCCCTGTTCAAACAGTTAGCCGTGTAGGTATTTCCATGTACATAAAGATAGCGGAGTAGATATTTCCATGTTCATCCACATGGCTGTGTAGATATATCCATGTTCATACAGATGGCGGTGAAGATATTTCCATGTTCATACAGATAGCGGTGTAGATATTTCCATGTTCATACAGATAGCGGTGTAGATATTTCCATGTTCATACAGATAGTGGTGTAGGTATTTCCATGTTCATACAGATAGCGGTGTAGATATTTCCATGTTCATCCTGATGGCTGTGTAGATATTTCCATGTTCATACAGATAGCGGTGTAGATATTTCCATGTTCATACAGATAGCGGTGTAGATATTTCCATGTTCATCCAGATGGCTGTGTAGATATTTCCATGTTCATACAGATGGCGGTGAAGATATTTCCATGTTCATACAGATGGCGTTGTAGATATTTCCATGTTCATACAGATAGCTGTGTAGATATTGCCATGTTCATACCGATAGCGGTGCTGATACTTCCATGTTTATACAGGCAGCGGTGTACATATTTCCGTGTTTATACAGGTAGCGGTGTAGATATTTCCATGTTCATACAGATAGCGATGTAGATATTTCCATGTTTATACAGATAGCGGTGTAGATATCTCCTTCTTAATACAGATGGCGTTGTAGATATTTATATGTTCATACAGATGGCGGTGCAGATATTTCCATGTTCATACAGATGGTGGTGTAGATATTTCCATGTTTATAGAGGTAGCGGTGTAGTTATTTCCATGTGCAAAGAGAGAGCTGTGTAGATATTTCCACGCATATGCAGATAGCTGTGTAGATATTTCCATTTTCATGCAGATAGCGGTGTAGATATTTCCATGTTCAAACAGATAGCAGTGTAGATATTTCCATATTCATACAGATAGCGGTGTGCATATTTCCATGTTTATACAGATAGCGGTGAAGATGTATGCATGTTTACACAGATAGCGGTGTAGATATTTCCATGTTCATACAGATAGCGGTGTAGATATTTCCATGTTCATCCAGACGGCTGTGTAGACATATCCATGTTCATACAGATGGCGGTGACGATATTTCCATGTTCATACAGATGGCTGTGTAGATATATCCATGTTCATACAGATGGCGGTGAAGATTTTTCCATGTTCATACAGATGGCATTGTAGATATTTCCATGTTCATACAGATAGCGGGGCTGATATTTCCAAGTTTATACAGGTAGCAGTGTAGATATTTCCATGTTTATACAGATAGCGGTGTAGATATTTCCAGGTTTATACACATAGCGGTGTAGATATTTCCTTGTTTATACAGATAGCGGTGTAGATATCTCCATCACAATACAGATGGCGTAGTAGATATTTATATGTTCATACAGATGGCGGTGCAGATATTTCCATGTTCATACAGATGGCGGTGAAGATATTTCCATGTTCATACAGATGGCGGTGTAGATACTTCCATGTTCATACTGATAGCGGTGCTGATATTTCCATGTTTATACAGGTAGCGGTGTAGATATTTCCATGTTTATACAGATAGCGGTGTAGGTATTTCCATGTTTATACACATAGCGGTGTAGATATTTCCATGTTTATGCAGATAGTGGTGTATATATCTCCATCTTAATACAGATGGCGGTGTAGATATTTAAATGTTCATACAGATGGCGGTGCAGATATTTCCATGTTCATACAGATGGCGGTGTAGATATTTCCATGTTCCTACAGATAGCGGTGTAGTTATTTCCATGTGTAAAGAGATAGCTGTGTAGATATTTCCATGTATAAGCAGATAGCTGTGTAGATATTTCCGTTTTCATGCAGATAGCGGTGTATGTATTTCCCTGTTCAAACAGTTAGCCGTGTAGGTATTTCCATGTACATAAAGATAGCGGAGTAGATATTTCCATGTTCATCCACATGGCTGTGTAGATATATCCATGTTCATACAGATGGCGGTGAAGATATTTCCATGTTCATACAGATAGAGGTGTAGATATTTCCATGTTCAGATAGCGGTGTAGATATTTCCATGTTCATACAGATAGTGGTGTAGGTATTTCCATGTTCATACAGATAGCGGTGTAGATATTTCCATGTTCATCCTGATGGCTGTGTAGATATTTCCATGTTCATACAGATAGCGGTGTAGATATTTCCATGTTCATACAGATAGCGGTGTAGATATTTCCATGTTCATCCAGATGGCTGTGTAGATATTTCCATGTTCATACAGATGGCGGTGAAGATATTTCCATGTTCATACAGATGGCGTTGTAGATATTTCCATGTTCATACAGATAGCTGTGTAGATATTGCCATGTTCATACCGATAGCGGTGCTGATACTTCCATGTTTATACAGGTAGCGGTGTACATATTTCCGTGTTTATACAGGTAGCGGTGTAGATATTTCCATGTTCATACAGATAGCGATGTAGATATTTCCATGTTTATACAGATAGCGGTGTAGATATCTCCTTCTTAATACAGATGGCGGTGTAGATATTTATATGTTCATACAGATGGCGGTGCAGATATTTCCATGTTCATACAGATGGTGGTGTAGATATTTCCATGTTTATAGAGGTAGCGGTGTAGTTATTTCCATGTGCAAAGAGATAGCTGTGTAGATATTTCCATGCATATGCAGATAGCTGTGTAGATATTTCCATTTTCATGCAGATAGCGGTGTAGATATTTCCATGTTCAAACAGATAGCAGTGTAGATATTTCCATATTCATACAGATAGCGGTGTGCATATTTCCATGTTTATACAGATAGCGGTGAAGATGTATGCATGTTTACACAGATAGCGGTGTAGATATTTCCATGTTCATACAGATAGCGGTGTAGATATTTCCATGTTCATCCAGACGGCTGTGTAGACATATCCATGTTCATACAGATGGCGGTGAAGATATTTCCATGTTCATACAGATGGCTGTGTAGATATATCCATGTTCATACAGATGGCGGTGAAGGTTTTTCCATATTCATACAGATTCCGGTGTAGATATTTCCATGTTCATACAGATAGCGGTGCTGATATTTCCATGTTTATACAGGTAGCAGTGTAGATATTTCCATGTTTATACAGATAGCGGTGTAGATATTTCCATGTTTATACAAGTAGTGGTATAGATATTTCCATTTTTATACAGATAGCGGTGTAGATATCTCCATCTTAATACAGATGGCGGTGTAGATATTTATATGTTCATACAGATGGCGGTGCAGATATTTCCATGTTCATACAGATGGCAGTGAAGATATTTCCATGTTCATACAGATGGCGGTGTAGATACTTCCATGTTCATACAGATAGCGGTGCTGATATTTCCATGTTTATACAGGTAGCGGTGTAGAGATTTCCATGTTTATACAGATAGCAGTGTAGATATTTCCATGTTTATACACATAGCGGTGTAGATATTTCCATGTTTATACAGATAGCGTTGTAGATATCTCCATCTTAATACAGATGGCGGTGTAGATATTTATATGTTCATTCAGATGGCGGTGCATATATTTCCATGTTCATACAGATGGCGGTGTAGATATTTCCATGTTCATACAGATAGCGGTGTAGTTATTTCCATGTGTAAAGAGATAGCTGTGTAGATATTTCCATGTATATGCAGATAGCTGTGTAGACATTTCCATTTTCATGCAGATAGCGGTGTATATATTTCCCTGTTCAAACAGTTAGCTGTGTAGATATTTCCATGTTCATAAAGATAGCATTGTAGATATTTCCATGTTTATACAGATAGCGGTGAAGATGTATGCATGTTTACACAGATAGCGGTGTAGATACTTCCATGTTCATCCAGATGGCTGTGTAGATATATCCATGTTCATACAGATAGCGGTGTAGATATTTCCATGTTCATACAGATAGCGGTGCAGATATTTCCATGTTCATCCAGATGGCTGTGTAGATATATCCATGTTCATACAGACGGCGGTGAACAAATTTCCATGTTTATACAGATAGCGGTGTAGATATTTCCATGTTCATACAGATAGCGGTGTAGATATTTCCATGTTCATACAGATAGCGGTGTATGTATTTCCATGTTCATACAGATAGCGGTGTAGATATTTCCATGTTCATCCAGATGGCTGTGTAGATATATCCATGTTCATACAGATAGGGTTGTAGATATTTCCATGTTCATCCAGATGGCTGTGTAGCTATTTCCATGTTCATACAGATAGTGGTGTAGATATTTCCATGTTCATACAGATAGCGGTGTAGATATTTCCATGTTCATACAGATAGCCGTGTAGATATTGCCATGTTCATACCGATAGCGCTGCTGATACTTCCATGTTTATACAGGTAGCGGTGTACATATTTCCGTGTTTATACAGGTAGCGGTGTAGATATTTCCATGTTCATACAGATAGCGGTGTAGATATTTCCATGTTTATACAGATAGCGGTGTAGATATCTCCTTCTTAATACAGATGGCGGTGTAGATATTTATATGTTCATACAGATGGCAGTGCAGATATTTCCATGTTCATACAGATGGTGGTGTAGATATTTCCATGTTTATAGAGATAGCGGTGTAGTTATTTCCATGTGCAAAGAGATAGCTGTGTAGATATTTCCATGTATATGCAGATAGCTTTGTAGATATTTCCATTTTCATGCAGATAGCGGTGTAGATAATTCCATGTTCAAACAGATAGCGGTGTAGATATTTCCATGTTCATACAGATAGCGGTGAGGATATTTCCATGTTTTTACAGATAGCGGAGAAGATGTATGCATGTTTACACAGATAGCGGTGTAGATATTTTCATGTTCATACAGATAGCGGTGTAGATATTTCCATGTTCATCCAGACGGCTGTGTAGACATATCCATGTTCATACAGATGGCGGTGAAGATATTTCCATGTTCATACAGATGGCTGTGTAGATATATCCATGTTCATACAGATGGCGGTGAAGATTTTTAAATGTTCATACAGATGGCGGTATAGATACTTCCATGTTCATACTGATAGCGGTGCTGATATTTCCATGTTTATACAGGTAGCGGTGTAGATATTTCCATGTTTATACAGATAGCGGTGTAGGTATTTCCATGTTTATACACACAGCGGTGTAGATATTTCCATGTTTATACAGATAGCGGTGTAGATATCTCCATCTTAATACAGATGGCGGTGTAGATATTTATATGTTCATTCAGATGGAGGTGCAGATATTTCCATGTTCATACAGATGGCGGTGTAGATATTTCCATGTTCATACAGATAGCGGTGTAGTTATTTCCATGTGTAAAGAGATAGCTGTGAAGATATTTCCATGTTCATACAGATAGCGGTGTAGTTATTTCCATGTGTAAAGAGATAGCTGTGTAGATATTTCCATGTATATGCAGATAGCTGTGTAGACATTTCCATTTTCATGCAGATAGCGGTGTATATATTTCCCTGTTCAAACAGCGGTGTAGATATTTCCATGTTCATAAAGATAGCAGTGTAGATATTTCCATGTTTTTACAGATAGCGGTGTAAGATGTATGCATGTTTACACAGATAGCGGTGTAGATATTTCCATGTTCATACAGATGGCGGTGTAGATATTTCCATGTTCATACAGATAGCGGTGTAGTTATTTCCATGTGTAAAGAGATAGCTGTGTAGATATTTCCAAGTATATACAGATAACTGTGTAGACATTTCCATTTACATGCAGATAGCGGTGTATATATTTCCCTGTTCAAACAGTTAGAGGTGCAGATATTTCCATGTTCAGAAAGATAACAGTGTAGATAATTCCATGTTTATACAGATAGCGGTGAAGATGTATGCATGTTTACTCAGATAGCGGTGTATATATTTCCATGTTCATCCAGATGGCTGTGTAGATATATCCATGTTCATACAGATAGCGGTGTAGATATTTCCATGTTCATACAGATAGCGGTGCAGATATTTCCATGTTCATCCAGATGGCTGTGTAGATATATCCATGTTCATACAGATGGCGGTGAAGATATTTCCATGTTCATACAGATAGCGGTGTAGATATTTCCATGTTCATACAGATAGCGGTGTAGATATTTCCATGTTCATACAGATAGCGGTGTATGTATTTCCATGTTCATACAGATAGCAGTGTAGATATTTCCATGTTCATCCAGATGGCTGTGTAGATATATCCATGTTCATACAGATAGCGGTGTAGATATTTCCATGTTCATACAGATAGCCGTGTAGATATTGCTATGTTCATACCGATAGCGGTGCTGATACTTCCATGTTTATACAGGTAGCGGTGTACATATTTCCGTGTTTATACAGGTAGCGGTGTAGATATTTCCATGTTCATACAGATGGCGGTGAAGATATTTCCATGTTCATACAGATGGCGGTGAAGATATTTCCATGTTCATACAGATGGCGGTGTAGATACTTCCATGTTCATACTGATAGCGGTGCTGATATTTCCATGTTTATACAGGTAGCGGTGTAGATATTTCCATGTTTATACAGATAGCGGTGTAGATATTTCCATGTTTATACACATAGCGGTGTAGATATTTCCATGTTTATACACATAGCAGTGTAGATATCTCCATCTTAATACAGATGGCGGTGTAGATATTTATATGTTCATTCAGATGGCGGTGCAGATATTTCCATGTTCATACAGATGGCGGTGTAGATATTTCCATGTTCATACAGATAGCGGTGTAGTTATTTCCATGTGTAAAGAGATAGCTGTGTAGATATTTCCATGTATATGCAGATAGCTGTGTAGACATTTCCATTTTCATGCAGATAGCGGTGTATATATTTCCCTGTTCAAACAGTTAGCGGTGTAGATATTTCCATGTTCATAAAGATAGCAGTGTAGATATTTCCTTGTTTATACAGATAGCGGTGAAGATGTATGCATGTTTACACAGATAGCGGTGTAGATATTTCCATGTTCATCCAGATGGCTGTGTAGATATATCCATGTTCATACAGATAGCGGTGTAGATATTTCCATGTTCATACAGATAGCGGTGCAGATATTTCCATGTTCATCCAGATGGCTGTGTAGATATATGCATGTTCATACAGATGGCGGTGAAGATATTTCCATGTTCATACAGATAGCGTTGTAGATATTTCCATGTTCATACAGATAGCGGTGTAGATATTTCCATTTTCATACAGATAGCGGTGTATGTATTTCCATGTTCATACAGATCGCGGTGTAGATATTTCCATTTTCATCCAGATGGCTGTGTAGATATATCCATGTTCATACAGATAGCGCTGAAGATATTTCCATGTTCATCCAGAGGGCTGTGTAGCTATTTCCATGTTCATACAGATAGTGGTGTAGATATTTCCATGTTCATACAGATAGCGGTGTAGATATTTCCATGTTCATACAGATAGCCGTGTAGATATTGCCATGTTCATACCGATAGCGGTGCTGATACTTCCATGTTTATACAGGTAGCGGTGTACATATTTCCGTGTTTATACAGGTAGCGGTGTAGATATTTCCATGTTCATACAGATAGCGGTGTAGCTATTTCCATGTTTATACAGATAGCGGTGTAGATATCTCCTTCTTAATACAGATGGTGGTGTAGATATTTATATGTTCATACAGATGGCGGTGCAGATATTTCCATGTTCATACAGATGGTGGTGTAGATATTTCCATGTTTATAGAGATAGCGGTGTAGTTATTTCCATGTGCAAAGAGATAGCTGTGTAGATATTTCCATGTATATGCAGATAGCTGTGTAGATATTTCCATTTTCATGCAGATAGCGGTGTAGATATTTCCATGTTCAAACAGATAGCGGTGTAGGTATTTCCATGTTCATGCAGATAGCGGTGTGGATATTTCCATGTTTATACAGATAGCGGTGAAGATGTATGCATGTTTACACAGTGAGCGGTGTAGATATTTCCATGTTCATAAAGATAGCGGTGTAGATACTTCCATGTTCATCCCGACGGCTGTGTAGACATATCCATGTTCATACAGATGGCGGTGAAGATGTTTCCATGCTTATACAGAAGCTGTGTAGATTTATCCATGTTTATACAGATGGCGGTGAAGATTTTTCCATGTTCATACAGATGGCGGTATAGATATTTCCATGTCCATACAGATAGCGGTGCTGATATTTCCATGTTTATACAGGTAGCAGTGTCGATATTTCCATGTTTATACAGATAGTGGTGTAGATATTTCCATGTTTATACACATAGCGGTGTAGATATTTCCATGTTTATACAGATAGTGGTGTAGATATCTCCATCTTAATACAGATGGCGGTGTAGATATTTATATGTTCATCCAGATGGCGGTGCAGATATTTCCATGTTCATACAGATGGCGGTGAAGATATTTCCATGTTCATACAGATGGCGGTGTAGATACTTCCATGTTCATACTGATAGCGGTGCTGATATTTCCATGTTTATACAGGTAGCGGTGTAGATATTTCCATGTTTATACAAATAGCGGTGTAGATATTTCCATGTTTATACACATAGCGGTGTAGATATTTCCATGTTTATACACATTGCAGTGTAGATATCTCCATCTTAATACAGATGGCGGTGTAGATATTTATATGTTCATTCAGATGGCGGTGCAGATATTTCCATGTTCCTACAGATGGCGGTGTAGATATTTCCATGTTCATACAGATAGCGGTGTAGTTATTTCCATGTGTAAAGAGATAGCTGTGTAGATATTTCCATGTATATGCAGATAGCTGTGTAGACATTTCCATTTTCATGCAGATAGCGGTGTATATATTTCCCTGTTCAAACAGTTAGCGGTGTAGATATTTCCATGTTCATAAAGATAGCAGTGTAGATATTTCCTTGTTTATACAGATAGCGGTGAAGATGTATGCATGTTTACACAGATAGCGGTGTAGATATTTCCATGTTCATCCAGATGGCTGTGTAGATATATCCATGTTCATACAGATAGCGGTGTAGATATTTCCATGTTCATACAGATAGCGGTGCAGATATTTCCATGTTCATCCAGATGGCTGTGTAGATATATGCATGTTCATACAGATGGCGGTGAAGATATTTCCATGTTCATACAGATAGCGTTGTAGATATTTCCATGTTCATACAGATAGCGGAGTAGATATTTCCATTTTCATACAGATAGCGGTGTATGTATTTCCATGTTCATACAGATCGCGGTGTAGATATTTCCATGTTCATCCAGATGGCTGTGTAGATATATCCATGTTCATACAGATAGCGCTGAAGATATTTCCATGTTCATCCAGAGGGCTGAGTAGCTATTTCCATGTTCATACAGATAGTGGTGTAGATATTTCCATGTTCATACAGATAGCGGTGTAGATATTTCCATGTTCATACAGATAGCCGTGTAGATATTGCCATGTTCATACCGATAGCGGTGCTGATACTTCCATGTTTATACAGGTAGCGGTGTACATATTTCCGTGTTTATACAGGTAGCGGTGTAGATATTTCCATGTTCATACAGATAGCGGTGTAGCTATTTCCATGTTTATACAGATAGCGGTGTAGATATCTCCTTCTTAATACAGATGGCGGTGTAGATATTTATATGTTCATACAGATGGCGGTGCAGATATTTCCATGTTCATACAGATGGCGGTGAAGATATTTCCATGTTCATACAGATAGCGGTGTAGATATTTCCATGTTCATACAGATAGCGGTGTAGATATTTCCATGTTCATACAGATAGCGGTGTATGTATTTCCATGTTCATACAGATAGCGGTGTAGATATTTCCATGTTCATCCAGATGGCTGTGTAGGTATATCCATGTTCATACAGATAGCGGTGTAGATATTTCCATGTTCATCCAGATGGCTGTGTAGCTATTTCCATGTTCATACAGATAGTGGTGTAGATATTTCCATGTTCATACAGATAGCGGTGTAGATATTTCCATGTTCATACAGATTGCCGTGTAGATATTGCCATGTTCATACCGATAGCGGTGCTGATACTTCCATGTTTATACAGGTAGCGGTGTACATATTTCCGTGTTTATACAGGTAGCGGTGTAGATATTTCCATGTTCATACAGATAGCGGTGTAGATATTTCCATGTATATACAGATAGCGGTGTAGATATCTCCTTCTTAATACAGATGGCGGTGTAGATATTTATATGTTCATACAGATGGCGGTGCAGATATTTACATGTTCATACCGATGGTGGAGTAGATATTTCCATGTTTATAGAGATAGCGGTGTAGTTATTTCCATGTGCAAAGAGATAGCTGTGTAGATATTTCCATGTATAAGCAGATAGCTGTGTTGATATTTCCATTTTCATGCAGATAGCAGTGTAGATATTTCCATGTTCAAACAGATAGCGGTGTAGATATTTCCATGTTCATACAGATAGCGGTGTGGATATTTCCATGTTTATACAGATAGCGGTGAAGATGTACGCATGTTTACACAGATAGCGGTGTAGATATTTCCATGTTCATACAGATAGCGGTGTAGATATTTCCATGTTCATCCAGACGGCTGTGTAGACATATCCATGTTCATACCGATGGCTGTGAAGATATTTCCATGTTCATACAGATGGCTGTGTAGATATATCCATGTTCATACAGATGGCGGTGAAGATTTTTCCATGTTCATACAGATGGCGGTGTAGATATTTCCATGTTCATACAGATAGCGGTGCTGATATTTCCATGTTTATACAGGTAGCAGTGTAGATATTTCCATGTTTATACACATAGCGGTGTAGATATTTCCATGTTTATACAGATAGCGGTGTAGATATCTCCATCTTAATACAGATGGCGGTGTAGATATTTATATGTTCATACAGATGGCGGTGCAGATATTTCCATGTTCATACAGATGGCGGTGAAGATATTTCCATGTTCGTACAGATGGCGGTGTAGATACTTCCAGGTTCATACAGATAGCGGTGTAGTCATTTCCATGTGTAAAGTGATAGCTGTGTAGATATTTCCATGTATATGCAGATAGCTGTGTTGCCATTTCCATTTTCAAGCAGATAGTGGTGTATATATTTCCCTGTTCAAACAGTTAGCGGTGTAGATATTTCCATGTTCATAAAGATAGCAGTGTAGATATTTCCATGTTTATACAGATAGCGGTGAAGATGTATGCATGTTTACACAGATAGCGGTGTAGATATTTCCATGTTCATCCAGATGGCTGTGTAGATATATCCATGTTCATACAGATAGAGGTGTAGATATTTCCATGTTCATCCAGATGGCTGTGTAGCTATTTCCATGTTCATACAGATAGCGGTGCTGATATTTCCATGTTTATACAGGTAGCAGTGTAGATATTTCCATGTTTATACCGATAGCGGTGTAGATATTTCCCTGTTTATACACATAGCGGTGTTGATATTTCCATGTTTATACAGATAGCGGTGTAGATATTTCCATGTTCATACCGATAGCGGTGCTGATACTTCCATGTTTATACAGGTAGCGGTGTACATATTTCCGTGGTTATACAGGTAGCGGTGTAGATATTTCCATGTTCATATAGATAGCGGTGTAGATATTTCCATGTTTATACAGATAGCGGTGTAGATATCTCCTTCTTAATACAGATGGCGGTGTTGATATTTATATGTTCATACAGATGGCGGAGCAGATATTTCCAAGTTCATACAGATGGTGCTGTTGATATTTCCATGTTCATACAGATAGCGGTGTGGATATTTCCATGTTTATACAGATAGCGGTGAAGATGTATGCATGTTTACACAGATAGTGGTGTAGATATTTCCATGTTCATCCATACGGCTGTGTAGACATATCCATGTTCATAAAGATGGCGGTGAAGATATTTCCATGTTGATACAGATGGCTGTGTAGATATATCCATGTTCATACAGATGGCGGTGAAGATTTTTCCATGTTCATACATATGGCGGTGTAGATATTTCCATGTTCATACAGATAGCGGTGCTGATATTTCCATGTTTATACAGGTAGCAGTGTAGATATTTCCATGTTTATACCGATAGCGGTGTAGATATTTCCCTGTTTATACACATAGCGGTGTTGATATTTCCATGTTTATACAGATAGCGGTGTAGATAAATCCATCTTAATACAGATGGTGGTGTAGATATTTATATGTTCATACAGATGGCGGTGCAGATATTTCCATGTTCATACAGATGGCGGTGAAGATATTTCCATGTTCACACAGATGGCAGTGTAGATACTTCCATGTTCATACTGATAGCGGTGCTGATATTTCCATGTTTATACTGGTAGCGGTGTAGATATTTCCATGTTTATACAGATAACCGTGTAGATATTGCCATGTTTATACACGTAGCGGTGTAGATATTTCCATGTTTATACAGATAGCGGTGTAGATATCTCCATCTTAATACAGATGGCGGTGTAGATAATTATATGTTCATTCAGATGGCGGTGCAGATATTTCCATGTTCATACAGATGGCGGTGTAGATATTTCCATGTTCATACAGATAGCGGTGTAGTCATTTCCATGTGTAAAGTGATAGCTGTGTAGATATTTCCATGTATATGCAGATAGCTGTGTTGCCATTTCCATTTTCAAGCAGATAGTGGTGTATATATTTCCCTGTTCAAACAGTTAGCGGTGTAGATATTTCCATGTTCATAAAGATAGCAGTGTAGATATTTCCATGTTTATACAGATAGCGGTGAAGATGTATGCATGTTTACACAGATAGCGGTGTAGATATTTCCATGTTCATCCAGATGGCTGTGTAGATATATCCATGTTCATACAGATAGAGGTGTAGATATTTCCATGTTCATCCAGATGGCTGTGTAGCTATTTCCATGTTCATACAGATAGCGGTGCTGATATTTCCATGTTTATACAGGTAGCAGTGTAGATATTTCCATGTTTATACCGATAGCGGTGTAGATATTTCCCTGTTTATACACATAGCGGTGTTGATATTTCCATGTTTATACAGATAGCGGTGTAGATATTTCCATGTTCATACCGATAGCGGTGCTGATACTTCCATGTTTATACAGGTAGCGGTGTACATATTTCCGTGGTTATACAGGTAGCGGTGTAGATATTTCCATGTTCATATAGATAGCGGTGTAGATATTTCCATGTTTATACAGATAGCGGTGTAGATATCTCCTTCTTAATACAGATGGCGGTGTAGATATTTATATGTTAATACAGATGGCGGAGCAGATATTTCCAAGTTCATACAGATGGTGCTGTTGATATTTCCATGTTCATACAGATAGCGTTGTGGATATTTCCATGTTTATACAGATAGCGGTGAAGATGTATGCATGTTTACACAGATAGTGGTGTAGATATTTCCATGTTCATCCATACGGCTGTGTAGACATATCCATGTTCATAAAGATGGCGGTGAAGATATTTCCATGTTGATACAGATGGCTGTGTAGATATATCCATGTTCATACAGATGGCGGTGAAGATTTTTCCATGTTCATACATATGGCGGTGTAGATATTTCCATGTTCATACAGATAGCGGTGCTGATATTTCCATGTTTATACAGGTAGCAGTGTAGATATTTCCATGTTTATACCGATAGCGGTGTAGATATTTCCCTGTTTATACACATAGCGGTGTTGATATTTCCATGTTTATACAGATAGCGGTGTAGATAAATCCATCTTAATACAGATGGTGGTGTAGATATTTATATGTTCATACAGATGGCGGTGCAGATATTTCCATGTTCATACAGATGGCGGTGAAGATATTTCCATGTTCACACAGATGGCAGTGTAGATACTTCCATGTTCATACTGATAGCGGTGCTGATATTTCCATGTTTATACTGGTAGCGGTGTAGATATTTCCATGTTTATACAGATAGCCGTGTAGATATTGCCATGTTTATACACGTAGCGGTGTAGATATTTCCATGTTTATACAGATAGCGGTGTAGATATCTCCATCTTAATACAGATGGCGGTGTAGATAATTATATGTTCATTCAGATGGCGGTGCAGATATTTCCATGTTCATACAGATGGCGGTGTAGATATTTCCATGTTCATACAGATAGCGGTGTAGTTATTTCCATGTGTAAAGAAATAGCTGTGTAGATATTTCCATGTATATGCAGATAGCTGTGTTGCCATTTCCATTTTCAAGCAGATAGTGGTGTATATATTTCCCTGTTCAAACAGTTAGCGGTGTAGATATTTCCATGTTCAGAAAGATAGCAGTGTAGATATTTCCATGTTTATACAGATAGCGGTGAAGATGTATGCATGTTTACACAGATAGCGGTGTAGATATTTCCATGTTCATCCAGATGGCTCTGTAGATATATCCATGTTCATACAGATAGCGGTGTAGATATTTCCAAGTTCATACAGATAGCGGTGCAGATATTTCCATGTTCATCCAGATGGCTGTGTAGATATATCCATGTTCATACAGATGGCGGTGAAGATATTTCCATGTTCATACAGATAGCGGTGTAGATATTTCCATGTTCATACAGATAGCGGTGTAGATATTTCCATTTTCATACAGATAGCGGTGTATGTATTTCCATGTTCATACTGATAGCGGTGTAGATATTTCCATGTTCATCCAGATGGCTGTGTAGATATATCCATGTTCATACAGATAGCGGTGTAGATATTTCCATGTTCATCCAGATGGCTGTGTAGCTATTTCCATGTTCATACAGATAGTGGTGTGGACATTTCCATGTTCATACAGATAGCGATGTAGATATTTCCATGTTCATACAGATAGCCGTGTAGATATTGCCATGTTCATACCGATAGCGGTGCTGATACTTCCATGTTTATACAGGTAGCGGTGTACATATTTCCGTGGTTATACAGGTAGCGGTGTAGATATTTCCATGTTCATATAGATAGCGGTGTAGATATTTCCATGTTTATACAGATAGCGGTGTAGATATCTCCTTCTTAATACAGATGGCGGTGTAGATATTTATATGTTCATACAGACGGCGGAGCAGATATTTCCACGTTCATACAGATGGTGTTGTAGATATTTCCATGTTCATACAGATAGCGGTGTGGATATTTCCATGTTTATACAGATAGCGGTGAAGATGTATGCATGTTTACACAGATAGTGGTGTAGATATTTCCATGTTCATACAGATAGCGGTGTAGATATTTCCATGTTCATCCATACGGCTGTGTAGACATATCCATGTTCATAAAGATGGCGGTGAAGATATTTCCATGTTGATACAGATGGCTGTGTAGATATATCCATGTTCATACAGATGGCGGTGAAGATTTTTCCATGTTCATACAGATGGCGGTGTAGATATTTCAATGTTCATACAGATAGCGGTGCTGATATTTCCATGTTTATACAGGTAGCAGTGTAGATATTTCCATGTTTATACCGATAGCGGTGTAGATATTTCCATGTTTATACACATAGCGGTGTAGATATTTCCATGTTTATACAGATATCGGTGTAGATATATCCATCTTAATACAGATGGTGGTGTAGATATTTATATGTTCATACAGATGGCGGTGCAGATATTTCCATGTTCATACAGATGGCGGTGAAGATATTTCCATGTTCACACAGATGGCAGTGTAGATACTTCCATGTTCATACTGATAGCGGTGCTGATATTTCCATGTTTATACAGGTAGTGGTGTAGATATTTCCATGTTTATACAGATAGCAGTGTAGATATTTCCATGTTTATACAGGTAGCGGTGTAGATATTTCCATGTTCATACAGATAGCGGTGTAGATATTTCCATGTTTATACAGATAGCGGTGTAGATATCTCCATCTTAATACAGATGGTGGTGCAGATATTTATATGTTCATTCAGATGGCGGTGCAGATATTTCCATGTTCATAGAGATGGCGGTGTAGATATTTCCATGTTCATACAGATAGCAGTTTAGTTATTTCCATGTGTAAAGAGATAGCTGTGTAGATATTTCCATGTATATGCAGTTAGCTGTGTAGACATTTCCATTTTCAAGCAGATAGCGGTGTATATATTTCCCTGTTCAAACAGTTAGCGGTGTAGATATTTCCATGTTCATAAAGATAGCAGTGTAGATATTTCCATGTTTATACAGATAGCGGTGAAGATGTATGCATGTTTACACAGATAGCGGTGTAGATATTTCCATGTTCATCCACATGGCTGTGTAGATATATCCATGTTCATACAGATAGCAGTGTAGATATTTCCATGTTCATACAGATAGCGGTGTAGATATTTCCATATTCATACAGATAGCAGTGCATGTATTTCCATGTTTATACAGATAGCGGTGTAGGTATTTCCATGTTCATCCAGATGGCTGTGTAGATATATCCATGTTCATACAGATAGCAGTGTAGATATTTCCATGTTCATCCAGATGGCTGTGTAGCTATTTCCATGTTCATACAGATAGTGGTGTAGATATTTCCATGTTCATACAGATAGCGGTGTAGATATTTCCATGTTCATACAGATAGCCGTGTAGATATTGCCATGTTCATACCGATAGCGGTGCTGATACTTCCATGTTTATACAGGTAGCGGTGTACATATTTCCGTGTTTATACAGGTAGCAGTGTAGATATTTCCATGTTCATACAGATAGCGGTGTAGATATTTCCATGTTTATACAGATACTGGTGTAGATATCTCCTTCTTAATACAGATGGCGGTGTAGATATTTATATGTTCATACAGATGGCGGTGCAGATATTTCCATGTTCATACAGATGGTGGTGTAGATATTTCCATGTTTATAGAGATAGCGGTGTAGTTATTTCCACGTGCAAAGAGATAGCTGTGTAGATATTTCCATGTATATGCAGATAGCTGTGTAGATATTTCCATTTTCATGCAGATAGTGGTGTAGATATTTCCATGTTCAAACAGATAGCGGTGTAGATATTTCCATGTTCATACAGATAGCAGTGTAGATATTTCCATGTTTATACAGATAGCGGTGAAGATGTATGCATGTTTACACAGATAGCGGTGTAGATATTTCCATGTTCATACAGATGGCTGTTAAGATATATCCATGTTCATCCAGATGGCTGTGTAGATATATCCATGTTCATACAGATGGCGGTGAAGATATTTCCATGTTCATACAGATAGCGGTGTAGATATTTCCATATTCATACAGATAGCAGTGTATGTATTTCCATGTTCATACAGATAGCGGTGTAGATATTTCCATGTTCATCCAGATGGCTGTGTAGATATATCCATGTTCATACAGATAGCGGTGTAGATATTTCCATGTTCATCCAGATGGCTGTGTAGCTATTTCCATGTTCATACAGATAGTGGTGTAGATATTTCCATGTTCATACAGATAGCGGTGTAGATATTTCCATGTTCATACAGATAGCAGTGTAGATATTGCCATGTTCATACCGTTAGCGGTGCTGATACTTCCATGTTTATACAGGTAGCGGTGTACATACTTCCGTGTTTATACAGGTAGCGGTGTAGATATTTCCATGTTCATACAGATAGCGGTGTAGATATTTCCATGTTTATACAGATAGCGGTGTAGATATCTCCTTCTTAATACAGATGGCGGTGTAGATATTTATATGTTCATACAGATGGCGGTGCAGATATTTCCATGTTCATACAGATGGTGGTGTAGATATTTCCATGTTTATAGAGATAGCGGTGTAGTTATTTCCATGTGCAAAGAGATAGCTGTGTGGATATTTCCATGTATATGCAGATAGCTGTGTAGATATTTCCATTTTCATGCACATAGCAGTGTAGATATTTCCATGTTCAAACAGATAGCGGTGTAGATATTTCCATGTTCATACAGATAGCGGTGAAGATATTTCCATGTTTATACAGATAGCAGTGAAGATGTATGCATGTTTACACAGATAGAGGTGTAGATATTTCCATGTTCATACAGATAGCGGTGTAGATATTTCCATGTTCATCCAGACGGCTGTGTAGACATATCCATGTTCATACAGATGGCGCTGAAGATATTTTCATGTTCATACAGATGGCTGTGTAGATATATCCATGTTCATACAGATGGCGGTGAAGATTTTTCCATGTTAATACAGATGGCGGTGTAGATATTTCCATGTTCATACAGATAGCGGTGTAGATATATCCATCTTAATACAGATGGTGGTGTAGATATTTATATGTTCATACAGATGGCGGTGCAGATATTTCCATGTTCATACAGATGGCGGTGAAGATATTTCCATGTTCACACAGATGGCAGTGTAGATACTTCCATGTTCATACTGATAGCGGTGCTGATATTTCCATGTTTATACAGGTAGTGGTGTAGATATTTCCATGTTTATACAGATAGCAGTGTAGATATTGCCATGTTTATACACGTAGCGGTGTAGATATTTCCATGTTTATACAGATAGCGGTGTAGATATCTCCATCTTAATACAGATGGCGGTGCAGATATTTATATGTTCATTCAGATGGCGGTGCAGATATTTCCATGTTCATACAGATGGCGGTGTAGATATTTCCATGTTCATACAGATAGCAGTTTAGTTATTTCCATGTGTAAAGAGATAGCTGTGTAGATATTTCCATGTATATGCAGTTAGCTGTGTAGACATTTCCATTTTCAAGCAGATAGCGGTGTATATATTTCCCTGTTCAAACAGTTAGCGGTGTAGATATTTCCATGTTCATAAAGATAGCAGTGTAGATATTTCCATGTTTATACAGATAGCGGTGAAGATGTATGCATGTTTACACAGATAGCGGTGTAGATATTTCCATGTTCATCCACATGGCTGTGTAGATATATCCATGTTCATACAGATAGCAGTGTAGATATTTCCATGTTCATACAGATAGCGGTGCAGTTATTTCCATGTTCATCCAGATGGCTGTGTAGATATATCCATGTTCATACAGATGGCGGTGAAGATATTTCCATGTTCATACAGATAGCGGTGTAGATATTTCCATGTTCATACAGATAGCAGTGTAGATATTGCCATGTTCATACCGTTAGCGGTGCTGATACTTCCATGTTTATACAGGTAGCGGTGTACATACTTCCGTGTTTATACAGGTAGCGGTGTAGATATTTCCATGTTCATACAGATAGCGGTGTAGATATTTCCATGTTTATACAGATAGCGGTGTAGATATCTCCTTCTTAATACAGATGGCGGTGTAGATATTTATATGTTCATACAGATGGCGGTGCAGATATTTCCATGTTCATACAGATGGTGGTGTAGATATTTCCATGTTTATAGAGATAGCGGTGTAGTTATTTCCATGTGCAAAGAGATAGCTGTGTGGATATTTCCATGTATATGCAGATAGCTGTGTAGATATTTCCATTTTCATGCACATAGCAGTGTAGATATTTCCATGTTCAAACAGATAGCGGTGTAGATATTTCCATGTTCATACAGATAGCGGTGAAGATATTTCCATGTTTATACAGATAGCAGTGAAGATGTATGCATGTTTACACAGATAGAGGTGTAGATATTTCCATGTTCATACAGATAGCGGTGTAGATATTTCCATGTTCATCCAGACGGCTGTGTAGACATATCCATGTTCATACAGATGGCGCTGAAGATATTTTCATGTTCATACAGATGGCTGTGTAGATATATCCATGTTCATACAGATGGCGGTGAAGATTTTTCCATGTTAATACAGATGGCGGTGTAGATATTTCCATGTTCATACAGATAGCGGTGTAGATATATCCATCTTAATACAGATGGTGGTGTAGATATTTATATGTTCATACAGATGGCGGTGCAGATATTTCCATGTTCATACAGATGGCGGTGAAGATATTTCCATGTTCACACAGATGGCAGTGTAGATACTTCCATGTTCATACTGATAGCGGTGCTGATATTTCCATGTTTATACAGGTAGTGGTGTAGATATTTCCATGTTTATACAGATAGCAGTGTAGATATTGCCATGTTTATACACGTAGCGGTGTAGATATTTCCATGTTTATACAGATAGCGGTGTAGATATCTCCATCTTAATACAGATGGCGGTGCAGATATTTATATGTTCATTCAGATGGCGGTGCAGATATTTCCATGTTCATACAGATGGCGGTGTAGATATTTCCATGTTCATACAGATAGCAGTTTAGTTATTTCCATGTGTAAAGAGATAGCTGTGTAGATATTTCCATGTATATGCAGTTAGCTGTGTAGACATTTCCATTTTCAAGCAGATAGCGGTGTATATATTTCCCTGTTCAAACAGTTAGCGGTGTAGATATTTCCATGTTCATAAAGATAGCAGTGTAGATATTTCCATGTTTATACAGATAGCGGTGAAGATGTATGCATGTTTACACAGATAGCGGTGTAGATATTTCCATGTTCATCCACATGGCTGTGTAGATATATCCATGTTCATACAGATAGCAGTGTAGATATTTCCATGTTCATACAGATAGCGGTGCAGTTATTTCCATGTTCATCCAGATGGCTGTGTAGATATATCCATGTTCATACAGATGGCGGTGAAGATATTTCCATGTTCATACAGATAGCGGTGTAGATATTTCCATATTCATACAGATAGCAGTGTATGTATTTCCATGTTTATACAGATAGCGGTGTAGGTATTTCCATGTTCATCCAGATGGCTGTGTAGATATATCCATGTTCATACAGATAGCAGTGTAGATATTTCCATGTTCATCCAGATGGCTGTGTAGCTATTTCCATGTTCATACAGATAGTGGTGTAGATATTTCCATGTTCATACAGATAGCGTTGTAGATATTTCCATGTTCATACAGATAGCCGTGTAGATATTGCCATGTTCATACCGATAGCGGTGCTGATACTTCCATGTTTATACAGGTAGCGGTGTACATATTTCCGTGTTTATACAGGTAGCAGTGTAGATATTTCCATGTTCATACAGATAGCGGTGTAGATATTTCCATGTTTATACAGATACTGGTGTAGATATCTCCTTCTTAATACAGATGGCGGTGTAGATATTTATATGTTCATACAGATGGCGGTGCAGATATTTCCATGTTCATACAGATGGTGGTGTAGATATTTCCATGTTTATAGAGATAGCGGTGTAGTTATTTCCACGTGCAAAGAGATAGCTGTGTAGATATTTCCATGTATATGCAGATAGCTGTGTAGATATTTCCATTTTCATGCAGATAGTGGTGTAGATATTTCCATGTTCAAACAGATAGCGGTGTAGATATTTCCATGTTCATACAGATAGCAGTGTAGATATTTCCATGTTTATACAGATAGCGGTGAAGATGTATGCATGTTTACACAGATAGCGGTGTAGATATTTCCATGTTCATACAGATAGCGGTGTAGATATTTCCATGTTCATCCAGATGGCTGTTAAGATATATCCATGTTCATCCAGATGGCTGTGTAGATATATCCATGTTCATACAGATGGCGGTGAAGATATTTCCATGTTCATACAGATAGCGGTGTAGATATTTCCATATTCATACAGATAGCAGTGTATGTATTTCCATGTTCATACAGATAGCGGTGTAGATATTTCCATGTTCATCCAGATGGCTGTGTAGATATATCCATGTTCATACAGATACCGGTGTAGATATTTCCATGTTCATCCAGATGGCTGTGTAGCTATTTCCATGTTCATACAGATAGTGGTGTAGATATTTCCATGTTCATACAGATAGCGGTGTAGATATTTCCATGTTCATACAGATAGCAGTGTAGATATTGCCATGTTCATACCGTTAGCGGTGCTGATACTTCCATGTTTATACAGGTAGCGGTGTACATACTTCCGTGTTTATACAGGTAGCGGTGTAGATATTTCCATGTTCATACAGATAGCGGTGTAGATATTTCCATGTTTATACAGATAGCGGTGTAGATATCTCCTTCTTAATACAGATGGCGGTGTAGATATTTATATGTTCATACAGATGGCGGTGCAGATATTTCCATGTTCATACAGATGGTGGTGTAGATATTTCCATGTTTATAGAGATAGCGGTGTAGTTATTTCCATGTGCAAAGAGATAGCTGTGTGGATATTTCCATGTATATGCAGATAGCTGTGTAGATATTTCCATTTTCATGCACATAGCAGTGTAGATATTTCCATGTTCAAACAGATAGCGGTGTAGATATTTCCATGTTCATACAGATAGCGGTGAAGATATTTCCATGTTTATACAGATAGCAGTGAAGATGTATGCATGTTTACACAGATAGAGGTGTAGATATTTCCATGTTCATACAGATAGCGGTGTAGATATTTCCATGTTCATCCAGACGGCTGTGTAGACATATCCATGTTCATACAGATGGCGATGAAGATATTTTCATGTTCATACAGATGGCTGTGTAGATATATCCATGTTCATACAGATGGCGGTGAAGATTTTTCCATGTTAATACAGATGGCGGTGTAGATATTTCCATGTTCATACAGATAGCGGTTTAGATATCTCCATCTTACTACAGATGGCGGTGTAGATATTTATATGTTCATACAGATGGCGGTGCAGATATTTCCATGTTCATACAGATGGCGGTGAAGATATTTCCATGTTCATACAGATGGAGGTGTAGATACTTCCATGTTCATACTGATAGTGGTGCTGATATTTCCATGTTTATACAGGTAGCGGTGTAGATATTTCCATGTTTATACAGATAGCGGTGTAGATATTTCCATGTTTATACTCATAGCGGTGTAGATATTTCCATGTTTATACAGATAGCGGTGTAGATATCTCCTTCTTAATACAGATGGCGGTGTAGATATTTATATGTTCATTCAGATGGCGGTGCAGATATTTCCATGTTCATACAGATGGCGGTGTAGATATTTCCATGTTCATACAGATAGCGGTGTAGTTATTTCCATGTGTAAAGAGATAGCTGTGTAGATATTTCCATGTATATGCAGAAAGCTGTGTAGACATTTCCATTTTCATGCAGATAGCGGTGTATATATTTCCCTGTTCAAACAGTTAGCGTTGTAGATATTTCCATGTTCATAAAGATAGCAGTGTAGATATTTCCATGTTTATACATATAGCGGTGAAGATGTATGCATGTTTACACAGATAGCGGTGTAGATATTTCCATGTTCATCCAGATGGCTCTGTAGATATATCCATTTTCATACAGATAGCGGTGTAGATATTTCCATGTTCATACAGATAGCGGTGCAGATATTTCCATGTTCATCCAGATGGCTGTGTAGATATATCCATGTTCAAACAGATGGCGGTGAAGATATTTCCATGTTCATACAGATAGCGGTGTAGATATTTCCATGTTCATACAGATAACGGTGTAGATATTTCCATGTTCATACAGATAGCGGTGTATGTATTTCCATGTTCATACAGATAGCGGTGTATGTATTTCCATGTTCATACAGATAGCGGTGTAGATATTTCCATGTTCATCCAGATGGCTGTGTAGATATTCCCATGTTCATCCAGATGGCTGTGTAGCTCTTTCCATGTTCATACAGATAGCCGTGTAGATATTGCCATGTTCATACCGATAATTGTGCTGATACTTCCATGTTTATACAGGTAGCGGTGTACATATTTCCGTGTTTATACAGGTAGTGGTGTAGATATTTCCATGTTCATACAGATTGTGGTGTAGATATTTCCATGTTTATACAGATAGCGGTGTAGATATCTCATTCTTAATACAGATGGCGGTGTAGATATTTATATGTTCATACAGATGGCGGTGTACATATTTCCATGTTCATACAGATGGTGGTGTAGATATTTTCATGTTCATACAGATAGCGGTGTGGATATTTCCATGTTTATACAGATAGCGGTGAAGATGTATGCATGTTTACACAGATAGCGGTGTAGATATTTCCATGTTCATACAGATAGCGGTGTAGATATTTCCATGTTCTTCCAGACGGCTGTGTAGACATATCCATGTTCATACAGATGGCTGTGAAGATATTTCCATGTTCATACAGATGGCTATGTAGATATATCCATGTTCATACAGATGGCGGTGAAGATATTTCCATGTTCTTACAGATGGCGGTGTAGATATTTCAATGTTCATACAGAGTGCGGTGCTGATATTTCCATTTTTATACAGGTAGCAGTGTAGATATTTCCATGTTTATACAGATAGCGGTGTAGATATTTCCATGTTTATACACATTGTGGTGTAGATATTTCCATGTTTATACAGATAGCGGTGTAGATATTTCCATCTTAATACAGATGGCGGTGTAGATATTTATATGTTCATACAGACGGCGGTGCAGATATTTCCATGATCATACAGATAGCGGTGAAGATATTTCCATGTTCATACAGATGGCGGTGTAGATATTACCAGGTTTACAGAGATAGCGGTGTAGTTATTTACATGTGTAAAGAGATAGCTGTGTACATATTTCCATGTATATGCAGATAGCTGTGTAGATATTTCCATTTTCATGCAGATAGCGGTGTAGATATTTCCATGTTCAAACAGATAGCAGTGTAGATATTTCCATGTTTATAAAGATAGCGGTGAAGATGTATGCATGTTTACACAGATAGCGGTGTAGATCTTTCCATGTTCATACAGATAGCGGTGTAGATATCTCCATCTTAATACAGATGGTGGTGTAGATATTTATATGTTCATACAGATGACGGTGCAGATATTTCCATGTTCATACAGATGGCGGTGAAGATATTTCCATGTTCACACAGATGGCGGTGTAGATACTTCAACGTTCATAATGATAGCGGTGCTGATATTTCCATGTTTATACAGGTAGCGGTGTAGTTATTTCCATGTTTATACAGATGGCGGTGTAGATATTTCCATGTTTATACACATAGCGGTGTAGATATTTCCATGTTTATACAGATAGCGGTGTAGATATCTCCATCTTAATACAGATGGCGGTGCAGATATTTATATGTTCATTCAGATGGCGGTGCAGATATTTCCATGTTCATACAGATGGCGGTGTAGATATTTCCATGTTCATACAGATAGCGGTGTACTTATTTCCATGTGTAAAGAGATTGCTGTGTAGATATTTCCATGTATATGCAGTTAGCTGTGTAGACATTTCCATTTTCAAGCAGATAACGGTGTATATATTTCCCTGTTCAATCAGTTAGCGGTGTAGATATTTCCATGTTCATAAAGATAGCAGTGTAGATATTTCCATGTTTATACAGATAGCGGTGAAGATGTATGCATGTTTACACAGATAGCGGTGTAGATATTTCCATGTTCTTCCAGATGGCTGTGTAGATATATCCATGTTCATACAGATAGCGGTGTAGATATTTCCATGTTCATACAGATAGCGGTGCAGTTATTTCCATGTTCATCCAGATGGCTGTGTAGATATATCCATGTTCATACAGATGGCGGTGAAGATATTTCCATGTTCATACAGATAGCGGTGTAGATATTTCCATGTTCATACAGATAGCGGTGTAGATATTTCCAGGTTCCTACAGAGGGAGGTGCTGATATTTCCATGTTGATACAGGTAGCGGTGTAGGTATTTCCATGTTTATACAGATAGCGGTGTAGATATTTCCATGTTTATACATGTAGCAGTGTAGATATTTCCATGTTTATACAGATAGCGGTGTAGATATCTCCATCTTAATACAGATGGCGGTGTAGATATTTATATGTTCATACAGATGGCGGTGCAAATATTTCCATGTTCATACAGATGGCGGTGTAGATATTACCATGTTTATAGAGACAGCGGTGTAGTTATTTCCATGTGTAAAGAGATAGCTGTGTAGATATTTCCTTGTATATGCAGATAGCTGTGTAGATATTTCCATTTTCATGCAGATAGCGGTTTAGATATTTCCATGTTCAAACAGATAGCGGTGTAGATATTTCCATGTTCATACAGATAGCAGTGTAGATATTTCCATGTTTATACAGATAGCGGTGAAGTTGTATGCATGTTTACACAGATAGCGGTGTAGATATTTCCATGTTCATACAGATAGCGGTGTAGATATTTCCATGTTCATCCAGATGGCTGTGTAGATATATCCATGTTCATCCAGATGGCTGTGTAGATATATCCATGTTCATACAGATGGCGGTGAAGATATTTCCATGTTCATACAGATAGCGGTGTAGATATTTCCATATTCATACAGATAGCAGTGTATATATTTCCATGTTCATACAGATAGCGGTGAAGATATTTCCATGTTCATCCAGATGGCTGTGTAGATATATCCATGTTCATACAGATAGCGGTGTAGATATTTCCCTGTTAAAACAGTTAGCGGAGTAGATATTTCCATGTTCATAAAGATAGCAGTGTAGATATTTCCATGTTTCTACAGATAGCGGTGAAGATGTATGCATGTTTACACAGATAGCGGTGTAGATATTTCCATGTTCATCCAGATGGCTCTGTAGATATATCCATGTTCATACAGATAGCGGTGTAGATATTTCCATGTTCATACAGATAGCGGTGCAGATATTTCCATGTTCATCCAGATGGCTGTGTAGATATATCCATGTTCATACAGATGGCGGTGAAGATATTTCCATGTTCATACAGATAGCGGTGTAGATATTTCCATGTTCATACAGATAGCGGTGTAGATATTTCCATGTTCATACAGATAGCGGTGTATGTATTTCCATGTTCATACAGATAGCAGTTTAGATATTTCCATGTTCATCCATATGGCTGTGTAGATATATCCATGTTCATACAGATAGCGGTGTAGATATTTCCATGTTCATCCAGATGGCTGTGTAGCTATTTCCATGTTCATACAGATAGTGGTGTAGATATTTCCATGTTCATACAGATAGCGGTGTAGATATTTCCATGTTCATACAGATAGCCGTGTAGATATTGCCATGTTCATACCGATAGCGGTGCTGATACTTCCATGTTTATACAGGTAGCGGTGTACATATTTCCGTGTTTATACAGGTAGCGGTGTAGATATTTCCATGTTCATACAGATAGCAGTGTAGATATTTCCATGTATATACAGATAGCGGTGTAGATATCTCCTTCTTAATACAGATGGTGGTGTAGATATTTATATGTTCATACAGACAGCGGTGCAGATACATCCATGTTCATACAGATGGTGGTGTAGATATTTCCATGTTTATAGAGATAGCGGTGTAGTTATTTCATGTGCAAAGAGATAGCTGTGTAGATATTTCCATGTATATACAGATAGCTGTGTAGATATTTCCATTTCCATGCAGATAGCGGTGTAGATATTTCCATGTTCAAACAGATAGCGGTGTAGATATTTCCATGTTCATACAGATAGCGGTGTGGATATTTCCATGTTTATACAGATAGCGGTGAAGATGTTTGCATGTTTACACAGATAGTGGTGTACATATTTCCATGTTCATACAGATAGCGGTGTAGATATTTCCATGTTCATCCAGACGGCTGTGTAGACATATCCATGTTCATACAGATGGCGGTGAAGATGTTTCCATGCTTATACAGAAGCTGTGTAGATTTATCCATGTTGATACAGATGGCGGTGAAGATTTTTCCATGTTCATACAGATGGCGGTATAGATATTTCCATGTCCATACAGATAGCGGTGCTGATATTTCCATGTTTATACAGGTAGCAGTGTCGATATTTCCATGTTTATACAGATAGTGGTGTAGATATTTCCATGTTTATACACATAGCGTTGTAGATATTTCCATGTTTATACAGATAGCGGTGTAGATATCTCCATCTTAATACAGATGGCGGTGTAGATATTTATATGTTCATACAGATGGCGGTGCAGATATTTCCATGTTCATACAGATGGCGGTGAAGATATTTCCATGTTCATACAGATGGCGGTGTAGATACTTCCATGTTCATACTGATAGCGGTGCTGATATTTCCATGTTTATACAGGTAGCGGTGTAGATATTTCCATGTTTATACAGATAGCGGTGTAGATATTTCCATGTTTATACACATAGCGCTGTAGATATTTCCATGTTTATACACATAGCAGTGTAGATATCTCCATCTTAATACAGATGGCGGTGTAGATACTTATATGTTCATTCAGATGGCGGTGCAGATATTTCCATGTTAATACAGATGGCGGTGTAGATATTTCCATGTTCATACAGATAGCGGTGTAGTTATTTCCATGTGTAAAGAGATAGCTGTGTAGATATTTCCATGTATATGCAGATAGCTGTGTAGACATTTCCATTTTCATGCAGATAGCGGTGTATATATTTCCCTGTTCAAACAGTTAGCGGTGTAGATATTTCCATGTTCATAAAGATAGCAGTGTAGATATTTCCTTGTTTATACAGATAGCGGTGAAGATGTATGCATGTTTACACAGATAGCGGTGTAGATATTTCCATGTTCATCCAGATGGCTGTGTAGATATATCCATGTTCATACAGATAGCGGTGTAGATATTTCCATGTTCATACAGATAGCGGTGCAGATATTTCCATGTTCATCCAGATGGCTGTGTAGATATATGCATGTTCATACAGATGGCGGTGAAGATATTTCCATGTTCATACAGATAGCGTTGTAGATATTTCCATGTTCATCCAGAGGGCTGTGTAGCTATTTCCATGTTCATACAGATAGTGATGTAGATATTTCCATGTTCATACAGATAGCGGTATAGATATTTCCATGTTCATACAGATAGCCGTGTAGATATTGCCATGTTCATACCGTTAGCGGTGCTGATACTTCCATGTTTATACAGGTAGCGGTGTACATATTTCCGTGTTTATACAGGTAGCGGTGTAGATATTTCCATGTTCATACAGATAGCGGTGTAGCTATTTCCATGTTTATACAGATAGCGGTGTAGATATCTCCTTCTTAATACAGACGGCGGTGTAGATATTTATATGTTCATACAGATGGCGGTGCAGATATTTCCATGTTCATACAGATGGTGGTGTAGATATTTCCATGTTTATAGAGATAGCGGTGTAGTTATTTCCATGTGTAAGGAGATAGCTTTGTAGATATTTCCATGTATATGCAGATAGCTGTGTAGATATTTCCATTTTCATGCAGATAGCGGTGTAGATATTTCCATGTTCAAACAGATAGCGGTGTAGATATTTCCATGTTCATGCAGATAGCGGTGTGGATATTTCCATGTTTATACAGATAGCGGTGAAGATGTATGCATGTTTACACAGAGAGCGGTGTAGATATTTCCATGTTCATACAGATAGCGGTGTAGATATTTCCATGTTCATCCAGACGGCTGTGTAGACATATCCATGTTCATACAGATGGCGGTGAAGATATTTCCATGTTCATACAGATGGCTGTGTAGATATATCCAGGTTCATAGAGATGGCGGTGAAGATTTTCCCATGTTCATACAGAAGCGGTGTAGATATTTCCATGTTCATACAGATAGCGGTGCTGTTATTTCCATGTATATGCAGGTAGCAGTGTAGATATTTCCATGTTTATACAGATAGCGGTGTAGATATTTCCATGTTTATACACATAGCGGTGTAGATATTTCCATGTTTATACAGATAGCGTGTAGATATCTCCATCTTAATACAGATGTCGGTGTAGATATTTATATGTTCATACAGATGGCGGTGCAGATATTTCCATGTTCATACAGATGCGGTGAAGATATTTCCATGTTCATACAGATGGTGGTGTAGATACTTCCATGTTCATACTGATAGCGGTGCTGATATTTCCAAGTTTATACAGGTAGCGGTGTAGATATTTCCATTTTTATACATATAGCGGTGTAGATATTTCCATGTTTATACACATAGCGGTGCAGATATTTCCATGTTTATACAGATAGCGGTGTAGATATTTCCATCTTAATACAGATGGCGGTGTAGATATTTATATGTTCATTCAGATGGCGGTGGAGATATTTCCATGTTCATACAGATAGCGGTGTAGTTATATTCCATGTGTAAAGAGATAGCTGTGTAGATATTTCCATGTATATGCAGACAGCTGTGTAGACATTTCCATTTTCATGCAGATAGCGGTGTATATATTTCCCATTTAAAACAGTTAGCGGTGTGGATATTTCCATGTTCATAAAGATAGCAGTGTAGATATTTCCATGTTTATACAAAAAGCGGTGAAGATGTATGCATGTTTACACAGATAGCGGTGTAGATATTTCCATGTTCATCCAGATGGCTGTGTAGAAATATCCATGTTCATACAGATAGCGGTGTAGATATTTCCATGTTCATACAGATAGCGGTGCAGATATTTCCATGTTCATCCAGATGGCTGTGTAGATATATCCATGTTCATACAGATATCGGTGAAGATATTTCCATGTTCATACAGATAGCGGTGTAGATACTTCCATGTTCATACAGATAGCGGTGTAGTTATTTCCAAGTTCATACAGATAGCGGTGTATGTATTTCCATGTTCATACAGATAGCGGTGTAGATATTTCCATGTTCATACAGATGGCGGTGTAGTTTTTCCATGTTCATAGGGATGGCGGTGTAGATATTTCCATATTTATAGAGATAGCGGTGTAGTTATTTCCATGTTCCTGGAGATAGCGGTGTAGATATTTCCATGTATATTCAGTTAGCTTTGTACATATTTCCATGTTCAGACAGATAGCGGTGTAGATATTTCCATGTTCATCCAGATGGCTGTGTAGATATATCCATGTTCATACAGATAGCGGTGTAGATATTTCCAGGTTCATCCAGATGGCTGTGTATCTATTTCCATGTTCATACAGATAGTGGTGTAGATATTTCCATGTTCATACAGATAGCGATGTAGATATTTCCATGTTCATACAGATAGCCGTGTAGATATTGCCATGTTCATACCGATAGCGGTGCTGATACTTCCATGTTTATACAGGTAGCGGTGTACATATTTCCGTGGTTATACAGGTAGCGGTGTAGATATTTCCATGTTCATATAGATAGCGGTGTAGATATTTCCATGTTTATACAGATAGCGGTGTAGATATCTCCTTCTTAATACAGATGGCGGTGTAGATATTTATATGTTCATACAGACTGCGGAGCAGATATTTCCATGTTCATACAGATGGTGGTGTAGATATTTCCATGTTCATACAGATAGCGGTGTGGATATTTCCATGTTTATACAGATAGCGGTGAAGATGTATGCATGTTTACTCAGATAGTGGTGTACATATTTCCATGTTCATACAGATAGCGGTGTAGATATTTCCATGTTCATCCATACGGCTGTGTAGACATATCCATGTTCATAAAGATGGCGGTGAAGATATTTCCATGTTGATACAGATGGCTGTGTAGATATATCCATGTTCATACAGATGGCGGTGAAGATTTTTCCATGTTCATACAGATGGCGGTGTAGATATTTCCATGTTCATACAGATAGCGGTGCTGATATTTCCAAGTTTATACAGGTAGCAGTGTAGATATTTCCATGTTTATACCGATAGCGGTGTAGATATTTCCATGTTTATACACATAGCGGTGTAGATATTTCCATGTTTATACAGATAGCGGTGTAGATATATCCATCTTAATACAGATGGTTGTGTAGATATTTATATGTTCATACAGATGGCAGTGCAGATATTTCCATGTTCATACAGATGGCAGTGAATATATTTCCATGTTCACACAGATGGCAGTGTAGATACTTCCATGTTCATACTGATAGCGGTGCTGATATTTCCATGTTTATACAGGTAGCGGTGTAGATATTTCCATGTTTATACAGATAGTCGTGTAGATATTGCCATGTTTATAACGTAGCCGTGTAGATATTTCCATGTTTATACAGATAGTGGTGTAGATATCTCCATCTTAATACAGATGGCGGTGTAGATAATTATATGTTCATTCAGATGGCGGTGCAGATATTTCCATGTTCATACAGATGGCGGTGTAGATATTTCCATGTTCATACAGATAGCGGTGTAGTTATTTCCATGTGTAAAGAGATAGCTGTGTAGATATTTCCATGTATATGCAGATAGCTGTGTTGCCATTTCCATTTTCAAGCAGATAGTGGTGTATATATTTCCCTGTTCAAACAGTTAGCGGTGTAGATATTTTCATGTTCATAAAGATAGCAGTGTAGATATTTCCATGTTTATACAGATAGCGGTGAAGATGTATGCATGTTTACACAGATAGCGGTGTAGATATTTCCATGTTCATCCAGATGGCTCTGTAGATATATCCATGTTCATACAGATAGCGGTGTAGGTATTTCCAAGTTCATACAGATAGCGGTGCAGATATTTCCATGTTCATCCAGATGGCTGTGTAGATATATCCATGTTCATACAGATGGCGGTGAAGATATTTCCATGTTCATACAGATAGCGGTGTAGATATTTCCATGTTCATACAGATAGCGGTGTAGATATTTCCATGTTCATACAGATGGTGGTGTAGATATTTCCATGTTGATACTGATAGCGGTGTGGATATTTCCATGTTTATACAGATAGCGGTGAAGATGTATGCATGTTTACACAGATAGTGGTGTAGATATTTCCATGTTCATACAGATAGCGGTGTAGATATTTCCATGATCATCCAGACGGCTGTGTAGACATATCCAGGTTCATACAGATAGCGGTGAAGATATTTCCATGTTGATACAGATGGCTGTGTAGATATATCCATGTTCATACAGATGGCGGTGAAGATTTTTCCATGTTCATACAGATGGCGGTGTAGATATTTCCATATTCATACAGATAGCGGT
Organism: Gorilla gorilla gorilla; assembly: GCF_029281585.2. Taxonomy (NCBI): domain Eukaryota; kingdom Metazoa; phylum Chordata; class Mammalia; order Primates; family Hominidae; genus Gorilla; species Gorilla gorilla. The sequence continues at coordinate 153,113,702 of NC_073231.2, forward strand.
GCTGATATTTCCATGTTTATACAGGTAGCAGTGTAGATATTTCCATGTTTATACAGATAGCGGTGTAGATATTTCCATGTTTATACACATAGCGGTGTAGATATTTCCATGTTTATACAGATAGCGGTGTAGATATCTCCAACTTAATAGAGATGGTGGTGTAGATATTTATATGTTCATACAGATGGCGGTGCAGATATTTCCATGTTCATACAGATGGCGGTGAATATATTTCCATGTTCACACAGATGGTGGTGTAGATACTTCCATGTTCATACTGATAGCGGTGATGATGTTTCCATGTTTATACAGGTAACGGTGTAGATATTTCCATGTTTATACAGATAGCGGTGTAGATATTTCCATGTTCATCCAGATGGCTGTGTAGATATATCCATGTTCTTCCAGATGGCTGTGAAGATATATCCATGTTCATACAGATGGCGGTGAAGATATTTCCATGTTCATACAGATAGCGGTGTAGATATTTCCATATTCATACAGATAGCAGTGTATGTATTTCCATGTTTATACAGATAGCGGTGTAGGTATTTCCATGTTCATCCAGATGGCTGTGTAGATATATCCATGTTCATACAGATAGCAGTGTAGATATTTCCATGTTCATCCAGATGGCTGTGTATCTATTTCCATGTTCATACAGATAGTGGTGTAGATATTTCCATGTTCATACAGATAGCGATGTAGATATTTCCATGTTCATACAGATAGCCGTGTAGATATTGCCATGTTCATACCGATAGCGGTGCTGATACTTCCATGTTTATACAGGTAGCGGTGTACATATTTCCGTGGTTATACAGGTAGCGGTGTAGATATTTCCATGTTCATATAGATAGCGGTGTAGATATTTCCATGTTTATACAGATAGCGGTGTAGATATCTCCTTCTTAATACAGATGGCGGTGTAGATATTTATATGTTCATACAGACTGCGGAGCAGATATTTCCATGTTCATACAGATGGTGGTGTAGATATTTCCATGTTCATACAGATAGCGGTGTGGATATTTCCATGTTTATACAGATAGCGGTGAAGATGTATGCATGTTTACTCAGATAGTGGTGTACATATTTCCATGTTCATACAGATAGCGGTGTAGATATTTCCATGTTCATCCATACGGCTGTGTAGACATATCCATGTTCATAAAGATGGCGGTGAAGATATTTCCATGTTGATACAGATGGCTGTGTAGATATATCCATGTTCATACAGATGGCGGTGAAGATTTTTCCATGTTCATACAGATGGCGGTGTAGATATTTCCATGTTCATACAGATAGCGGTGCTGATATTTCCAAGTTTATACAGGTAGCAGTGTAGATATTTCCATGTTTATACCGATAGCGGTGTAGATATTTCCATGTTTATACACATAGCGGTGTAGATATTTCCATGTTTATACAGATAGCGGTGTAGATATATCCATCTTAATACAGATGGTTGTGTAGATATTTATATGTTCATACAGATGGCAGTGCAGATATTTCCATGTTCATACAGATGGCAGTGAATATATTTCCATGTTCACACAGATGGCAGTGTAGATACTTCCATGTTCATACTGATAGCTGTGCTGATATTTCCATGTTTATACAGGTAGCGGTGTAGATATTTCCATGTTTATACAGATAGTCGTGTAGATATTGCCATGTTTATAACGTAGCCGTGTAGATATTTCCATGTTTATACAGATAGTGGTGTAGATATCTCCATCTTAATACAGATGGCGGTGTAGATAATTATATGTTCATTCAGATGGCGGTGCAGATATTTCCATGTTCATACAGATGGCGGTGTAGATATTTCCATGTTCATACAGATAGCGGTGTAGTTATTTCCATGTGTAAAGAGATAGCTGTGTAGATATTTCCATGTATATGCAGATAGCTGTGTTGCCATTTCCATTTTCAAGCAGATAGTGGTGTATATATTTCCCTGTTCAAACAGTTAGCGGTGTAGATATTTTCATGTTCATAAAGATAGCAGTGTAGATATTTCCATGTTTATACAGATAGCGGTGAAGATGTATGCATGTTTACACAGATAGCGGTGTAGATATTTCCATGTTCATCCAGATGGCTCTGTAGATATATCCATGTTCATACAGATAGCGGTGTAGGTATTTCCAAGTTCATACAGATAGCGGTGCAGATATTTCCATGTTCATCCAGATGGCTGTGTAGATATATCCATGTTCATACAGATGGCGGTGAAGATATTTCCATGTTCATACAGATAGCGGTGTAGATATTTCCATGTTCATACAGATAGCGGTGTAGATATTTCCATGTTCATACAGATGGTGGTGTAGATATTTCCATGTTGATACTGATAGCGGTGTGGATATTTCCATGTTTATACAGATAGCGGTGAAGATGTATGCATGTTTACACAGATAGTGGTGTAGATATTTCCATGTTCATACAGATAGCGGTGTAGATATTTCCATGATCATCCAGACGGCTGTGTAGACATATCCAGGTTCATACAGATAGCGGTGAAGATATTTCCATGTTGATACAGATGGCTGTGTAGATATATCCATGTTCATTCAGATGGCGGTGAAGATTTTTCCATGTTCATACAGATGGCGGTGTAGATATTTCCATATTCATACAGATAGCGGTGCTGATATTTCCATGTTTATACAGGTAGCAGTGTAGATATTTCCATGTTTATACAGATAGCGGTGTAGATATTTCCATGTTTATACACATAGCGGTGTAGATATTTCCATGTTTATACAGATAGCGGTGTAGATATCTCCATCTTAATAGAGATGGTGGTGTAGATATTTACATGTTCATACAGATGGCGGTGCAGATATTTCCATGTTCATACAGATGGCGGTGAATATATTTCCATGTTCACACAGATGGTGGTGTAGATACTTCCATGTTCATACTGATAGCGGTGATGATGTTTCCATGTTTATACAGGTAACGGTGTAGATATTTCCATGTTTATACAGATAGCGGTGTAGATATTTCCATGTTCATCCAGATGGCTGTGTAGATATATCCATGTTCTTCCAGATGGCTGTGAAGATATATCCATGTTCATACAGATGGCGGTGAAGATATTTCCATGTTCATACAGATAGCGGTGTAGATATTTCCATATTCATACAGATAGCAGTGTATGTATTTCCATGTTTATACAGATAGCGGTGTAGGTATTTCCATGTTCATCCAGATGGCTGTGTAGATATATCCATGTTCATACAGATAGCAGTGTAGATATTTCCATGTTCATCCAGATGGCTGTGTAGCTATTTCCATGTTCATACAGATAGTGGTGTAGATATTTCCATGTTCATACAGATAGCGGTGTAGATATTTCCATGTTCATACAGATAGCCGTGTAGATATTGCCATGTTCATACCGAAAGCGGTGCTGATACTTCCATGTTTATACAGGTAGCGGTGTACATATTTCCGTGTTTATACAGGTAGCAGTGTAGATATTTCCATGTTCATACAGATAGCGGTGTAGATATTTCCATGTTTATACAGATACTGGTGTAGATATCTCCTTCTTAATACAGATGGCGGTGTAGATATTTATATGTTCATACAGATGGCGGTGCAGATATTTCCATGTTCATACAGATGGTGGTGTAGATATTTCCATGTTTATAGAGATAGCGGTGAAGTTATTTCCACGTGCAAAGAGATAGCTGTGTAGATATTTCCATGTATATGCAGATAGCTGTGTAGATATTTCCATTTTCATGCAGATAGTGGTGTAGATATTTCCATGTTCAAACAGATAGCGGTGTAGATATTTCCATGTTCATACAGATAGCAGTGTAGATATTTCCATGTTTATACAGATAGCGGTGAAGATGTATGCATGTTTACACAGATAGCGGTGTAGATATTTCCATGTTCATACAGATAGCGGTGTAGATATTTCCATGTTCATCCAGATGGCTGTTAAGATATATCCATGTTCATCCAGATGGCTGTGTAGATATATCCATGTTCATACAGATGGCGGTGAAGATATTTCCATGTTCATACAGATAGCGGTGTAGATATTTCCATATTCATACAGTTAGCAGTGTATGTATTTCCATGTTCATACAGATAGCGGTGTAGATATTTCCATGTTCATCCAGATGGCTGTGTAGATATATCCATGTTCATACAGATAGCGGTGTAGATATTTCCATGTTCATCCAGATGGCTGTGTAGCTATTTCCATGTTCATACAGATAGTGGTGTAGATATTTCCATGTTCATACAGATAGCGGTGTAGATATTTCCATGTTCATACAGATAGCAGTGTAGATATTGCCATGTTCATACCGTTAGCGGTGCTGATACTTCCATGTTTATACAGGTAGCGGTGTACATACTTCCGTGTTTATACAGGTAGCGGTGTAGATATTTCCATGTTCATACAGATAGCGGTGTAGATATTTCCATGTTTATACAGATAGCGGTGTAGATATCTCCTTCTTAATACAGATGGCGGTGTAGATATTTATATGTTCATACAGATGGCGGTGCAGATATTTCCATGTTCATACAGATGGTGGTGTAGATATTTCCATGTTTATAGAGATAGCGGTGTAGTTATTTCCATGTGCAAAGAGATAGCTGTGTGGATATTTCCATGTATATGCAGATAGCTGTGTAGATATTTCCATTTTCATGCACATAGCAGTGTAGATATTTCCATGTTCAAACAGATAGCAGTGTAGATATTTCCATGTTCATACAGATAGCGGTGAAGATATTTCCATGTTTATACAGATAGCAGTGAAGATGTATGCATGTTTACACAGATAGAGGTGTAGATATTTCCATGTTCATACAGATAGCGGTGTAGATATTTCCATGTTCATCCAGACGGCTGTGTAGACATATCCATGTTCATACAGATGGCGCTGAAGATATTTTCATGTTCATACAGATGGCTGTGTAGATATATCCATGTTCATACAGATGGCGGTGAAGATTTTTCCATGTTAATACAGATGGCGGTGTAGATATTTCCATGTTCATACAGATAGCGGTGTAGATATCTCCATCTTACTACAGATGGCGGTGTAGATATTTATATGTTCATACAGATGGCGGTGCAGATATTTCCATGTTCATACAGATGGCGGTGAAGATATTTCCATGTTCATACAGATGGAGGTGTAGATACTTCCATGTTCATACTGATAGTGGTGCTGATATTTCCATGTTTATACAGGTAGCGGTGTAGATATTTCCATGTTTATACAGATAGCGGTGTAGATATTTCCATGTTTATACACATAGCGGTGTAGATATTTCCATGTTTATACAGATAGCGGTGTAGATATCTCCATCTTAATACAGATGGCGGTGTAGATATTTATATGTTCATTCAGATGGCGGTGCAGATATTTCCATGTTCATACAGATGGCGGTGTAGATATTTCCATGTTCATACAGATAGCGGTGTAGTTATTTCCATGTGTAAAGAGATAGCTGTGTAGATATTTCCATGTATATGCAGAAAGCTGTGTAGACATTTCCATTTTCATGCAGATAGCGGTGTATATATTTCCCTGTTCAAACAGTTAGCGGTGTAGATATTTCCATGTTCATAAAGATAGCAGTGTAGATATTTCCATGTTTATACAGATAGCGGTGAAGATGTATGCATGTTTACACAGATAGCGGTGTAGATATTTCCATGTTCATCCAGATGGCTCTGTAGATATATCCATTTTCATACAGATAGCGGTGTAGATATTTCCATGTTCATACAGATAGCGGTGCAGATATTTCCATGTTCATCCAGATGGCTGTGTAGATATATCCATGTTCAAACAGATGGCGGTGAAGATATTTCCATGTTCATACAGATAGCGGTGTAGATATTTCCATGTTCATACAGATAACGGTGTAGATATTTCCATGTTCATACAGATAGCGGTGTTTGTATTTCCATGTTCATACAGATAGTGGTGTATGTATTTCCATGTTCATACAGATAGCGGTGTAGATATTTCCATGTTCATCCAGATGGCTGTGTAGATATTCTCATGTTCATCCAGATGGCTGTGTAGCTATTTCCATGTTCATACAGATAGCCGTGTAGATATTGCCATGTTCACACCGATAATTGTGCTGATACTTCCATGTTTATACAGGTAGCGGTGTACATATTTCCGTGTTTATACAGGTAGTGGTGTAGATATTTCCATGTTCATACAGATTGTGGTGTAGATATTTCCATGTTTATACAGATAGCGGTGTAGATATCTCATTCTTAATACAGATGGCGGTGTAGATATTTATATGTTCATACAGATGGCGGTGTACATATTTCCATGTTCATACAGATGGTGGTGTAGATATTTTCATGTTCATACAGATAGCGGTGTGGATATTTCCATGTTTATACAGATAGCGGTGAAGATGTATGCATGTTTACACAGATAGCGGTGTAGATATTTCCATGTTCATACAGATAGCGGTGTAGATATTTCCATGTTCTTCCAGACGGCTGTGTAGACATATCCATGTTCATACAGATGGCTGTGAAGATATTTCCATGTTCATACAGATGGCTATGTAGATATATCCATGTTCATACAGATGGCGGTGAAGATATTTCCATGTTCATACAGATGGCTGAGTAGATATTTCAATGTTCATACAGAGTGCGGTGCTGATATTTCCATTTTTATACAGGTAGCAGTGTAGATATTTCCATGTTTATACAGATAGCGGTGTAGATATTTCCATGTTTATACACATTGTGGTGTAGATATTTCCATGTTTATACAGATAGCGGTGTAGATATTTCCATCTTAATACAGATGGCGGTGTAGATATTTATATGTTCATACAGACGGCGGTGCAGATATTTCCATGATCATACAGATGGCGGTGAAGATATTTCCATGTTCATACAGATGGCGGTGTAGATATTACCAGGTTTACAGAGATAGCGGTGTAGTTATTTACATGTGTAAAGAGATAGCTGTGTACATATTTCCATGTATATGCAGATAGCTGTGTAGATATTTCCATTTTCATGCAGATAGCGGTGTAGATATTTCCATGTTCAAACAGATAGCAGTGTAGATATTTCCATGTTTATAAAGATAGCGGTGAAGATGTATGCATGTTTACACAGATAGCGGTGTAGATCTTTCCATGTTCATACAGATAGCGGTGTAGATATCTCCATCTTAATACAGATGGTGGTGTAGATATTTATATGTTCATACAGATGACGGTGCGGATATTTCCATGTTCATACAGATGGCGGTGAAGATATTTCCATGTTCACACAGATGGCGGTGTAGATACTTCAACGTTCATAATGATAGCGGTGCTGATATTTCCATGTTTATACAGGTAGCGGTGTAGTTATTTCCATGTTTATACAGATGGCGGTGTAGATATTTCCATGTTTATACACATAGCGGTGTAGATATTTCCATGTTTATACAGATAGCGGTGTAGATATCTCCATCTTAATACAGATGGCGGTGCAGATATTTATATGTTCATTCAGATGGCGGTGCAGATATTTCCATGTTCATACAGATGGCGGTGTAGATATTTCCATGTTCATACAGATAGCGGTGTACTTATTTCCATGTGTAAAGAGATTGCTGTGTAGATATTTCCATGTATATGCAGTTAGCTGTGTAGACATTTCCATTTTCAAGCAGATAACGGTGTATATATTTCCCTGTTCAATCAGTTAGCGGTGTAGATATTTCCATGTTCATAAAGATATCAGTGTAGATATTTCCATGTTTATACAGATAGCGGTGAAGATGTATGCATGTTTACACAGATAGCGGTGTAGATATTTCCATGTTCTTCCAGATGGCTGTGTTGATATATCCATGTTCATACAGATAGCGGTGTAGATATTTCCATGTTCATACAGATAGCGGTGCAGTTATTTCCATGTTCATCCAGATGGCTGTGTAGATATATCCATGTTCAGACAGATGGCGGTGAATATATTTCCATGTTCATACAGATAGCGGTGTAGATATTTCCATGTTCATACAGATAGCGGTGTAGATATTTCCAGGTTCCTACAGAGGGCGGTGCTGATATTTCCATGTTGATACAGGTAGCGGTGTAGGTATTTCCATGTTTATACAGATAGCGGTGTAGATATTTCCATGTTTATACATGTAGCGGTGTAGATATTTCCATGTTTATACAGATAGCGGTGTAGATATCTCCATCTTAATACAGATGGCGGTGTAGATATTTATATGTTCATACAGATGGCGGTGCAAATATTTCCATGTTCATACAGATGGCGGTGTAGATATTACCATGTTTATAGAGACAGCGGTGTAGTTATTTCCATGTGTAAAGAGATAGCTGTGTAGATATTTCCTTGTATATGCAGATAGCTGTGTAGATATTTCCATTTTCATGCAGATAGCGGTTTAGATATTTCCATGTTCAAACAGATAGCGGTGTAGATATTTCCATGTTCATACAGATAGCAGTGTAGATATTTCCATGTTTATACAGATAGCGGTGAAGATGTATGCATGTTTACACAGATAGTGGTGTAGATATTTCCATGTTCATACAGATAGCGGTGTAGATATTTCCATGTTCATCCAGATGGCTGTGTAGATATATCCATGTTCATCCAGATGGCTGTGTAGATATATCCATGTTCATACAGATGGCGGTGAAGATATTTCCATGTTCATACAGATAGTGGTGTAGATATTTCCATATTCATACAGATAGCAGTGTATATATTTCCATGTTCATACAGATAGCGGTGAAGATATTTCCATGTTCATCCAGATGGCTGTGTAGATATATCCATGTTCATACAGATAGCGGTGTAGATATTTCCCTGTTAAAACAGTTAGCGGAGTAGATATTTCCATGTTCATAAAGATAGCAGTGTAGATATTTCCATGTTTCTACAGATAGCGGTGAAGATGTATGCATGTTTACACAGATAGCGGTGTAGATATTTCCATGTTCATCCAGATGGCTCTGTAGATATATCTATGTTCATACAGATAGCGGTGTAGATATTTCCATGTTCATACAGATAGCTGTGCAGATATTTCCATGTTCATCCAGATGGCTGTGTAGATATATCCATGTTCATACAGATGGCGGTGAAGATATTTCCATGTTCATACAGATAGCGGTGTAGATATTTCCATGTTCATACAGATAGCGGTGTAGATATTTCCATGTTCATACAGATAGCGGTGTATGTATTTCCATGTTCATACAGATAGCAGTTTAGATATTTCCATGTTCATCCAGATGGCTGTGTAGATATATCCATGTTCATACAGATAGCGGTGTAGATATTTCCATGTTCATCCAGATGGCTGTGTAGCTATTTCCATGTTCATACAGATAGTGGTGTAGATATTTCCATGTTCATACAGATAGCGGTGTAGATATTTCCATGTTCATACAGATAGCCGTGTAGATATTGCCATGTTCATACCGATAGCGGTGCTGATACTTCCATGTTTATACAGGTAGCGGTGTACATATTTCCGTGTTTATACAGGTAGCGGTGTAGATATTTCCATGTTCATACAGATAGCAGTGTAGATATTTCCATGTATATACAGATAGCGGTGTAGATATCTCCTTCTTAATACAGATGGTGGTGTAGATATTTATATGTTCATACAGACAGCGGTGCAGATACATCCATGTTCATACAGATGGTGGTGTAGATATTTCCATGTTTATAGAGATAGCGGTGTAGTTATTTCATGTGCAAAGAGATAGCTGTGTAGATATTTCCATGTATATACAGATAGCTGTGTAGATATTTCCATTTCCATGCAGATAGCGGTGTAGATATTTCCATGTTCAAACAGATAGCGGTGTAGATATTTCCATGTTCATACAGATAGCGGTGTGGATATTTCCATGTTTATACAGATAGCGGTGAAGATGTATGCATGTTTACACAGATAGCGGTGTAGATATTTCCATGTTCATACAGATAGCGGTGTAGATATTTCCATGTTCATCCAGACGGCTGTGTAGACATATCCATGTTCATACAGATGGCGGTGAAGATGTTTCCATGCTTATACAGAAGCTGTGTAGATTTATCCATGTTGATACAGATGGCGGTGAAGATTTTTCCATGTTCATACAGATGGCGGTATAGATATTTCCATGTCCATACAGATAGCGGTGCTGATATTTCCATGTTTATACAGGTAGCAGTGTCGATATTTCCATGTTTATACAGATAGTGGTGTAGATATTTCCATGTTTATACACATAGCGTTGTAGATATTTCCATGTTTATACAGATAGCGGTGTAGATATCTCCATCTTAATACAGATGGCGGTGTAGATATTTATATGTTCATACAGATGGCGGTGCAGATATTTCCATGTTCATACAGATGGCGGTGAAGATATTTCCATGTTCATACAGATGGCGGTGTAGATACTTCCATGTTCATACTGATAGCGGTGCTGATATTTCCATGTTTATACAGGTAGCGGTGTAGATATTTCCATGTTTATACAGATAGCGGTGTAGATATTTCCATGTTTATACACATAGCGGTGTAGATATTTCCATGTTTATACACATAGCAGTGTGGATATCTCCATCTTAATACAGATGGCGGCGTAGATACTTATATGTTCATTCAGATGGCGGTGCAGATATTTCCATGTTCATACAGATGGCGGTGTAGATATTTCCATGTTCATACAGATAGCGGTGTAGTTATTTCCATGTGTAAAGAGATAGCTGTGTAGATATTTCCATGTATATGCAGATAGCTGTGTAGACATTTCCATTTTCATGCAGATAGCGGTGTATATATTTCCCTGTTCAAACAGTTAGCGGTGTAGATATTTCCATGTTCATAAAGATAGCAGTGTAGATATTTCCTTGTTTATACAGATAGCGGTGAAGATGTATGCATGTTTACACAGATAGCGGTGTAGATATTTCCATGTTCATCCAGATGGCTGTGTAGATATATCCATGTTCATACAGATAGCGGTGTAGATATTTCCATGTTCATACAGATAGCGGTGCAGATATTTCCATGTTCATCCAGATGGCTGTGTAGATATATGCATGTTCATACAGATGGCGGTGAAGATATTTCCATGTTCATACAGATAGCGTTGTAGATATTTCCATGTTCATCCAGAGGGCTGTGTAGCTATTTCCATGTTCATACAGATAGTGATGTAGATATTTCCATGTTCATACAGATAGCGGTATAGATATTTCCATGTTCATACAGATAGCCGTGTAGATATTGCCATGTTCATACCGATAGCGGTGCTGATACTTCCATGTTTATACAGGTAGCGGTGTACATATTTCCGTGTTTATACAGGTAGCGGTGTAGATATTTCCATGTTCATACAGATAGCGGTGTAGCTATTTCCATGTTTATACAGATAGCGGTGAAGATATCTCCTTCTTAATACAGATGGCGGTGTAGATATTTATATGTTCATACAGATGGCGGTGCAGATATTTCCATGTTCATACAGATGGTGGTGTAGATATTTCCATGTTTATAGAGATAGCGGTGTAGTTATTTCCATGTGTAAAGAGATAGCTGTGTAGATATTTCCATGTATATGCAGATAGCTGTGTAGATATTTCCATTTTCATGCAGATAGCGGTGTAGATATTTCCATGTTCAAACAGATAGCGGTGTAGATATTTCCATGTTCATGCAGATAGCGGTGTGGATATTTCCATGTTCATCCAGATGGCTGTGTAGAAGTATCCATGTTCATACAGATAGCGGTGTAGATATTTCCATGTTCATACAGATAGCGGTGCAGATATTTCCATGTTCATCCAGATGGCTGTGTAGATATATCCATGTTCATACAGATGTCGGTGAAGATATTTCCATGTTCATACAGATAGCGGTGTAGATATTTCCATGTTCATACAGATAGCGGTGTAGTTATTTCCAAGTTCATACAGATAGCGGTGTATGTATTTCCATGTTCATACAGATAGCGGTGTAGATATTTCCATGTTCATACAGATGGCGGTGTAGTTTTTCCATGTTCATAGGGATGGCGGTGTAGATATTTCCATATTTATAGAGATAGCGGTGTAGTTATTTCCATGTTCCTGGAGATAGCGGTGTAGATATTTCCATGTATATTCAGTTAGCTTTGTACATATTTCCATGTTCAGACAGATAGCGGTGTAGATATTTCCATGTTCATCCAGATGGCTGTGTAGATATATCCATGTTCATACAGATAGCGGTGTAGATATTTCCATGTTCATCCAGATGGCTGTGTATCTATTTCCATGTTCATACAGATAGTGGTGTAGATATTTCCATGTTCATACAGATAGCGATGTAGATATTTCCATGTTCATACAGATAGCCGTGTAGATATTGCCATGTTCATACCGATAGCGGTGCTGATACTTCCATGTTTATACAGGTAGCGGTGTACATATTTCCGTGGTTATACAGGTAGCGGTGTAGATATTTCCATGTTCATATAGATAGCGGTGTAGATATTTCCATGTTTATACAGATAGCGGTGTAGATATCTCCTTCTTAATACAGATGGCGGTGTAGATACTTATATGTTCATACAGACTGCGGAGCAGATATTTCCATGTTCATACAGATGGTGGTGTAGATATTTCCATGTTCATACAGATAGCGGTGTGGATATTTCCATGTTTATACAGATAGCGGTGAAGATGTATGCATGTTTACTCAGATAGTGGTGTACATATTTCCATGTTCATACAGATAGCGGTGTAGATATTTCCATGTTCATCCATACGGCTGTGTAGACATATCCATGTTCATAAAGATGGCGGTGAAGATATTTCCATGTTGATACAGATGGCTGTGTAGATATATCCATGTTCATACAGATGGCGGTGAAGATTTTTCCATGTTCATACAGATGGCGGTGTAGATATTTCCATGTTCATACAGATAGCGGTGCTGATATTTCCAAGTTTATACAGGTAGCAGTGTAGATATTTCCATGTTTATACAGATAGCGGTGTAGATATTTCCATGTTTATACACATAGCGGTGTAGATATTTCCATGTTTATACAGATAGCGGTGTAGATATATCCATCTTAATACAGATGGTGGTGTAGATATTTATATGTTCATACAGATGGCAGTGCAGATATTTCCATGTTCATACAGATGGCAGTGAATATATTTCCATGTTCACACAGATGGCAGTGTAGATACTTCCATGTTCATACTGATAGCGGTGCTGATATTTCCATGTTTATACAGGTAGCGGTGTAGATATTTCCATGTTTATACAGATAGCCGTGTAGATATTGCCATGTTTATAACGTAGCGGTGTAGATATTTCCATGTTTATACAGATAGTGGTGTAGATATCTCCATCTTAATACAGATGGCGGTGTAGATAATTATATGTTCATTCAGATGGCGGTGCAGATATTTCCATGTTCATACAGATGGCGGTGTAGATATTTCCATGTTCATACAGATAGCGGTGTAGTTATTTCCATGTGTAAAGAGATAGCTGTGTAGATATTTCCATGTATATGCAGATAGCTGTGTTGCCATTTCCATTTTCAAGCAGATAGTGGTGTATATATTTCCCTGTTCAAACAGTTAGCGGTGTAGATATTTTCATGTTCATAAAGATAGCAGTGTAGATATTTCCATGTTCATCCAGATGGCTCTGTAGATATATCCATGTTCATACAGATAGCGGTGTAGGTATTTCCAAGTTCATACAGATAGCGGTGCAGATATTTCCATGTTCATCCAGATGGCTTTGTAGATATATCCATGTTCATACAGATGGCGGTGAAGATATTTCCATGTTCATACAGATAGCAGTGTAGATATTTCCATGTTCATACAGATAGCGGTGTAGATATTTCCATGTTCATACAGATAGCGGTGTATGTATTTCCATGTTCATACAGATAGCGGTGTAGATATTTCCATGTTCATCCAGATGGCTGTGTAGATATATCCATGTTCATACAGATAGCGGTGTAGATATTTCCATGTTCATCCAGATGGCTGTGTAGCTATTTCCATGTTCATACAGATAGTGGTGTAGATATTTCCATGTTCATACAGATAGCGATGTAGATATTTCCGTGTTCATACAGATAGCCGTGTAGATATTGCCATGTTCATACCGATAGCGGTGCTGATACTTCCATGTTTATACAGGTAGCGGTGTACATATTTCCTTGGTATACAGGTAGCGGTGTAGATATTTCCATGTTCATATAGATAGCGGTGTAGATATTTCCATGTTTATACAGATAGCGGTGTAGATATCTCCTTCTTAATACAGATGGCGGTGTAGATATTTATATGTTCAAACAGACGGCGGAGCAGATATTTCCATGTTCATACAGATGGTGGTGTAGATATTTCCATGTTCATACAGATAGCGGTGTGGATATTTCCATGTTTATACAGATAGCGGTGAAGATGTATGCATGTTTACACAGATAGTGGTGTAGATATTTCCATGTTCATACAGATAGCGGTGTAGATATTTGCATGTTCATCCATACGGCTGTGTAGACATATCCATGTTCATAAAGATTGCGGTGAAGATATTTCCATGTTGATACAGATGGCTGTGTAGATATATCCATGTTCATACAGATGGCGGTGAAGATTTTTCCATGTTCATACAGATGGCGGTGTAGATATTTCCATGTTCATACAGATAGCGGTGCTGATATTTCCATGTTTATACAGGTAGCAGTGTAGATATTTCCATGTTTATACCGATAGTGGTGTAGATATTTCCATGTTTATACACATAGCGGTGTAGCTATTTCCATGTTTATACAGATAGCGGTGTAGATATATCCATCTTAATACAGATGGCGGTGTAGATATTTATATGTTCATACAGATGGCGGTGCAGATATTTCCATGTTCATACAGATGGCGGTGAAGATATTTCCATGTTCACACAGATGGCAGTGTAGATACTTCCATGTTCATACTGATAGCGGTGCTGATATTTCCATGTTTATACAGGTAGCGGTGTAGATATTTCCATGTTTATACAGATAGCCGTGTAGATATTGCCATGTTTATACACGTAGCGGTGTAGATATTTCCATGTTTATACAGATAGCGGTGTAGATATCTCCATCTTAATACAGATGGCGGTGTAGATAATTATATGTTCATTCAGATGGCGGTGCAGATATTTCCATGTTCATACAGATGGCGGTGTAGATATTTCCATGTTCATACAGATAGCGGTGTAGTTATTTCCATGTGTAAAGAGATAGCTGTGTAGATATTTCCATGTATATGCAGATAGCTGTGTTGCCATTTCCATTTTCAAGCAGATAGTGGTGTATATATTTCCCTGTTCAAACAGTTAGCGGTGTAGATATTTCCATGTTCATAAAGATAGCAGTGTAGATATTTCCATGTTTATACAGATAGCGGTGAAGATGTATGCATGTTTACACAGATAGCGGTGTAGATATTTCCATGTTCATCCAGATGGCTCTGTAGATATATCCATGTTCATACAGATGGCGGTGAAGATTTTTCCATGTTCATACAGATGGCGTTGTAGATATTTCCATGTTCATACAGAAAGCGGTGTAGTTATTTCCATGTGTAAAGAGATAGCTGTGTAGATATTTCCATGTATATGCAGATAGCTGTGTAGATATTTCCATTTTCATGCAGATAGCGGTGTAGATATTTCCATGTTCATACTGATGGCGGTGCAGATATTTCCATGTTCATACAGATGGCGGTGTAGATATTTCCATGTTCATACAGATAGCGGTGTAGTTATTTCCATGTGTAAAGAGATAGCTGTGTAGATATTTCCATGTATATGCAGATAGCTGTGTAGACATTTCCATTTTCATGCAGATAGCGGTGTATATATTTCCCTGTTCAAAGAGCGGTGTAGATATTTCCATGTTCATAAAGATAGCAGTGTAGATATTTCCATGTTTTTACAGATAGCGGTGTAAGATGTATGCATGTTTACACAGATTGCGGTGTAGATATTTCCATGTTCATACAGATGGCGGTGTAGATATTTCCATGTTCATACAGATAGCGGTGTAGTTATTTCCATGTGTAAAGAGATAGCTGTGTAGATATTTCCATGTATATACAGATAACTGTGTAGACATTTCCATTTACATGCAGATAGCGGTGTATATATTTCCCTGTTCAAACAGTTAGAGGTGCAGATATTTCCATGTTCAGAAAGATAACAGTGTAGATAATTCCATGTTTATACAGATAGCGGTGAAGATGTATGCATGTTTGCACAGATAGCGGTGTATATATTTCCATGTTCATCTAGATGGCTGTGTAGATATATCCATGTTCATACAGATAGCGGTGTAGATATTTCCATGTTCATACAGATAGCGGTGCAGATATTTCCAAGTTCATCCAGATGGCTGTGTAGATATATCCATGTTCATACAGATGGCGGTGAAGATATTTCCATGTTCATACAGATAGCGGTGTAGATATTTCCATGTTCATACAGATAGCGGTGTAGATATTTCCATGTTCATACAGATAGCGGTGTATGTATTTCCATGTTCATACAGATAGCAGTGTAGATATTTCCATGTTCATCCAGATGGCTGTGTAGATATATCCATGTTCATACAGATAGCGGTGTAGATATTTCCATGTTCATCCAGATGGCTGTGTAGCTATTTCCATGTTCATACAGATAGTGGTGTAGATATTTCCATGTTCATACAGATAGCGGTGTAGATATTTCCATGTTCATACAGATAGCCGTGTAGATATTGCTATGTTCATACCGATAGCGGTGCTGATACTTCCATGTTTATACAGGTAGCGGTGTACATATTTCCGTGTTTATACAGGTAGCGGTGTAGATATTTCCATGTTCATACAGATAGCGGTGTAGATATTTCCATGTTTATACAGATAGCAGTGTAGATATCTCCTTCTTGATACAGATGGCGGTGTAGATATTTATATGTTCATACAGATGGCGGTGCAGATATTTCCATGTTCATACAGATGGTGGTGTAGATATTTCCATGTTTGTAGAGATAGCGGTGTAGTTATTTCCATGTGCAAAGAGATAGCTGTGTAGATATTTCCATGTATATACAGATAGCTGTGTAGATATTTCCATTTCCATGCAGATAGCGGTGTAGATATTTCCATGTTCAAACAGATAGCGGTGTAGATATTTCCATGTTCATACAGATAGCGGTGTGGATATTTCCAAGTTTATACAGATAGCGGTGAAGATGTATGCATGTTTACACAGATAGCGGTGTAGATATTTCCATGTTCATACAGATAGCGGTGTAGATATTTCCATGTTCATCCAGACGTCTGTGTAGACATATCCATGTTCATACAGATGGCGGTGAAGATATTTCCATGCTTATACAGAAGCTGTGTAGATTTATCCATGTTGATACAGATGTCGGTGAAGATTTTTCCAGGTTCATACAGATGGCGGTGTAGATATTTCCATGTCCATACAGATAGCGGTGCTGATATTTCCATGTTTATACAGGTAGCAGTGTCGATATTTCCATGTTTATACAGATAGTGGTGTAGATATTTCCATGTTTATAAACATAGCGGTGTAGATATTTCCATGTTTATACAGATAGCGGTGTAGATATCTCCATCTTAATACAGATGGCGGTGTAGATATTTATATGTTCATACAGATGGCGGTGCAGATATTTCCATGTTCATACAGATCGCGTTGAAGATATTTCCATGTTCATACAGATGGCGGTGAAGATACTTCCATGTTCATACTGATAGCGGTGCTGATATTTCCATGTTTATACAGGTAGCGGTGTAGATATTTCCATGTTTATACAGATAGCGGTGTAGATATTTCCATGTCTATACACATAGCGGTGTAGATATTTCCTTGTTTATACACATAGCAGTGTAGATATCTCCATCTTAATACAGATGGCGGTGTAGATATTTATATGTTCTTTCAGATGGCGGTGCAGATATTTCCATGTTCATACAGATGGCGGTGTAGATATTTCCATGTTCATACAGATAGCGGTGTAGTTATTTCCATGTGTAAAGAGATAGCTATGTAGATATTTCCATGTATATGCAGATAGCTGTGTAGACATTTCCATTTTCATGCAGACAGCAGTGTATATATTTCCGTGTTCAAACAGTTAGCGGTGTAGATATTTCCATGTTCATAAAGATAGCAGTGTAGATATTTCCATGTTCATACAGATAGCAGTGTAGTTATTTCCATGTGTAAAGAGATAGATGTGTAGATATTTCCATGTATATGCAGATAGCTGTGTAGACATTTCCATTTACATGCAGATAGCGGTGTATATATTTCCCTGTTCAAACAGTTAGCGGTGCAGATATTTCCATGTTCATAAAGACAGCAGTGTAGATAATTCCATGTTTATGCAGATAGCGGTGAAGATGTATGCATGTTTACACAGATAGCGGTGTATATATTTCCATGTTCATCCAGATGGCTGAGTAGATATATCCATGTTCATACAGATAGCGGTGTAGATATTTCCATGTTCATAGAGATAGCGGTGCAGATATTTCCATGTTCATCCAGATGGCTGTGTAGATATATCCATGTTCATACAGATGGCGGTGAAGATATTTCCATGTTCATACAGATAGCGGTGGAGATATTTCCATGTTCATACAGATAGCGGTGTAGATATTTCCATGTTCATACAGATAGCGGTGTATGTTTTTCCATGTTCATACAGATAGCAGTGTAGATATTTCCATGTTCATCCAGATGGCTGTGTAGATATATCCATGTTCATACAGATAGCGGTGTAGATATTTCCATGTTCATCCAGATGGCTGTGTAGCTATTTCCATGTTCATACAGATAGCAATGTAGATATTTCCATGTTCATACAGATAGCCGTGTAGATATTGCCATGTTCATACCGATAGCGGTGCTGATACTTCCATGTTTATACAGGTAGCGGTGTACATATTTCCGTGTTTATACAGGTAGCGGTGTAGATATTTCCATGTTCATACAGATAGCGGTGTAGATATTTCCATGTTTATACAGATAGCGGTGTAGATATCTCCTTCTTAATACAGATGGCGGTGTAGATATTTACATGTTCATACAGACGGCGGTGCAGACACTTCCATGTTCATACAGATGGTGGTGTAGATATTTCCATGTTTATAGAGATAGCGGTGTAGTTATTTCCATGTGCAAAGAGATAGCAGTGTAGATATTTCCATGTATATACAGATAGCTTTGTAGATATTTCCATTTCCATGCAGATAGCGGTGTAGATATTTCCATGTTCAAACAGATAGCGGTGTAGATATTTCCATGTTCATACAGATAGCGGTGTGGATATTTCCATGTTTATACAGATAGCGGTGAAGATGTATGCATGCTTACACAGATAGCGGTGTAGATATTTCCATGTTCATACAGATAGCGGTGTAGATATTTCCATGTTCATCCAGACGGATGTGTAGACATATCCATGTTCATACAGATGGCGGTGAAGATGTTTCCATGCTTATACAGAAGCTGTGTAGATTTATCCATGTTGATACAGATGGCGGTGAAGATTTTTCCATGTTCATACAGATGGCGGTATAGATATTTCCATGTCCATACAGATAGCGGTGAGGATATTTCCATGTTTATACAGGTAGCAGTGTCGATATTTCCATGTTTATACAGATAGTGGTGTAGATATTTCCATGTTTATACACATAGCGGTGTAGATATTTCCATGTTTATACAGATAGCGGTGTAGATATCTCCATCTTAATACAGATGGCGATGAAGATATTTATATGTTCATACAGATGGCGGTGCAGATATTTCCATGTTCATACAGATGGCGGTGAAGATATTTAGATGTTCTTACAGATGGCGGTGTAGATACTTCCATGTTCATACTGATAGTGGTGCTGATATTTCCATGTTTATACAGGTAGCGGTGTAGATATTTCCATGTTTATACAGATAGCGGTGTAGATATTTCCATGTTTATACACATAGCGGTGTAGATATTTCCATGTTTATACACATAGCAGTGTAGATATCTCCATCTTAATACAGATGGCGGTGTAGATATTTATATGTTCATTCAGATGGCGGTGCAGATATTTCCATGTTCATACAGATGGCGGTGTAGATATTTCCATGGTCATACAGATAGCGATGTAGTTATTTCCATGTGTAAAGAGATAGCTGTGTAGATATTTCCATGTATATGCAGATAGCTGTGTAGACATTTCCATTTTCATGCAGATAGCGGTGTATATATTTCCCTGTTCAAACAGTTAGCGGTGTAGATATTTCCATGTTCATAAAGATAGCAGTGTAGATATTTCCTTGTTTATACAGATAGCGGTGAAGATGCATGCATGTTTACACAGATAGCGGTGTAGATATTTCCATGTTCATCCAGATGGCTGTGTAGATATTTCCATGTTCATACAGATAGCGGTGTATATATTTCCATGTTCATACAGATAGCGGTGCAGATATTTCCATGTTCATCCAGATGGCTGTGTAGATATATGCATGTTCATACAGATGGCGGTGAAGATATTTCCATGTTCATACAGATAGCGTTGTAGATATTTCCATGTTCATACAGATAGCGGTGTAGATATTTCAATTTTCATACAGATAGCGGTGTATGTATTTCCATGTTCATACGGATCGCGGTGTAGATATTTCCATGTTCATCCAGATGGCTGCGTAGATATATCCATGTTCATACAGATAGCGCTGAAGATATTTCCATGTTCATCCAGAGGGCTGTGTAGCTATTTCCATGTTCATACAGATAGTGGTGTAGATATTTCCATGTTCATACAGATAGCAGTGTAGATATTTCCATGTTCATACAGATAGCCGTGTAGATATTGCCATGTTCATTCCGATAGCGGTGCTGATACTTCCATGTTTATACAGGTAGCGGTGTACATATTTCCGTGTTTATACAGGTAGCGGTGTAGATATTTCCATGTTCATACAGATAGCGGTGTAGCTATTTCCATGTTTATACAGATAGCGGTGTAGATATCTCCTTCTTAATACAGATGGCGGTGTAGATATTTATATGTTCATACAGATGGCGGTGCAGATATTTCCATGTTCATACAGATGGTGGTGTAGATATTTCCATGTTTATAGAGATAGCGGTGTAGTTATTTCCATGTGCAAAGAGATAGCTGTGTAGATGTTTCCATGTATATGCAGATAGCTGTGTAGATATTTCCATTTTCATGCAGATAGCGGTTTAGATATTTCCATGTTCAAACAGATAGCGGTGTAGATATTTCCATGTTCATGCAGATAGCGGTGTGGATATTTCCATGTTTATACAGATAGCGGTGAAGATGTATGCATGTTTACACAGAGAGCGGTGTAGATATTTCCATGTTCATACAGATAGCGGTGTAGATATTTCCATGTTCATCCAGACGGCTGTGTAGACATATCCATGTTCATACAGATGGCGGTGAAGATGTTTCCATGCTTATACAGGAGCTGTGTAGATTTATCCATGTTGATACAGATGGCGGTGAAGATTTTTCCATGTTCATACAGATGGCGGTATAGATATTTCCATGTCCATACAGATAGCGGTGCTGATATTTCCATGTTTATACAGGTAGCAGTGTCGATATTTCCATGTTTATACAGATAGTGGTGTAGATATTTCCATGTTTATACACATAGCGGTGTAGATATTTCCATGTTTATACAGATAGCGGTATAGATATCTCCATCTTAATACAGATGGCGGTGTAGATATTTATATGTTCATACAGATGGCGGTGTAGATATTTATATGTTCATTCAGATGGCGGTGCAGATATTTCCATGTTCATACAGATGGCTGTGTAGATATATGCATGTTCATACAGATGGCGGTGAAGATATTTCCATGTTCATACAGATAGCGTTGTAGATATTTCCATGTTCATACAGATAGCGGTGTAGATATTTCCATGTTCATACAGATAGCGGTGTATGTATTTCCATGTTCATACGGATCGCGGTGTAGATATTTCCATGTTCATCCAGATGGCTGCGTAGATATATCCATGTTCATACAGATAGCGCTGAAGATATTTCCATGTTCATCCAGAGGGCTGTGTAGCTATTTCCATGTTCATACAGATAGTGGTGTAGATATTTCCATGTTCATACAGATAGCAGTGTAGATATTTCCATGTTCATACAGATAGCCGTGTAGATATTGCCATGTTCATTCCGATAGCGGTGCTGATACTTCCATGTTTATACAGGTAGCGGTGTACATATTTCCGTGTTTATACAGGTAGCGGTGTAGATATTTCCATGTTCATACAGATAGCGGTGTAGCTATTTCCATGTTTATACAGATAGCGGTGTAGATATCTCCTTCTTAATACAGATGGCGGTGTAGATATTTATATGTTCATACAGATGGCGGTGCAGATATTTCCATGTTCATACAGATGGTGGTGTAGATATTTCCATGTTTATAGAGATAGCGGTGTAGTTATTTCCATGTGCAAAGAGATAGCTGTGTAGATGTTTCCATGTATATGCAGATAGCTGTGTAGATATTTCCATTTTCATGCAGATAGCGGTTTAGATATTTCCATGTTCAAACAGATAGCGGTGTAGATATTTCCATGTTCATGCAGATAGCGGTGTGGATATTTCCATGTTTATACAGATAGCGGTGAAGATGTATGCATGTTTACACAGAGAGCGGTGTAGATATTTCCATGTTCATACAGATAGCGGTGTAGATATTTCCATGTTCATCCAGACGGCTGTGTAGACATATCCATGTTCATACAGATGGCGGTGAAGATGTTTCCATGCTTATACAGGAGCTGTGTAGATTTATCCATGTTGATACAGATGGCGGTGAAGATTTTTCCATGTTCATACAGATGGCGGTATAGATATTTCCATGTCCATACAGATAGCGGTGCTGATATTTCCATGTTTATACAGGTAGCAGTGTCGATATTTCCATGTTTATACAGATAGTGGTGTAGATATTTCCATGTTTATACACATAGCGGTGTAGATATTTCCATGTTTATACAGATAGCGGTATAGATATCTCCATCTTAATACAGATGGCGGTGTAGATATTTATATGTTCATACAGATGGCGGTGTAGATATTTATATGTTCATTCAGATGGCGGTGCAGATATTTCCATGTTCATACAGATGGCGGTGTAGATATTTCCATGTTCATACAGATAGCAGTGTAGTTATTTCCATGTGTAAAGAGATAGCTGTGTAGACATTTCCATTTTCATGCAGATAGCGGTGTATATATTTCCCTGTTCAAACAGTTAGCGGTGTAGATATTTCCATGTTCATAAAGATAGCAGTGTAGATATTTCCTTGTTTATACAGATAGCGGTGAAGATGTATGCATGTTTACACAGATAGCGGTGTAGATATTTCCATGTTCATCCAGATGGCTGTGTAGATATATCCATGTTCATACAGATAGCGGTGTAGATATTTCCATGTTCATGCAGATAGCGGTGTGGATATTTCCATGTTTATACAGATAGCGGTGAAGATGTATGCATGTTTACACAGAGAGCGGTGTAGATATTTCCATGTTCATACAGATAGCGGTGTAGATATTTCCATGTTCATCCAGACGGCTGTGTAGACATATCCATGTTCATACAGATGGCGGTGAAGATGTTTCCATGCTTATACACAAGCTCTGTAGATTTATCCATGTTGATACTGATGGCGGTGAAGATTTTTCCATGTTCATACAGATGGCGGTATAGATATTTCCATGTCCATACAGATAGCGGTGCTGATATTTCCATGTTTATACAGGTAGCAGTGTCGATATTTCCATGTTTATACAGATAGTGGTGTAGATATTTCCATGTTTATACACATAGCGGTGTAGATATTTCCATGTTTATACAGATAGCGGTGTAGATATCTCCATCTTAATACAGATGGCGGTGTAGATATTTATATGTTCATACAGATGGCGGTGCAGATATTTCCATGTTCATACAGATGGCTGTGTAGATATATCCTTTTTCATACAGATGGCGGTGAAGATTTTTAAATGTTCATACAGATTGCGGTGTAGATACTTCCATGTTCATACTGATAGCGGTGCTGATATTTCCATGTTTATACAGGTAGCGGTGTAGATATTTCCATGTTTATACAGATAGCGGTGTAGGTATTTCCATGTTTATACACACAGCGGTGTAGATATTTCCATGTTTATACAGATAGCGGTGTAGATATCTCCATCTTAATACAGATGGCGGTGTAGATATTTATATGTTCATTCAGATGGAGGTGCAGATATTTCCATGTTCATACAGATGGCGGTGTAGATATTTCCATGTTCATACAGATAGCGGTGTAGTTATTTCCATGTGTAAAGAGATAGCTGTGTAGATATTTCCATGTATATGCAGATAGCTGTGTAGACATTTCCATTTTCATGCAGATAGCGATGTATATATTTCCCTGTTCAAAGAGCGGTGTAGATATTTCCATGTTCATAAAGATAGCAGTGTAGATATTTCCATGTTTTTACAGATAGCGGTGTAAGATGTATGCATGTTTACACAGATTGCGGTGTAGATATTTCCATGTTCATACAGATGGCGGTGTAGATATTTCCATGTTCATACAGATAGCGGTGTAGTTATTTCCATGTGTAAAGAGATAGCTGTGTAGATATTTCCATGTATATACAGATAACTGTGTAGACATTTCCATTTACATGCAGATTGCGGTGTATATATTTCCCTGTTCAAACAGTTAGAGGTGCAGATATTTCCATGTTCAGAAAGATAACAGTGTAGATAATTCCATGTTTATACAGATAGCGGTGAAGATGTATGCATGTTTGCACAGATAGCGGTGTATATATTTCCATGTTCATCTAGATGGCTGTGTAGATATATCCATGTTCATACAGATAGCGG
The DNA here is from genome assembly GCF_029281585.2 of Gorilla gorilla gorilla. Classification (NCBI taxonomy): domain Eukaryota; kingdom Metazoa; phylum Chordata; class Mammalia; order Primates; family Hominidae; genus Gorilla; species Gorilla gorilla. The sequence goes on from NC_073231.2 coordinate 153,138,740, forward strand.
TGTAGATATTTCCATGTTCATACAGATAGCGGTGCAGATATTTCCAAGTTCATCCAGATGGCTGTGTAGATATATCCATGTTCATACAGATGGCGGTGAAGATATTTCCATGTTCATACAGATAGCGGTGTAGATATTTCCATGTTCATACAGATAGCGGTGTATGTATTTCCATGTTCATACGGATCGCGGTGTAGATATTTCCATGTTCATCCAGATGGCTGCGTAGATATATCCATGTTCATACAGATAGCGCTGAAGATATTTCCATGTTCATCCAGAGGGCTGTGTAGCTATTTCCATGTTCATACAGATAGTGGTGTAGATATTTCCATGTTCATACAGATAGCAGTGTAGATATTTCCATGTTCATACAGATAGCCGTGTAGATATTGCCATGTTCATTCCGATAGCGGTGCTGATACTTCCATGTTTATACAGGTAGCGGTGTACATATTTCCGTGTTTATACAGGTAGCGGTGTAGATATTTCCATGTTCATACAGATAGCGGTGTAGCTATTTCCATGTTTATACAGATAGCGGTGTAGATATCTCCTTCTTAATACAGATGGCGGTGTAGATATTTATATGTTCATACAGATGGCGGTGCAGATATTTCCATGTTCATACAGATGGTGGTGTAGATATTTCCATGTTTATAGAGATAGCGGTGTAGTTATTTCCATGTGCAAAGAGATAGCTGTGTAGATGTTTCCATGTATATGCAGATAGCTGTGTAGATATTTCCATTTTCATGCAGATAGCGGTTTAGATATTTCCATGTTCAAACAGATAGCGGTGTAGATATTTCCATGTTCATGCAGATAGCGGTGTGGATATTTCCATGTTTATACAGATAGCGGTGAAGATGTATGCATGTTTACACAGAGAGCGGTGTAGATATTTCCATGTTCATACAGATAGCGGTGTAGATATTTCCATGTTCATCCAGACGGCTGTGTAGACATATCCATGTTCATACAGATGGCGGTGAAGATGTTTCCATGCTTATACAGGAGCTGTGTAGATTTATCCATGTTGATACAGATGGCGGTGAAGATTTTTCCATGTTCATACAGATGGCGGTATAGATATTTCCATGTCCATACAGATAGCGGTGCTGATATTTCCATGTTTATACAGGTAGCAGTGTCGATATTTCCATGTTTATACAGATAGTGGTGTAGATATTTCCATGTTTATACACATAGCGGTGTAGATATTTCCATGTTTATACAGATAGCGGTATAGATATCTCCATCTTAATACAGATGGCGGTGTAGATATTTATATGTTCATACAGATGGCGGTGTAGATATTTATATGTTCATTCAGATGGCGGTGCAGATATTTCCATGTTCATACAGATGGCGGTGTAGATATTTCCATGTTCATACAGATAGCAGTGTAGTTATTTCCATGTGTAAAGAGATAGCTGTGTAGAGATTTCCATTTTCATGCAGATAGCGGTGTATATATTTCCCTGTTCAAACAGTTAGCGGTGTAGATATTTCCATGTTCATAAAGATAGCAGTGTAGATATTTCCTTGTTTATACAGATAGCGGTGAAGATGTATGCATGTTTACACAGATAGCGGTGTAGATATTTCCATGTTCATCCAGATGGCTGTGTAGATATATCCATGTTCATACAGATAGCGGTGTAGATATTTCCATGTTCATGCAGATAGCGGTGTGGATATTTCCATGTTTATACAGATAGCGGTGAAGATGTATGCATGTTTACACAGAGAGCGGTGTAGATATTTCCATGTTCATACAGATAGCGGTGTAGATATTTCCATGTTCATCCAGACGGCTGTGTAGACATATCCATGTTCATACAGATGGCGGTGAAGATGTTTCCATGCTTATACACAAGCTCTGTAGATTTATCCATGTTGATACTGATGGCGGTGAAGATTTTTCCATGTTCATACAGATGGCGGTATAGATATTTCCATGTCCATACAGATAGCGGTGCTGATATTTCCATGTTTATACAGGTAGCAGTGTCGATATTTCCATGTTTATACAGATAGTGGTGTAGATATTTCCATGTTTATACACATAGCGGTGTAGATATTTCCATGTTTATACAGATAGCGGTGTAGATATCTCCATCTTAATACAGATGGCGGTGTAGATATTTATATGTTCATACAGATGGCGGTGCAGATATTTCCATGTTCATACAGATGGCTGTGTAGATATATCCATGTTCATACAGATGGCGGTGAAGATTTTTAAATGTTCATACAGATTGCGGTGTAGATACTTCCATGTTCATACTGATAGCGGTGCTGATATTTCCATGTTTATACAGGTAGCGGTGTAGATATTTCCATGTTTATACAGATAGCGGTGTAGGTATTTCCATGTTTATACACACAGCGGTGTAGATATTTCCATGTTTATACAGATAGCGGTGTAGATATCTCCATCTTAATACAGATGGCGGTGTAGATATTTATATGTTCATTCAGATGGAGGTGCAGATATTTCCATGTTCATACAGATGGCGGTGTAGATATTTCCATGTTCATACAGATAGCGGTGTAGTTATTTCCATGTGTAAAGAGATAGCTGTGTAGATATTTCCATGTATATGCAGATAGCTGTGTAGACATTTCCATTTTCATGCAGATAGCGATGTATATATTTCCCTGTTCAAAGAGCGGTGTAGATATTTCCATGTTCATAAAGATAGCAGTGTAGATATTTCCATGTTTTTACAGATAGCGGTGTAAGATGTATGCATGTTTACACAGATTGCGGTGTAGATATTTCCATGTTCATACAGATGGCGGTGTAGATATTTCCATGTTCATACAGATAGCGGTGTAGTTATTTCCATGTGTAAAGAGATAGCTGTGTAGATATTTCCATGTATATACAGATAACTGTGTAGACATTTCCATTTACATGCAGATTGCGGTGTATATATTTCCCTGTTCAAACAGTTAGAGGTGCAGATATTTCCATGTTCAGAAAGATAACAGTGTAGATAATTCCATGTTTATACAGATAGCGGTGAAGATGTATGCATGTTTGCACAGATAGCGGTGTATATATTTCCATGTTCATCTAGATGGCTGTGTAGATATATCCATGTTCATACAGATAGCGGTGTAGATATTTCCATGTTCATACAGATAGCGGTGCAGATATTTCCAAGTTCATCCAGATGGCTGTGTAGATATATCCATGTTCATACAGATGGCGGTGAAGATATTTCCATGTTCATACAGATAGCGGTGTAGATATTTCCATGTTCATACAGATAGCGGTGTAGATATTTCCATGTTCATACAGATAGCGGTGTATGTATTTCCATGTTCATACAGATAGCAGTGTAGATATTTCCATGTTCATCCAGATGGCTGTGTAGATATATCCATGTTCATACAGATAGCGGTGTAGATATTTCCATGTTCATCCAGATGGCTGTGTAGCTATTTCCATGTTCATACAGATAGTGGTGTAGATATTTCCATGTTCATACAGATAGCGGTGTAGATATTTCCATGTTCATACAGATAGCCGTGTAGATATTGCTATGTTCATACCGATAGCGGTGCTGATACTTCCATGTTTATACAGGTAGCGGTGTACATATTTCCGTGTTTATACAGGTAGCGGTGTAGATATTTCCATGTTCATACAGATAGCGGTGTAGATATTTCCATGTTTATACAGATAGCGGTGTAGATATCTCCTTCTTGATACAGATGGCGGTGTAGATATTTATATGTTCATACAGATGGCGGTGTAGATATTTCCATGTTCATACAGATGGTGGTGTAGATATTTCCATGTTTGTAGAGATAGCGGTGTAGTTATTTCCATGTGCAAAGAGATAGCTGTGTAGATATTTCCATGTATATACAGATAGCTGTGTAGATATTTCCATTTCCATGCAGATAGCGGTGTAGATATTTCCATGTTCAAACAGATAGCGGTGTAGATATTTCCATGTTCATACAGATAGCGGTGTGGATATTTCCAAGTTTATACAGATAGCGGTGAAGATGTATGCATGTTTACACAGATAGCGGTGTAGATATTTCCATGTTCATACAGATAGCGGTGTAGATATTTCCATGTTCATCCAGACGTCTGTGTAGACATATCCATGTTCATACAGATGGCGGTGAAGATATTTCCATGCTTATACAGAAGCTGTGTAGATTTATCCATATTGATACAGATGTCGGTGAAGATTTTTCCAGGTTCATACACATGGCGGTGTAGATATTTCCATGTCCATACAGATAGCGGTGCTGATATTTCCATGTTTATACAGGTAGCAGTGTCGATATTTCCATGTTTATACAGATAGTGGTGTAGATATTTCCATGTTTATAAACATAGCGGTGTAGATATTTCCATGTTTATACAGATAGCGGTGTAGATATCTCCATCTTAATACAGATGGCGGTGTAGATATTTATATGTTCATACAGATGGCGGTGCAGATATTTCCATGTTCATACAGATCGCGTTGAAGATATTTCCATGTTCATACAGATGGCGGTGAAGATACTTCCATGTTCATACTGATAGCGGTGCTGATATTTCCATGTTTATACAGGTAGCGGTGTAGATATTTCCATGTTTATACAGATAGCGGTGTAGATATTTCCATGTCTATACACATAGCGGTGTAGATATTTCCTTGTTTATACACATAGCAGTGTAGATATCTCCATCTTAATACAGATGGCGGTGTAGATATTTATATGTTCTTTCAGATGGCGGTGCAGATATTTCCATGTTCATACAGATGGCGGTGTAGATATTTCCATGTTCATACAGATAGCGGTGTAGTTATTTCCATGTGTAAAGAGATAGCTGTGTAGATATTTCCATGTATATGCAGATAGCTGTGTAGACATTTCCATTTTCATGCAGACAGCAGTGTATATATTTCCGTGTTCAAACAGTTAGCGGTGTAGATATTTCCATGTTCATAAAGATAGCAGTGTAGATATTTCCATGTTCATACAGATAGCAGTGTAGTTATTTCCATGTGTAAAGAGATAGATGTGTAGATATTTCCATGTATATGCAGATAGCTGTGTAGACATTTCCATTTACATGCAGATAGCGGTGTATATATTTCCCTGTTCAAACAGTTAGCGGTGCAGATATTTCCATGTTCATAAAGACAGCAGTGTAGATAATTCCATGTTTATGCAGATAGCGGTGAAGATGTATGCATGTTTACACAGATAGCGGTGTATATATTTCCATGTTCATCCAGATGGCTGAGTAGATATATCCATGTTCATACAGATAGCGGTGTAGATATTTCCATGTTCATAGAGATAGCGGTGCAGATATTTCCATGTTCATCCAGATGGCTGTGTAGATATATCCATGTTCATACAGATGGCGGTGAAGATATTTCCATGTTCATACAGATAGCGGTGTAGATATTTCCATGTTCATACAGATAGCGGTGTAGATATTTCCATGTTCATACAGATAGCGGTGTATGTTTTTCCATGTTCATACAGATAGCAGTGTAGATATTTCCATGTTCATCCAGATGGCTGTGTAGATATATCCATGTTCATACAGATAGCGGTGTAGATATTTCCATGTTCATCCAGATGGCTGTGTAGCTATTTCCATGTTCATACAGATAGCAATGTAGATATTTCCATGTTCATACAGATAGCCGTGTAGATATTGCCATGTTCATACCGATAGCGGTGCTGATACTTCCATGTTTATACAGGTAGCGGTGTACATATTTCCGTGTTTATACAGGTAGCGGTGTAGATATTTCCATGTTCATACAGATAGCGGTGTAGATATTTCCATGTTTATACAAATAGCGGTGTAGATATCTCCTTCTTAATACAGATGGCGGTGTAGATATTTACATGTTCATACAGACGGCGGTGCAGACACTTCCATGTTCATACAGATGGTGGTGTAGATATTTCCATGTTTATAGAGATAGCGGTGTAGTTATTTCCATGTGAAAAGAGATAGCAGTGTAAATATTTCCATGTATATACAGATAGCTTTGTAGATATTTCCATTTCCATGCAGATAGCGGTGTAGATATTTCCATGTTCAAACAGATAGCGGTGTAGATATTTCCATGTTCATACAGATAGCGGTGTGGATATTTCCATGTTTATACAGATAGCGGTGAAGATGTATGCATGCTTACACAGATAGCGGTGTAGATATTTCCATGTTCATACAGATAGCGGTGTAGATATTTCCATGTTCATCCAGACGGATGTGTAGACATATCCATGTTCATACAGATGGCGTTGAAGATGTTTCCATGCTTATACAGAAGCTGTGTAGATTTATCCATGTTGATACAGATGGCGGTGAAGATTTTTCCATGTTCATACAGATGGCGGTATAGATATTTCCATGTCCATACAGATAGCGGTGAGGATATTTCCATGTTTATACAGGTAGCAGTGTAGATATTTCCATGTTTATACAGATAGTGGTGTAGATATTTCCATGTTTATACACATAGCGGTGTAGATATTTCCATGTTTATACAGATAGCGGTGTAGATATCTCCATCTTAATACAGATGGCGATGAAGATATTTATATGTTCATACAGATGGCGGTGCAGATATTTCCATGTTCATACAGATGGCGGTGAAGATATTTCCATGTTCTTACAGATGGCGGTGTAGATACTTCCATGTTCATACTGATAGTGGTGCTGATATTTCCATGTTTATACAGGTAGCGGTGTAGATATTTCCATGTTTATACAGATAGCGGTGTAGATATTTCCATGTTTATACACATAGCGGTGTAGATATTTCCATGTTTATACACATAGCAGTGTAGATATCTCCATCTTAATACAGATGGCGGTGTAGATATTTATATGTTCATTCAGATGGCGGTGCAGATATTTCCATGTTCATACAGATGGCGGTGTAGATATTTCCATGGTCATACAGATAGCGATGTAGTTATTTCCATGTGTAAAGAGATAGCTGTGTAGATATTTCCATGTATATGCAGATAGCTGTGTAGACATTTCCATTTTCATGCAGATAGCGGTGTATATATTTCCCTGTTCAAACAGTTAGCGGTGTAGATATTTCCATGTTCATAAAGATAGCAGTGTAGATATTTCCTTGTTTATACAGATAGCGGTGAAGATGTATGCATGTTTACACAGAGAGCGGTGTAGATATTTCCATGTTCATCCAGATGGCTGTGTAGATATATCCATGTTCATACAGATAGCGGTGTAGATATTTCCATGTTCATACAGATAGCGGTGCAGATATTTCCATGTTCATCCAGATGGCTGTGTAGATATATGCATGTTCATACAGATGGCGGTGAAGATATTTCCATGTTCATACAGATAGCGTTGTAGATATTTCCATGTTCATACAGATAGCGGTGTAGATATTTCAATTTTCATACAGATAGCGGTGTATGTATTTCCATGATCATACGGATCGCGGTGTAGATATTTCCATGTTCATCCAGATGGCTGTGTAGATATATCCATGTTCATACAGATAGCGCTGAAGATATTTCCATGTTCATCCAGAGGGCTGTGTAGCTATTTCCATGTTCATACAGATAGTGGTGTAGATATTTCCATGTTCATACAGATAGCGGTGTAGATATTTCCATGTTCATACAGATAGCCGTGTAGATATTGCCATGTTCATTCCGATAGCGGTGCTGATACTTCCATGTTTATACAGGTAGCGGTGTACATATTTCCGTGTTTATACAGGTAGCGGTGTAGATATTTCCATGTTCATACAGATAGCGGTGTAGCTATTTCCATGTTTATACAGATAGCGGTGTAGATATCTCCTTCTTAATACAGATGGCGGTGTAGATATTTATATGTTCATACAGATGGCGGTGCAGATATTTCCATGTTCATACAGATGGTGGTGTAGATATTTCCATGTTTATAGAGATAGCGGTGTAGTTATTTCCATGTGCAAAGAGATAGCTGTGTAGATGTTTCCATGTATATGCAGATAGCTGTGTAGATATTTCCATTTTCATGCAGATAGCGGTGTAGATATTTCCATGTTCAAACAGATAGCGGTGTAGCTATTTCCATGTTCATGCAGATAGCGGTGTGGATATTTCCATGTTTATACAGATAGCGGTGAAGATGTATGCATGTTTACACAGAGAGCGGTGTAGATATTTCCATGTTCATACAGATAGCGGTGTAGATATTTCCATGTTCATCCAGACGGCTGTGTAGACATATCCATGTTCATACAGATGGCGGTGAAGATGTTTCCATGCTTATACAGAAGCTGTGTAGATTTATCCATGTTGATACAGATGGCGGTAAAGATTTTTCCATGTTCATACAGATGGCGGTATAGATATTTCCATGTCCATACAGATAGCGTTGCTGATATTTCCATGTTTATACAGGTAGCAGTGTCGATATTTCCATGTTTATACAGATAGTGGTGTAGATATTTCCATGTTTATACACATAGCGGTGTAGATATTTCCATGTTTATACAGATAGCGGTGTAGATATCTCCATCTTAATACAGATGGCGGTGTAGATATTTATATGTTCATACAGATGGCGGTGCAGATATTTCCATGTTCATACAGATGGCGGTGAAGATATTTCCATGTTCATACAGATGGCGGTGTAGATACTTCCATGTTCATACTGATAGCGGTGCTGATATTTCCATGTTTATACAGGTAGCGGTGTAGATATTTCCATGTTTATACAGATAGCGGTGTAGATATTTCCATGTTTATACACATAGCGGTGTAGATATTTCCATGTTTATACACATAGCAGTGTAGATATCTCCATCTTAATACAGATGGCGGTGTAGATAATTATGTTCATTCAGATGGGGGTGCAGATATTTCCATGTTCATACAGATGGCGGTGTAGATATTTCCATGTTCATACAGATAGCGGTGTAGTTATTTCCATGTGTAAAGAGATAGCTGTGTAGATATTTCCATGTATATGCAGATAGCTGTGTAGACATTTCCATTTTCATGCAGATAGCGGTGTATATATTTCCCTGTTCAAACAGTTAGCGGTGTAGATATTTCCATGTTCATAAAGATAGCAGTGTAGATATTTCCTTGTTTATACAGATAGCGGTGAAGATGTATGCATGTTTACACAGATAGCGGTGTAGATATTTCCATGTTCATCCAGATGGCTGTGTAGATATATCCATGTTCATACAGATAGCGGTGTAGATATTTCCATGTTCATACAGATAGCGGTGCAGATATTTCCATGTTCATCCAGATGGCTGTGTAGATATATGCATGTTCATACAGATGGCGGTGAAGATATTTCCATGTTCATCCAGAGGGCTGTGTAGCTATTTCCATGTTCATACAGATAGTGGTGTAGATATTTCCATGTTCATACAGATAGCGGTGTAGATATTTCCATGTTCATACAGATAGCCGTGTAGATATTGCCATGTTCATACCGATAGCGGTGCTGATACTTCCATGTTTATACAGGTAGCGGTGTACATATTTCCGTGTTTATACAGGTAGCGGTGTAGATATTTCCATGTTCATACAGATAGCGGTGTAGCTATTTCCATGTTTATACAGATAGCGGTGTAGATATCTCCTTCTTAATACAGATGGCGGTGTAGATATTTATATGTTCATACAGATGGCGGTGCAGATATTTCCATGTTCATACAGATGGTGGTGTAGATATTTCCATGTTTATAGAGATAGCGGTGTAGTTATTTCCATGTGCAAAGAGATAGCTGTGTAGATATTTCCATGTATATGCAGATAGCTGTGTAGATATTTCCATTTTCATGCAGATAGCTGTGTAGATATTTCCATGTTCAAACAGATAGCGGTGTAGATATTTCCATGTTCATGCAGATAGCGGTGTGGATATTTCCATGTTTATACAGATAGCGGTGAAGATGTATGCATGTTTACACAGAGAGCGGTGTAGATATTTCCATGTTCATACAGATAGCGGTGTAGATATTTCCATGTTCATCCAGACGGCTGTGTAGACATATCCAGGTTCATACAGATGGCGGTGAAGATGTTTCCATGCTTATACAGAAGCTGTGTAGATTTATCCATGTTGATACAGATGGCGGTGAAGATTTTTCCATGTTCATACAGATGGCGGTATAGATATTTCCATGTCCATACAGATAGCGTTGCTGATATTTCCATGTTTATACAGGTAGCAGTGTCGATATTTCCATGTTTATACAGATAGTGGTGTAGATATTTCCATGTTTATACACATAGCGGTGTAGATATTTCCATGTTTATACAGATAGCGGTGTAGATATCTCCATCTTAATACAGATGGCGGTGTAGATATTTATATGTTCATACAGATGGCGGTGCAGATATTTCCATGTTCATACAGATGGCGGTGAAGATTTTTCCATGTTCATACAGATGGCGGTGTAGATATTTCCATGTTCATACAGATAGCGGTGTAGTTATTTCCATGTGCAAAGAGATAGCTGTGTAGATATTTCCATGTATATGCAGATAGCTGTGTAGATATTTCCATTTTCATGCAGATAGCGGTGTAGATATTTCCATGTTCAAACAGATAGCGGTGTAGATATTTCCATGTTCATGCAGATAGCGGTGTGGATATTTCCATGTTTATACAGATAGCGGTGAAGATGTATGCATGTTTACACAGAGAGCGGTGTAGATATTTCCATGTTCATACAGATAGCGGTGTATGTATTTCCATGTTCATACAGATAGCGGTGTAGATATTTCCATGTTCATCCAGATGGCTGTGTAGATATATCCATGTTCATACAGATAGCGGTGTAGATATTTCCATGTTCATCCAGATGGCTGTGTAGCTATTTCCATGTTCATCCAGTTGGCTGTGTAGCTATTTCCATGTTCATACAGATAGTGGTGTAGATATTTCCATGTTCATACAGATAGCGGTGTAGATATTTCCATGTTCATCCATACGGCTGTGTAGACATATCCATGTTCATAAAGATGGCGGTGAAGATATTTCCATGTTGATACAGATGGCTGTGTAGATATATCCATGTTCATACAGATGGCGGTGAAGATTTTTCCATGTTCATACAGATGGCGGTGTAGATATTTCCATGTTCATACAGATAGCGGTGCTGATATTTCCATGTTTATACAGGTAGCAGTGTAGATATTTCCATGTTTATACCGATAGCGGTGTAGATATTTCCATGTTTATACACATAGCGGTGTAGATATTTCCATGTTTATACAGATAGCGGTGTAGATATATCCATCTTAATACAGATGGTGGTGTAGATATTTATATGTTCATACAGATGGCGGTGAAGATATTTCCATGTTCATACAGATTTCGGTGAAGATATTTCCATGTTCACACAGATGGCAGTGTAGATACTTCCATGTTCATACTGATAGCGGTGCTGATATTTCCATGTTTATAAAGGTAGCGGTGTAGATATTTCCATGTTTATACAGATAGCCGTGTAGATATTGCCATGTTTATACACGTAGCGGTGTAGATATTTCCATGTTTATACAGATAGCGGTGTAGATATCTCCATCTTAATACAGATGGCGGTGCAGATATTTATATGTTCATTCAGATGGCGGTGCAGATATTTCCATGTTCATACAGATGGCGGTGTAGATATTTCCATGTTCATACAGATAGCAGTTTAGTTATTTCCATGTGTAAAGAGATAGCTGTGTAGATATTTCCATGTATATGCAGTTAGCTGTGTAGACATTTCCATTTTCAAGCAGATAGCGGTGTATATATTTCCCTGTTCAAACAGTTAGCGGTGTAGATATTTCCATGTTCATAAAGATAGCAGTGTAGATATTTCCATGTTTATACAGATAGCGGTGAAGATGTATGCATGTTTAAACAGATAGCGGTGTAGATATTTCCATGTTCATCCAGATGGCTGTGTAGATATATCCATGTTCATACAGATAGCAGTGTAGATATTTCCATGTTCATACAGATAGCGGTGCAGTTATTTCCATGTTCATCCAGATGGCTGTGTAGATATATCCATGTTCATACAGATGGCGGTGAAGATATTTCCATGTTCATACAGATAGCGGTGTAGATATTTCCATGTTCATACAGATAGCGGTGTAGATATTTCCATGTTCATACAGATAGCGGTGCAGATATTTCCATGTTCATCCAGATGGCTGTGTAGATATATCCATGTTCATACAGATAGCGGTGTAGATATTTCCATGTTCATCCAGATGGCTGTGTAGCTATTTCCATGTTCATACAGATAGTGGTGTAGATATTTCCATGTTCATACAGATAGCGATGTAGATATTTCCATGTTCATACAGATAGCCATGTAGATATTGCCATGTTCATACTGATAGCGGTGCTGATACTTCCATGTTTATACAGGTAGTGGTGTACATATTTCCGTGTTTATACAAGTAGCGGTGTAGATATTTCCATGTTCATATAGATAGCGGTGTAGATATTTCCATGTTTATACAGATAGCGGTGTAGATATCTCCTTCTTAATACAGATGGCGGTGTAGATATTTATATGTTCATACAGACGGCGGTGCAGATATTTCCATGTTCATACAGATGGTGGTGTAGATATTTCCATGTTGATACTGATAGCGGTCTGGATATTTCCATGTTTATACAGATAGCGGTGAAGATGTATGCATGTTTACACAGATAGTGGTGTAGATATTTCCATGTTCATACAGATAGCGGTGTAGATATTTCCATGATCATCCAGACGGCTGTGTAGACATATCCAGGTTCATACAGATGGCGGTGAAGATATTTCCATGTTGATACAGATGGCTGTGTAGATATATCCATGTTCATACAGATGGCGGTGAAGATTTTTCCATGTTCATACAGATGGCGGTGTAGATATTTCCATATTCATACAGATAGCGGTGCTGATATTTCCATGTTTATACAGGTAGCAGTGTAGATATTTCCATGTTTATACCGATAGCGGTGTAGATATTTCCATGTTTATACACATAGCGGTGTAGATATTTCCATGTTTATACAGATAGCGGTGTAGATATCTCCATCTTAATACAGATGGTGGTGTAGATATTTATATGTTCATACAGATGGCGGTGAAGATATTTCCATGTTCATACTGATGGCGGTGAAGATATTTCCATGTTCACACAGATGGCGGTGTAGATACTTCCATGTTCATACTGATAGCGGTGATGATATTTCCATGTTTATACAGGTAACGGTGTAGATATTTCCATGTTTATACAGATAGCGGTGTAGATATTTCCATGTTTTTACACATAGCTGTGTAGATATTTCCATGTTTATACAGATAGCGGTGTAGATATCTCCATCTTAATACAGATGGCGGTGAAGATATTTATATGTTCATTCAGATGGCGGTGCAGATATTTCCATGTTCATACAGATGGCGTTGTAGACATTTCCATGTTCATACAGATAGCGGTGTAGTTATTTCCATGTGTAAAGAGATAGCTGTGTAGATATTTCCATGTATATGCAGTTAGCTGTGTAGACATTTCCATTTTCAAGCAGATAGCGGTGTATATATTTCCCTGTTCAAACAGTTAGCGGTGTAGATATTTCCATGTTCATAAAGATAGCAGTGTAGATATTTCCATGTTTATACAGATAGCGGTGAAGATGTATGCATGTTTAAACAGATAGCGGTGTAGATATTTCCATGTTCATCCAGATGGCTGTGTAGATATATCCATGTTCATACAGATAGCAGTGTAGATATTTCCATGTTCATACAGATAGCGGTGCAGTTATTTCCATGTTCATCCAGATGGCTGTGTAGATATATCCATGTTCATACAGATGGCGGTGAAGATATTTCCATGTTCATACAGATAGCGGTGTAGATATTTCCATGTTCATACAGATAGCGGTGTAGATATTTCCATGTTCATACAGATAGCGGTGCAGATATTTCCATGTTCATCCAGATGGCTGTGTAGATATATCCATGTTCATACAGATAGCGGTGTAGATATTTCCATGTTCATCCAGATGGCTGTGTAGCTATTTCCATGTTCATACAGATAGTGGTGTAGATATTTCCATGTTCATACAGATAGCGATGTAGATATTTCCATGTTCATACAGATAGCCATGTAGATATTGCCATGTTCATACTGATAGCGGTGCTGATACTTCCATGTTTATACAGGTAGTGGTGTACATATTTCCGTGTTTATACAAGTAGCGGTGTAGATATTTCCATGTTCATATAGATAGCGGTGTAGATATTTCCATGTTTATACAGATAGCGGTGTAGATATCTCCTTCTTAATACAGATGGCGGTGTAGATATTTATATGTTCATAAAGATGGCGGTGCAGATATTTCCATGTTCATACAGATGGTGGTGTAGATATTTCCATGTTGATACTGATAGCGGTCTGGATATTTCCATGTTTATACAGATAGCGGTGAAGATGTATGCATGTTTACACAGATAGTGGTGTAGATATTTCCATGTTCATACAGATAGCGGTGTAGATATTTCCATGATCATCCAGACGGCTGTGTAGACATATCCAGGTTCATACAGATGGCGGTGAAGATATTTCCATGTTGATACAGATGGCTGTGTAGATATATCCATGTTCATACAGATGGCGGTGAAGATTTTTCCATGTTCATACAGATGGCGGTGTAGATATTTCCATATTCATACAGATAGCGGTGCTGATATTTCCATGTTTATACAGGTAGCAGTGTAGATATTTCCATGTTTATACAGATAGCGGTGTAGATATTTCCATGTTTATACACATAGCGGTGTAGATATTTCCATGTTTATACAGATAGCGGTGTAGATATCTCCATCTTAATACAGATGGTGGTGTAGATATTTATATGTTCATATAGATGGCGGTGAAGATATTTCCATGTTCATACAGATGGCGGTGAAGATATTTCCATGTTCACACAGATGGCGGTGTAGATACTTCCATGTTCATACTGATAGCGGTGATGATATTTCCATGTTTATACAGGTAACGGTGTAGATATTTCCATGTTTATACAGATAGCGGTGTAGATATTTCCATGTTTTTACACATAGCTGTGTAGATATTTCCATGTTTATACAGATAGCGGTGTAGATATCTCCATCTTAATACAGATGGCGGTGAAGATATTTATATGTTCTTTCAGATGGCGGTGCAGATATTTCCATGTTCATACAGATTGCGTTGTAGACATTTCCATGTCCATACAGATAGCGGTGTAGTTATTTCCATGTGTAAAGAGATAGCTGTGTAGATATTTCCATGTATATGCAGTTAGCTGTGTAGACATTTCCATTTTCAAGCAGATAGCGGTGTATATATTTCCCTGTTCAAACAGTTAGAGGTGTAGATATTTCCATGTTCATAAAGATAGCAGTGTAGATATTTCCATGTTTATACAGATAGCGGTGAAGATGTATGCATGTTTACACAGATAGCGGTCTAGATATTTCCATGTTCATCCAGATGGCTGTGTAGATATATCCATGTTCATACAGATAGCGGTGTAGATATTTCCATGTTCATACCCATAGCGGTGCAGATATTTCCATGTTCATCCAGATGGCTGTGTAGATATATCCATGTTCATACAGATGGCGGTGAAGATATTTCCATGTTCATACAGATAGCGGTGTAGATATTTCCATGTTCATACAGATAGCGGTGTAGATAATTCCATGTTCATACAGATAGCGGTGTAGATATTTCCATATTTATACAGATAGCGGTGTATGTATTTCCAAGTTCATACAGATAGCGGTGTAGATATTTCCATGTTCATCCAGATGGCTGTGTAGATATATCCATGTTCATTCAGATAGAGGTGTAGATATTTCCATGTTCGTCCATATGGGTGTGTAGCTATTTCCATGTTCATACAGATAGTGGTGTAGATATTTCCATGTTCATACAGATAGCGGTGTATGTATTTCCAAGTTCATACAGATAGCGGTGTAGATATTTCCATGTTCATCCAGACGGCTGTGTAGACATATCCATGTTCATACAGATGGCGGTGAAGATATTTCCATGTTGATACAGATGGCTGTGTCGATATATCCATGTTCATACAGATGGCGGTGAAGATTTTTCCATGTTCATACAGATGGCGGTGTAGATATTTCCATGTTCATACAGATAGCGGTGAAGATTCTTAAATGTTCATACAGATGGCGGTTTAGATACTTCAATGTTCATACTGATAGCGGTGCTGATATTTCCATGTTTATACAGGTAGCGGTGTACATATTTCCGTGTTTATACAGGTAACGGTGTAGATATTTCCATGTTCATATAGATAGCCGTGTAGATATTTCCATGTTTATACAGATAGCGGTGTAGATATCTCCTTCTTAATACAGATGGCGGTGTAGATATTTATATGTTCATACAGACGGCGGTGCAGATATTTCCATGTTCATACAGATGGTGGTGTAGATATTTCCATGTTGATGCAGATAGTGGTGTGGATATTTCCATGTTTATACAGATAGCGGTGAAGATGTATGCATGTTTACACAGATAGTGGTGTAGATATTTCCATGTTCATGCAGATAGCGGTGTAGATATTTCCATGTTTATCCAGACGGCTGTGTAGACATATCCATTTTCATACAATTGGCGGTGAAGATATTTCCATGTTGATACAGATGGCTGTGTAGATATATCCATGTTCATACAGATGGCGGTGAAGATTTTTCCATGTTCATACAGATGGCGGTGTAGATATTTCCATGTTCATACAGATAGCGGTGTAGTTATTTCCATGTGTAAGGAGATAGCTGTGTAGATATTTCCATGTATATGCAGTTAGCTGTGTAGACATTTCCATTTTGAAGCAGATAGCGGTGTATATATTTCCCTGTTCAAACAGTTAGAGGTGTAGATATTTCCATGTTCATAAAGATAGCAGTGCAGATATTTCTATGTTTATACAGATAGCGGTGAAGATGTATGCATGTTTACACAGATAGCGGTGTAGATATTTCCATGTTCATCCAGATGGCTGTGTAGATATATCCATGTTCATACAGATAGCGGTGTAGATATTTCCATGTTCATACAGATAGCGGTGCAGATATTTCCATGTTCATCCAGATGGCTGTTTAGATATATCCATGTTCATCCAGATGGCTGTGTAGATATATCCATGTTCATACAGATGGCGGTGAAGATATTTCCATGTTCATACAGATAGCTGTGTAGATATTTCCATATTCATACAGATAGCAGTGTATGTATTTCCATGTTCATACAGATAGCGGTGTAGATATTTCCATGTTCATCCAGATGGCTGTGTAGATATATCCATGTTCATACAGATAGCGGTGTAGATATTTCCATGTTCATCCAGATGGCTGTGTAGCTATTTCCATGTTCATACAGATAGTGGTGTAGATATTTCCATGTTCGTACAGATAGCGATGTAGATATTTCCATGTTCATACAGATAGCCGTGTAGATATTGCCATGTTCATACCGATAGCGGTGCTGATACTTCCATGTTTATACAGGTAGCGGTGTACATATTTCCTTGGCATACAGGTAGCGGTGTAGATATTTCCATGTTCATATAGATAGCGGTGTAGATATTTCCATGTTTATACAGATAGCGGTGTAGATATCTCCTTCTTAATACAGATGGCGGTGTAGTTATTTATATGTTCATACAGACGGCGGAGCAGATATTTCCATGTTCATACAGATGGTTGTGTAGATATTTCCATGTTCATACAGATAGCGGTGTGGATATTTCCATGTTTATACAGATAGCAGTGAAGATGTATGCATGTTTACACAGATAGTGGTGTAGATATTTCCATGTTCATACAGATAGCGGTGTAGATATTTCCATGTTCATCCATACGGCTGTGTAGACATATCCATGTTCGTAAAGATTGCCGTGAAGGTATTTCCATGTTGATACAGATGGCTGTGTAGATATATCCATGTTCATACAGATGGCGGTGAAGATTTTTCCATGTTCATACAGATGGCGGTGTAGATATTTCCATGTTCATACAGATAGCGGTGCTGATATTTCCATCTTAATACAGATGGTGGTGTAGATATTTATATGTTCATACAGATGGCGGTGCAGATATTTCCATGTTCATACAGATGGCGGTGAAGTTATTTCCATGTTCACACAGATGGCAGTGTAGATACTTCCATGTTCATACTGATAGCGGTGCTGATATTTCCATGTTTATACAGGTAGCGGTGTAGATATTTCCATGTTTATACAGATAGCCGTGTAGATATTGCCATGTTTATACACGTAGCGGTGTAGATATTTCCATGTTTATACAGATAGCGGTGTAGATATCTCCATCTTAATACAGATGGCGGTGTAGATAATTATATGTTCATTCAGATGGCGGTGCAGATATTTCCATGTTCATACAGATGGCGGTGTAGATATTTCCATGTTCATACAGATAGCGGTGTAGTTATTTCCATGTGTAAAGAGATAGCTGTGTAGATATTTCCATGTATATGCAGATAGCTGTGTTGCCATTTCCATTTTCAAGCAGATAGTGGTGTATATATTTCCCTGTTCAAACAGTTAGCGGTGTAGATATTTCCATGTTCATAAAGATAGCAGTGAAGATATTTCCATGTTTATACAGATAGCGGTGAAGATGTATGCATGTTTACACACATAGCGGTGTAGATATTTCCATGTTAATCCAGATGGCTCTGTAGATATATCCATGTTCATACAGATAGCGGTGTAGATATTTCCAAGTTCATACAGATAGCGGTGCAGATATTTCCATGTTCATCCAGATGGCTGTGTAGATATATCCATGTTCATACAGATGGCGGTGAAGATATTTCCATGTTCATACAGATAGCGGTGTAGATATTTCCATGTTCATACAGATAGCGGTGTAGATATTTCCATGTTCATACAGATAGCGGTGGATGTATTTCCATGTTCATACAGATAGCGGTGTAGATATTTCCATGTTCATCCAGATGGCTGTGTAGATATATCCATGTTCATACAGATAGCGGTGTAGATATTTCCATGTTCATCCAGATGGCTGTGTAGCTATTTCCATGTTCATACAGATAGTGGTGTAGATATTTCCATGTTCATACAGATAGCGATGTAGATATTTCCATGTTCACACAGATAGCCTTGTAGATATTGCCATGTTCATACCGATAGCGGTGCTGATACTTCCATGTTTATACAGGTAGCGTTGTACATATTTCCGTGTTTATACAGGTAACCGTGTAGATATTTCCATGTTCATATAGATAGCGGTGTAGATATTTCCATGTTTATACAGATAGCGGTGTAGATATCTCCTTCTAATACAGATGGCGGTGTAGATATTTATATGTTCATACAGACGGCGGTGCAGATATTTCCATGTTCATACAGATGGTGGTGTAGATATTTCCATGTTCATACAGATAGCGGTGTGGATATTTCCATGTTTATACAGATAGCGGTGAAGATGTATGCATGTTTACACAGATAGTGGTGCAGATATTTCCATGTTCATACAGATAGCGGTGTAGATATTTCCATGTTCATCCAGACGGCTGTGTAGACATATCCATGTTCATACAGATGGCGGTGAAGATATTTCCATGTTGATACAGATGGCTGTGTAGATATATCCATGTTCATACAGATGGCGGTGAAGATTTTTCCATGTTCATACAGATGGCGGTGTAGATATTTCCATGTTCATACAGATAGCGGTGCTGATATTTCCATGTTTATACAGGTAGCAGTGTAGATATTTACATGTTTATACAGATAGCGGTGTAGATATTTCCATGTTTATACACATAGCGGTGTAGATATTTCCATGTTTATACAGATAGCGGTGTAGTTATCTCCATCTTAATACAGATGGTGGTGTAGATATTTATATGTTCCTACAGATGGCGGTGGAGATATTTCCATGTTCATACAGATGGCGGTGAAGATATTTCCATGTTCACACAGATGGCGGTGTAGATACTTCCATGTTCATACTGATAGCGGTGCTGATATTTCCATGTTTATACAGGTAGCGGTGTAGTTATTTCCATGTTTATACAGATGGCGGTGTAGAGATTTCCATGTTTATAAACATAGCGGTGTAGATATTTCCATGTTTATACAGATAGCGGTGTAGATATCTCCATCTTAATACAAATGGCGGTGCAGATATTTATATGTTCATTCAGATGGCGGTTCAGATATTTCCATGTTCATACAGATGGCGGTGTAGATATTTCCATGTTCATACAGATAGCGGTGTACTTATTTCCATGTGTAAAGAGATAGCTGTGTAGATATTTCCATGTATATGCAGTTAGCTGTGTAGACATTTCCATTTTCAAGCAGATAGCGGTGTATATATTTCCCTATTCAATCAGATAGCGGTGTAGATATTTCCATGTTCATAAAGATAGCAGTGTAGATATTTCCATGTTTATACAGATAGCGGTGAAGATGTATGCATGTTTACACAGATAGCGGTGTAGATATTTCCATGTTCATCCAGATGGCTGTGTAGATATATCCATGTTCATACAGATAGCGGTGTAGATATTTCCATGTTCATACAGATAGCGGTGCAGTTATTTCCATGTTCATCCAGATGGCTGTGTAGATATATCCATGTTCATACAGATGGCGGTGAAGATATTTCCATGTTCATACGGATAGCGGTGTAGATATTTCCATGTTCATACAGATAGCGTTGTAGATATTGCCATGTTCATACCGATAGCGGTGCTGATACTTCCATGTTTATACAGGTAGCGGTGTACATATTTCCGTGTTTATACAGGTAGCGGTGTAGATATTTCCATGTTCATACAGATAGCGGTGTAGATATTTCCATGTTTATACAGATAGCGGTGTAGATATCTCTTTCTTAATACAGATGGCGGTGTAGATATTTATATGTTCATACAGATGGCGGTGCAGATATTTCCATGTTCATACAGATGGTGGTGTAGATATTTCCATGTTTATAGAGATAGCGGTGTAGTTATTTCCACGTGCAAAGAGATAGCTGTGTAGATATTTCCATGTATATGCAGATAGCTGTGTAGATATTTCCATTTTCATGCAGATAGCGGTGTAGATATTTCCATGTTCAAACAGATAGCGGTGTAGATATTTCCATGTTCATACAGATAGCAGTGTAGATATTTCCATGTTTATACAGATAGCGGTGAAGATGTATGCATGTTTACACAGATAGCGGTGTAGATATTTCCATGTTCATACAGATAGCGGTGTAGATATTTCCATGTTCATCCAGATGGCTGTTTAGATATATCCATGTTCATCCAGATGGCTGTGTAGATATATCCATGTTCATACAGATGGCGGTGAAGATATTTCCATGTTCATACAGATAGCGTTGTAGATATTTCCATATTCATACAGATAGCAGTGTATGTATTTCCATGTTAATACAGATAGCGGTGTAGGTATTTCCATGTTCATCCAGATGGCTGTGTAGATATATCCATATTCATACAGATAGCGGTGTAGATATTTCCATGTTCATCCAGATGGCTGTGTAGCTATTTCCATGTTCGTACAGATAGTGGTGTAGATATTTCCATGTTCATACAGATAGCGGTGTAGATATTTCCATGTTCATACAGATAGCAGTGTAGATATTGCCATGTTCATACTGATAGCGGTGCTGATACTTCCATGTTTATACAGGTAGCGGTGTACATACTTCCGTGTTTATACAGGTAGCGGTGTAGATATTTCCATGTTCATACAGATAGCGGTGTAGATATTTCCATGTTTATACAGATAGCGGTGTAGATATCTCCTTCTTAATACAGATGGCGGTGTAGATATTTATATGTTCATACAGATGGCGGTGCAGATATTTCCATGTTCATACAGATGGTGGTGTAGATATTTCCATGTTTATAGAGATAGCGGTGTAGTTATTTCCATGTGCAAAGAGATAGCTGTGTAGATATTTCCATGTATATGCAGATAGCTGTGTAGATATTTCCATTTTCATGCACATAGCGGTGTAGATATTTCCATGTTCAAACAGATAGCGGTGTAGATATTTCCATGTTTATACAGATAGCGGTGTAGATATCTCCTTCTAATACAGATGGCGGTGTAGATATTTATATGTTCATACAGACGGCGGTGCAGATATTTCCATGTTCATACAGATGGTGGTGTAGATATTTCCATGTTCATACAGATAGCGGTGTGGATATTTCCATGTTTATACAGATAGCGGTGAAGATGTATGCATGTTTACACAGATAGTGGTGCAGATATTTCCATGTTCATACAGATAGCGGTGTAGATATTTCCATGTTCATCCAGACGGCTGTGTAGACATATCCATGTTCATACAGATGGCGGTGAAGATATTTCCATGTTGATACAGATGGCTGTGTAGATATATCCATGTTCATACAGATGGCGGTGAAGATTTTTCCATGTTCATACAGATGGCGGTGTAGATATTTCCATGTTCATACAGATAGCGGTGCTGATATTTCCATGTTTATACAGGTAGCAGTGTAGATATTTACATGTTTATACAGATAGCGGTGTAGATATTTCCATGTTTATACACATAGCGGTGTAGATATTTCCATGTTTATACAGATAGCGGTGTAGTTATCTCCATCTTAATACAGATGGTGGTGTAGATATTTATATGTTCCTACAGATGGCGGTGGAGATATTTCCATGTTCATACAGATGGCGGTGAAGATATTTCCATGTTCACACAGATGGCGGTGTAGATACTTCCATGTTCATACTGATAGCGGTGCTGATATTTCCATGTTTATACAGGTAGCGGTGTAGTTATTTCCATGTTTATACAGATGGCGGTGTAGAGATTTCCATGTTTATAAACATAGCGGTGTAGATATTTCCATGTTTATACAGATAGCGGTGTAGATATCTCCATCTTAATACAAATGGCGGTGCAGATATTTATATGTTCATTCAGATGGCGGTTCAGATATTTCCATGTTCATACAGATGGCGGTGTAGATATTTCCATGTTCATACAGATAGCGGTGTACTTATTTCCATGTGTAAAGAGATAGCTGTGTAGATATTTCCATGTATATGCAGTTAGCTGTGTAGACATTTCCATTTTCAAGCAGATAGCGGTGTATATATTTCCCTATTCAATCAGATAGCGGTGTAGATATTTCCATGTTCATAAAGATAGCAGTGTAGATATTTCCATGTTTATACAGATAGCGGTGAAGATGTATGCATGTTTACACAGATAGCGGTGTAGATATTTCCATGTTCATCCAGATGGCTGTGTAGATATATCCATGTTCATACAGATAGCGGTGTAGATATTTCCATGTTCATACAGATAGCGGTGCAGTTATTTCCATGTTCATCCAGATGGCTGTGTAGATATATCCATGTTCATACAGATGGCGGTGAAGATATTTCCATGTTCATACGGATAGCGGTGTAGATATTTCCATGTTCATACAGATAGCGTTGTAGATATTGCCATGTTCATACCGATAGCGGTGCTGATACTTCCATGTTTATACAGGTAGCGGTGTACATATTTCCGTGTTTATACAGGTAGCGGTGTAGATATTTCCATGTTCATACAGATAGCGGTGTAGATATTTCCATGTTTATACAGATAGCGGTGTAGATATCTCTTTCTTAATACAGATGGCGGTGTAGATATTTATATGTTCATACAGATGGCGGTGCAGATATTTCCATGTTCATACAGATGGTGGTGTAGATATTTCCATGTTTATAGAGATAGCGGTGTAGTTATTTCCACGTGCAAAGAGATAGCTGTGTAGATATTTCCATGTATATGCAGATAGCTGTGTAGATATTTCCATTTTCATGCAGATAGCGGTGTAGATATTTCCATGTTCAAACAGATAGCGGTGTAGATATTTCCATGTTCATACAGATAGCAGTGTAGATATTTCCATGTTTATACAGATAGCGGTGAAGATGTATGCATGTTTACACAGATAGCGGTGTAGATATTTCCATGTTCATACAGATAGCGGTGTAGATATTTCCATGTTCATCCAGATGGCTGTTTAGATATATCCATGTTCATCCAGATGGCTGTGTAGATATATCCATGTTCATACAGATGGCGGTGAAGATATTTCCATGTTCATACAGATAGCGGTGTAGATATTTCCATATTCATACAGATAGCAGTGTATGTATTTCCATGTTAATACAGATAGCGGTGTAGGTATTTCCATGTTCATCCAGATGGCTGTGTAGATATATCCATATTCATACAGATAGCGGTGTAGATATTTCCATGTTCATCCAGATGGCTGTGTAGCTATTTCCATGTTCGTACAGATAGTGGTGTAGATATTTCCATGTTCATACAGATAGCGGTGTAGATATTTCCATGTTCATACAGATAGCAGTGTAGATATTGCCATGTTCATACTGATAGCGGTGCTGATACTTCCATGTTTATACAGGTAGCGGTGTACATACTTCCGTGTTTATACAGGTAGCGGTGTAGATATTTCCATGTTCATACAGATAGCGGTGTAGATATTTCCATGTTTATACAGATAGCGGTGTAGATATCTCCTTCTTAATACAGATGGCGGTGTAGATATTTATATGTTCATACAGATGGCGGTGCAGATATTTCCATGTTCATACAGATGGTGGTGTAGATATTTCCATGTTTATAGAGATAGCGGTGTAGTTATTTCCATGTGCAAAGAGATAGCTGTGTAGATATTTCCATGTATATGCAGATAGCTGTGTAGATATTTCCATTTTCATGCACATAGCGGTGTAGATATTTCCATGTTCAAACAGATAGCGGTGTAGATATTTCCATGTTTATACAGATAGCGGTGTAGATATCTCCTTCTAATACAGATGGCGGTGTAGATATTTATATGTTCATACAGACGGCGGTGCAGATATTTCCATGTTCATACAGATGGTGGTGTAGATATTTCCATGTTCATACAGATAGCGGTGTGGATATTTCCATGTTTATACAGATAGCGGTGAAGATGTATGCATGTTTACACAGATAGTGGTGCAGATATTTCCATGTTCATACAGATAGCGGTGTAGATATTTCCATGTTCATCCAGAAGGCTGTGTAGACATATCCATGTTCATACAGATGGCGGTGAAGATATTTCCATGTTGATACAGATGGCTGTGTAGATATATCCATGTTCATAAAGATGGCGGTGAGGATTTTTCCATGTTCATACAGATGGCGGTGTAGATATTTCCATGTTCATACAGATAGCGGTGCTGATATTTCCATGTTTATACAGGTAGCAGTGTAGATATTTACATGTTTATACAGATAGCGGTGTAGATATTTCCATGTTTATACACATAGCGGTGTAGATATTTCCAAGTTTATACAGATAGCGGTGTAGATATCTCCATCTTAATACAGATGGTGGTGTAGATATTTATATGTTCCTACAGATGGCGGTGGAGATATTTCCATGTTCATACAGATGGCGGTGAAGATATTTCCATGTTCACACAGATGGCGGTGTAGATATTTCCATGTTCATACAGATAGCGGTGTAGATATTTCCATGTTTATACAGGTAGCTGTGTATATATTTCCATGTTTATACAGATAGCGGTGTAGATATTTCCATGTTTATATAGGTAGCGGTGTAGATATTTCCATGTTTATACAGATAGCGGTGTAGATATCTCCATCTTAATACGGATGGCGGTGCAGATATTTATATGTTCATTCAGATGGCGGTGCAGATATTTCCATGTTCATACAGATGGCGGTGTAGATATTTCCATGTTCATACAGATAGCGGTGTACTTATTTCCATGTGTAAAGAGATAGCTGTGTAGATATTTCCATGTATATGCAGTTAGCTGTGTAGACATTTCCATTTTCAAGCAGATAGCGGTGTATATATTTCCCTATTCAATCAGTTAGCGGTGTAGATATTTCCATGTTCATAAATATAGCAGTGTAGATATTTCCATGTTTATACAGATAGCGGTGAAGATGTATGCATGTTTACACAGATAGCGGTGTAGATATTTCCATGTTCATCCAGATGGCTGTGTAGATATATCCATGTTCATACAGATAGCGGTGTAGATATTTCCATGTTCATACAGATAGCGGTGCAGTTATTTCCATGTTCATCCAGATGGCTGTGTAGATATATCCATGTTCATACAGATGGCGGTGAAGATATTTCCATGTTCATACGGATAGCGGTGTAGATATTTCCATGTTCATACAGATAGCATTGTAGTTATTGCCATGTTCATACCGATAGCAGTGCTGATACTTCCATGTTTATACAGGTAGTGGTGTACATATTTCCGTGTTTATACAGGTAGCGGTGTAGATATTTCCATGTTCATACAGATAGCGGTGTAGATATTTCCATGTTTATACAGATAGCGGTGTAGATATCTCCTTCTTAATACAGATGGCGGTGTAGATATTTATATGTTCATACAGATGGCGGTGCAGATATTTCCATGTTCATACAGATGGTGGTGTAGATATTTCCATGTTTATAGAGATAGCGGTGTAGTTATTTCCACGTGCAAAGAGATAGCTGTGTAGATATTTCCATGTATAAGCAGATAGCTGTGTAGATATTTCCATTTTCGTGCAGATAGCGGTGTAGATATTTCCATGTTCAAACAGATAGCGGTGTAGATATTTCCATGTTCATACAGATAGCAGTGTAGATATTTCCATGTTTATACAGATAGCGGTGAAGATGTATGCATGTTTACACAGATAGCGGTGTAGATATTTCCATGTTCATACAGATAGCGGTGTAGATATTTCCATGTTCATCCAGATGGCTGTTTAGATATATCCATGTTCATCCAGATGGCTGTGTAGATATATCCATGTTCATACAGATGGCGGTGAAGATATTTCCATGTTCATACAGATTGCGGTGTAGATATTTCCATATCCATACAGATAGCTGTGTATGTATTTCCATGTTCATACAGATAGCGGTGTAGATATTTCCATGTTCATCCAGATGGCTGTGTAGATATATCCATATTCATACAGATAGCGGTGTAGATATTTCCATGTTCATCCAGATGGCTGTGTAGCTATTTCCATGTTCGTACAGATAGTGGTGTAGATATTTCCATGTTCATACAGATAGCGGTGTAGATATTTCCATGTTCATACAGATAGCAGTGTAGATATTGCCATGTTCATACCGATAGCGGTGCTGATACTTCCATGTTTATACAGGTAGCGGTGTACATACTTCCGTGTTTATACAGGTAGCGGTGTAGATATTTCCATGTTCATACAGATAGCGGTGTAGATATTTCCATGTTTATACAGATAGCGGTGTAGATATCTCCTTCTTAATACAGATGGCGGTGTAGATATTTATATGTTCATACAGATGGCGGTGCAGATATTTCCATGTTCATACAGATGGTGGTGTAGATATTTCCATGTTTATAGAGATAGCGGTGTAGTTATTTCCATGTGCAAAGAGATAGCTGTGTAGATATTTCCATGTATATGCAGATAGCTGTTTAGATATTTCCATTTTCATGCACATAGCGGTGTAGATATTTCCATGTTCAAACAGATAGCGGTGTAGATATTTCCATGTTTATACAGATAGCGGTGTAGATATCTCCTTCTAATACAGATGGCGGTGTAGATATTTATATGTTCATACAGACGGCGGTGCAGATATTTCCATGTTCATACAGATGGTGGTGTAGATATTTCCATGTTCATACAGATAGCGGTGTGGATATTTCCATGTTTATACAGATAGCGGTGAAGATGTATGCATGTTTACACAGATAGTGGTGCAGATATTTCCATGTTCATACAGATAGCGGTGTAGATATTTCCATGTTCATCCAGACGGCTGTGTAGACATATCCATGTTCATACAGATGGCGGTGAAGATATTTCCATGTTGATACAGATGGCTGTGTAGATATATCCATGTTCATAAAGATGGCGGTGAAGATTTTTCCATGTTCATACAGATGGCGGTGTAGATATTTCCATGTTCATACAGATAGCGGTGCTGATATTTCCATGTTTATACAGGTAGCAGTGTAGATATTTACATGTTTATACAGATAGCGGTGTAGATATTTCCATGTTTATACACATAGCGGTGTAGATATTTCCATGTTTATACAGATAGCGGTGTAGATATCTCCATCTTAATACAGATGGTGGTGTAGATATTTATATGTTCCTACAGATGGCGGTGGAGATATTTCCATGTTCATACAGATGGCGGTGAAGATATTTCCATGTTCACACAGATGGCGGTGTCGATATTTCCATGTTCATACAGATAGCGGTGTAGATATTTCCATGTTTATACAGGTAGCTGTGTATATATTTCCATGTTTATACAGATAGCGGTGTAGATATTTCCATGTTTATATAGGTAGCGGTGTAGATATTTCCATGTTTATACAGATAGCGGTGTAGATATCTCCATCTTAATACAGATGGCGGTGCAGATATTTATATGTTCATTCAGATGGCGGTGCAGATATTTCCATGTTCATACAGATGGCGGTGTAGATATTTCCATGTTCATACAGATAGCGGTGTACTTATTTCCATGTGTAAAGAGATAGCTGTGTAGATATTTCCATGTATATGCAGTTAGCTGTGTAGACATTTCCATTTTCAAGCAGATAGCGGTGTATATATTTCCCTATTCAATCAGTTAGCGGTGTAGATATTTCCATGTTCATAAAGATAGCAGTGTAGATATTTCCATGTTTATACAGATAGCGGTGAAGATGTATGCATGTTTACACAGATAGCGGTGTAGATATTTCCATGTTCATCCAGATGGCTGTGTAGATATATCCATGTTCATACAGATAGCGGTGTAGATATTTCCATGTTCATACAGATAGCGGTGCAGTTATTTCCATGTTCATCCAGATGGCTGTGTAGATATATCCATGTTCATACAGATGGCGGTGAAGATATTTCCATGTTCATACGGATAGCGGTGTAGATATTTCCATGTTCATACAGATAGCATTGTAGATATTGCCATGTTCATACCGATAGCGGTGCTGATACTTCCATGTTTATTCAGGTAGCGGTGTACATATTTCCGTGTTTATACAGGTAGCGGTGTAGATATTTCCATGTTCATACAGATAGCGGTGTAGATATTTCCATGTTTATACAGATAGCGGTGTAGATATCTCCTTCTTAATACAGATGGCGGTGTAGATATTTATATGTTCATACAGATGGCGGTGCAGATATTTCCATGTTCATACAGATGGTGGTGTAGATATTTCCATGTTTATAGAGATAGCGGTGTAGTTATTTCCACGTGCAAAGAGATAGCTGTGTAGATATTTCCATGTATAAGCAGATAGCTGTGTAGATATTTCCATTTTCATGCAGATAGCGGTGTAGATATTTCCATGTTCAAACAGATAGCGGTGTAGATATTTCCATGTTCATACAGATAGCAGTGTAGATATTTCCATGTTTATACAGATAGCGGTGAAGATGTATGCATGTTTACACAGATAGCGGTGTAGATATTTCCATGTTCATACAGATAGCGGTGTAGATATTTCCATGTTCATCCAGATGGCTGTTTAGATATATCCATGTTCATCCAGATGGCTGTGTAGATATATCCATGTTCATACAGATGGCGGTGAAGATATTTCCATGTTCATACAGATAGCGGTGTAGATATTTCCATATCCATACAGATAGCTGTGTATGTATTTCCATGTTCATACAGATAGCAGTGTAGATATTTCCATGTTCATCCAGATGGCTGTGTAGATATATCCATATTCATACAGATAGCGGTGTAGATATTTCCATGTTCATCCAGATGGCTGTGTAGTTATTTCCATGTTCGTACAGATAGTGGTGTAGATATTTCCATGTTCATACAGATAGCGGTGTAGATATTTCCATGTTCATACAGATAGCAGTGTAGATATTGCCATGTTCATACCGATAGCGGTGCTGATACTTCCATGTTTATACAGGTAGCGGTGTACATACTTCCGTGTTTATACAGGTAGCGGTGTAGATATTTCCATGTTCATACAGATAGCGGTGTAGATATTTCCATGTTTATACAGATAGCGGTGTAGATATCTCCTTCTTAATACAGATGGCGGTGTAGATATTTATATGTTCATACAGATGGCGGTGCAGATATTTCCATGTTCATACAGATGGTGGTGTAGATATTTCCATGTTTATAGAGATAGCGGTGTAGTTATTTCCATGTGCAAAGAGATAGCTGTGGAGATATTTCCATGTATATGCAGATAGCTGTGTAGATATTTCCATTTTCATGCACATAGCGGTGTAGATATTTCCATGTTCAAACAGATAGCGGTGTAGATATTTCCATGTTCATACAGATAGCGGTGTGGATATTTCCATGTTTATACAGATAGCAGTGAAGATGTATGCATGTTTACACAGATAGCGGTGTAGATATTTCCATGTTCATACAGATAGCGGTGTAGATATTTCCATGTTCATCCAGACGGCTGTGTAGACATATCCATGTTCATACAGATGGCGGTGAAGATATTTTCATGTTCATACAGATGGCTGTGTAGATATATCCATGTTCATACAGATGGCGGTGAAGATTTTTCCATGTTCATACAGATAGCGGTGTAGATATTTCCATATTCATACAGATAGCAGTGTATGTATTTCCATGTTCATACAGATAGCGGTGTAGATATTTCCATGTTCATCCAGATGGCTGTGTAGATATATCCATATTCATACAGATAGCGGTGTAGATATTTCCATGTTCATCCAGATGGCTGTGTAGCTATTTCCATGTTCGTACAGATAGTGGTGTAGATATTTCCATGTTCATACAGATAGCGGTGTAGATATTTCCAGGTTCATACAGATAGCAGTGTAGATATTGCCATGTTCATACTGATAGCGGTGCTGATACTTCCATGTTTATACAGGTAGCGGTGTACATACTTCCGTGTTTATACAGGTAGCGGTGTAGATATTTCCATGTTCATACAGATAGCGGTGTAGATATTTCCATGTTTATACAGATAGCGGTGTAGATATCTCCTTCTAATACAGATGGCGGTGTAGATATTTATATGTTCATACAGACGGCGGTGCAGATATTTCCATGTTCATACAGATGGTGGTGTAGATATTTCCATGTTCATACAGATAGCGGTGTGGATATTTCCATGTTTATACAGATAGCGGTGAAGATGTATGCATGTTTACACAGATAGTGGTGCAGATATTTCCATGTTCATACAGATAGCGGTGTAGATATTTCCATGTTCATCCAGACGGCTGTGTAGACATATCCATGTTCATACAGATGGCGGTGAAGATATTTCCATGTTGATACAGATGGCTGTGTAGATATATCCATGTTCATACAGATGGCGGTGAAGATTTTTCCATGTTCATACAGATGGCGGTGTAGATTTTTCCATGTTCATACAGATGGCGGTGTAGATATTTCCATGTTTATACACATAGCGGTGTAGATATTTCCATGTTTATACAGATAGCGGTGTAGATATCTCCATCTTAATACAGATGGTGGTGTAGATATTTATATGTTCCTACAGATGGCGGTGGAGATATTTCCATGTTCATACAGATGGCGGTGAAGATATTTCCATGTTCACACAGATGGCGGTGTAGATACTTCCATGTTCATACTGATAGCGGTGCTGATATTTCCATGTTTATACTGGTAGCGGTGTAGTTATTTCCATGTTTATACAGATGGCGGTGTAGATATTTCCATGTTTATACACATAGCGGTGTAGATATTTCCATGTTTATACAGATAGCGGTGTAGATATCTCCATCTTAATACAGATGGCGGTGCAGATATTTATATGTTCATTCAGATGGCGGTGCAGATATTTCCATGTTCATACAGATGGCGGTGTAGATATTTCCATGTTCATACAGATAGCAGTGTACTTATTTCCATGTGTAAAGAGATAGCTGTGTAGATATTTCCATGTATATGCAGTTAGCTGTCTAGACATTTCCATTTTCAAGCAGATAGCGGTGTATATATTTCCCTATTCAATCAGTTAGCGGTGTAGATATTTCCATGTTCATAAAGATAGCAGTGTAGATATTTCCATGTTTATACAGATAGCGGTGAAGAATTATGCATGTTTACACAGATAGCGGTGTAGATATTTCCATGTTCATCCAGATGGCTGTGTAGATATATCCATGTTCATACAGATAGCGGTGTAGATATTTCCATGTTCATACAGATAGCGGTGCAGTTATTTCCATGTTCATCCAGATGGCTGTGTAGATATATCCATGTTCATACAGATGGCGGTGAAGATATTTCCATGTTCATACGGATAGCGGTGTAGATATTTCCATGTTCATACAGATAGCGTTGTAGATATTGCCATGTTCATACCGATAGCGGTGCTGATACTTCCATGTTTATACAGGTAGCGGTGTACATATTTCCGTGTTTATACAGGTAGCGGTGTAGATATTTCCATGTTCATACAGATAGCGGTGTAGATATTTCCATGTTTATACAGATAGCGGTGTAGATATCTCCTTCTTAATACAGATGGTGGTGTAGATATTTATATGTTCATACAGATGGCGGTGCAGATATTTCCATGTTCATACAGATGGTGGTGTAGATATTTCCATGTTTATAGAGATAGCGGTGTAGTTATTTCCACGTGCAAAGAGATAGCTGTGTAGATATTTCCATGTATATGCAGATAGCTGTGTAGATATTTCCATTTTCATGCAGATAGCGGTGTAGATATTTCCATGTTCAAACAGATAGCGGTGTAGATATTTCCATGTTCATACAGATAGCAGTGTAGATATTTCCATGTTTATACAGATAGCGGTGAAGATGTATGCATGTTTACACAGATAGCGGTGTAGATATTTCCATGTTCATACAGATAGCGGTGTAGATATTTCCATGTTCATCCAGATGGCTGTTTAGATATATCCATGTTCATCCTGATGGCTGTGTAGATATATCCATGTTCATACAGATGGCGGTGAAGATATTTCCATGTTCATACAGATAGCGGTGTAGATATTTCCATGTTCATACAGATAGCGGTTTATGTATTTCCATGTTCATACAGATAGCGGTGTATGTATTTCCATGTTCATACAGATAGCGGTGTAGATATTTCCATGTTCATCCAGATGGCTGTGTAGATATTCCCATGTTCATCCAGATGGCTGTGTAGCTATTTCCATGTTCATACAGATAGCCGTGTAGATATTGCCATGTTCATACCGATAATTGTGCTGATACTTCCATGTTTATACAGGTAGCGGTGTACATATTTCCGTGTTTATACAGGTAGTGGTGTAGATATTTCCATGTTCATACAGATTGCGGTGTAGATATTTCCATGTTTATACAGATAGCGGTGTAGATATCTCATTCTTAATACAGATGGCGGTGTAGATATTTATATGTTCATACAGATGGCGGTGTAGATATTTCCATGTTCATACAGATGGTGGTGTAGATATTTCCATGTTCATACAGATAGCGGTGTGGATATTTCCATGTTTATACAGATAGCGGTGAAGATGTATGCATGTTTACACAGATAGCGGTGTAGATATTTCCATGTTCATACAGATAGCGGTGTATATATTTCCATGTTCTTCCAGACGGCTGTGTAGACATATCCATGTTCATACAGATGGCTGTGAAGATATTTCCATGTTCATACAGATGGCTATGTAGATATATCCATGTTCATACAGATGGCGGTGAAGATTTTTCCATGTTCATACAGATGGCGGTGTAGATATTTCAATGTTCATACAGAGTGCGGTGCTGATATTTCCATGTTTATACAGGTAGCAGTGTAGATATTTCCATGTTTATACAGATAGCGGTGTAGATATTTCCATGTTTATACACATAGCGGTGTAGATATTTCCATGTTTATACAGATAGCGGTGTAGGTATCTCCATCTTAATACAGATGGCGGTGTAGATATTTATATGTTCATACAGATGGCGGTGCAGATATTTCCATGATCATACAGATGGCGGTGAAGATATTTCCATGTTCATACAGATGGCGGTGTAGATATTACCAGGTTTACAGAGATAGCGGTGTAGTTATTTACATGTGTAAAGAGATAGCTGTGTAGATATTTCCATGTATATGCAGATAGCTGTGTAGATATTTCCATTTTCATGCAGATAGCGGTGTAGATATTTCCATGTTCAAACAGATAGCAGTGTAGATATTTCCATGTTTATAAAGATAGCGGTGAAGATGTATGCATGTTTACACAGATAGCGGTGTAGATCTTTCCATGTTCATACAGATAGCGGTGTAGATATCTCCATCTTAATACAGATGGTGGTGTAGATATTTATATGTTCATACAGATGGCGGTGCAGATATTTCCATGTTCATACAGATGGCAGTGAAGATATTTCCATGTTCACACAGATGGCGGTGTAGATACTTCCACGTTCATACTGATAGCGGTGCTGATATTTCCATGTTTATACAGGTAGCGGTGTAGTTATTTCCATGTTTATACAGATGGCGGTGTAGATATTTCCATGTTTATACACATAGCGGTGTAGATATTTCCATGTTTATATAGATAGCGGTGTAGATATCTCCATCTTAATACAGATGACGGTGCAGATATTTATATGTTCATTCAGATGGCGGCGCAGATATTTCCATGTTCATACAGATGGCGGTGTAGATATTTCCATGTTCATACAGATAGCGGTGTACTTATTTCCATGTGTAAAGAGATAGCTGTGTAGATATTTCCATGTATATGCAGTTAGCTGTGTGGACATTTCCATTTTCAAGCAGATGACGGTGTATATATTTCCCTGTTCAATCAGTTAGCGGTGTAGATATTTCCATGTTCATAAAGATAGCAGTGTAGATATTTCCATGTTTATACAGATAGCGGTGAAGATGTATGCATGTTTACACAGATAGCGGTGTAGATATTTCCATGTTCATCCAGATGGCTGTGTAGATATATCCATGTTCATACAGATAGCGGTGAAGGTGTATGCATGTTTACACAGATAGCGGTGTAGATATTTCCATGTTCATCCAGATGGCTGTGTAGATATATCCATGTTCATACAGATAGCGGTGTAGATATTTCCATGTTCATACAGATAGCGGTGCAGTTATTTCCATGTTCATCCAGATGGCTGTGTAGATATATCCATGTTCATACAGATGGCGGTGAAGATATTTCCATGTTCATACAGATAGCGGTGTAGATATTTCCATGTTTATACAGATAGCGGTGTAGATATTTCCATGTTTATACATGTAGCGGTGTAGATATTTCCATGTTTATACAGATAGCGGTGTAGATATCTCCATCTAAATACAGATGGCGGTGTAGATATTTATATGTGCATACAGATGGCGGTGCAAATATTTCCATGTTCATACAGATGGCGGTGTAGATATTACCATTTTTATAGAGACAGCGGTGTAGTTATTTCCATGTGTAAAGAGATAGCTGTGTAGATATTTCCATGTATATGCAGATAGCTGTGTAGATATTTCCATTTTCATGCAGATAGCGGTGTAGATATTTCCATGTTCAAACAGATAGCGGTGTAGATATTTCCTTGTTCATACAGATAGCAGTGTAGATATTTCCATGTTTATACAGATAGCGGTGAAGATGTATGCATGTTTACACAGATAGCGGTGTAGATATTTCCATGTTCATACAGATAGCGGTGTAGATATTTCCATGTTCATCCAGATGGCTGTGTAGATATATCCATGTTCATCCAGATGGCTGTGTAGATATATCCATGTTCATACAGATGGCGGTGAAGATATTTCCATGTTCATACAGATAGCGGTGTAGATATTTCCATATTCATACAGATAGCAGTGTATGTATTTCCATGTTCATACAGATAGCGGTGTAGATATTTCCATGTTCATCCAGATGGCTGTGTAGATATATCCATGTTCATACAGATAGCGGTGTAGATATTTCCATGTTCATCCAGATGGCTGTGTAGCTATTTCCATGTTCATACAGATAGTGGTGTAGATATTTCCATGTTCATACAGATAGCCGTGTAGATATTGCCATGTTCATACCGATAGCGGTGCTGATACTTCCATGTTTATACAGGTAGCGGTGTACATATTTCCGTGTTTATACAGGTAGCGGTGTAGATATTTCCATGTTCATACAGATAGCGGTGTAGATATTTCCATGTTTATACAGATAGCGGTGTAGATATCTCCTTCTTAATACAGATGGCGGTGTAGATATTTATATGTTCATACAGATGGCGGTGCAGATATTTCCATGTTCATACAGATGGTGGTGTAGATATTTCCATGTTTATAGAGATAGCGGTGTAGTTATTTCCATGTGCAAAGAGATAGCTGTGTAGATATTTCCATGTATATGCAGATAGCTGTGTAGATATTTCCATTTTCATGCAGATAGCGGTGTAGATACTTCCATGTTCATACTGATAGCGGTGCTGATATTTCCATCTTTATACAGGTAGCGGTGTAGATATTTCCATGTTTATACAGATAGCGGCGTAGATATTTCCATGTTTATACACATAGCGGTGTAGATATTTCCATGTTTATAGAGATAGCGGTGTAGTTATTTCCATGTGCAAAGAGATAGCTGTGTAGATATTTCCATGTATATGCAGAAAGCTGTGTAGACATTTCCATTTTCATGCAGATAGCGGTGTATATATTTCCCTGTTCAAACAGTTAGCGGAGTAGATATTTCCATGTTCATAAAGATAGCAGTGTAGATATTTCCATGTTTCTACAGATAGCGGTGAAGATGTATGCATGTTTACACAGATAGCGGTGTAGATATTTCCATGTTCATTCAGATGGCTCTGTAGATATATCCATGTTCATACAGATAGCGGTGTAGATATTTCCATGTTCATACAGATAGCGGTGCAGATATTTCCATGTTCATCCAGATGGCTGTGTAGATATATCCATGTTCATACAGATGGCGGTGAAGATATTTCCATGTTCATACAGATAGCGGTGTAGATATTTCCATGTTCATACAGATAACGGTGTAGATATTTCCATGTTCATACAGATAGCGGTGTATGTATTTCCCTGTTCATACAGATAGCAGTGTACATATTTCCGTGTTCATCCAGATGGCTGTGTAGATATATCCATGTTCATACAGATAGCGGTGTACATATTTCCGTGTTCATCCAGATGGCTGTGTAGCTATTTCCATGTTCATACAGATGGTGGTGTAGATATTTCCATGTTTATAGAGATAGCGGTGTAGTTATTTCCATGTGCAAAGAGATAGCTCTGTAGATATTTCCATGTATATGCAGATAGCTGTGTAGATATTTCCATTTTCATGCAGATAGCGGTGTAGATATTTCCATGTTCAAACAGATAGCAGTGTGGATATTTCCATGTTTATAAAGATAGCGGTGAAGATGTATGCATGTTTACACAGATAGCGGTGTAGATATTTGCATGTTCATACAGATAGCGGTGTAGATATTTCCATGTTCATACAGATAGCGGTGTAGATATTTCAATGTTTATACAGATAGCGGTGAAGATGTATGCATGTTTACACAGATAGCGGTGTAGATATTTCCATGTTCATACAGAAAACTGTGTAGATATTTCCATGTTTATACAGATAGCGGTGAAGATGTATGCATGTTTACACAGATAGCGGTGTAGATAATTCCATGTTCATCCAGATGGCTGTGTAGATATATCCATGTTCATACAGATAGCGGTGTAGGTATTTCCATGTTCATACAGATAGCGGTGCAGATATTTCCATGTTCATCAAGATGGCTGTGTAGATATATCCATGTTCATACAGAGGGCGGTGAAGATATTTCCATGTTCATACAGATAGCGGTGTAGATATTTCCATGTTCATACAGATAGCGGTGTATATATTTCCATGTTCATAAATATAGCAGTGTATGTATTTCCATGTTCATACAGATAGCGGTGTAGATATTTTCATGTTCATCCAGATGGCTGTGTAGATATATCCATGTTCATACAGATAGCGGTGTAGATATTTCCATGTTCATGCAGATGGCTGTGTAGCTATTTCCATGTTCATACAGATAGTGGTGTAGATATTTCCATGTTCATACAGATAGCGGTGTAGATATTTCCATGTTCCTACAGATGGCGGTGCTGATATTTCCAAGTTTATACAGGTAGCGGTGTAGATATTTCCATGTTTATACAGATAGCGGTGTAGATATTTCCATGTTTATAGACATAGCAGTGTAGATATTTCCATGTTTATACAGATAGCGGTGTAGATATCTCCATCTTAATACAGATGTCAGTGTAGATATTTATAAGTTCATACAGATGGCAGTGCAAATATTTCCATGTTCATACAGATGGCGGTGTAGATATTACCATGTTTATAGAGATAGCGGTGTAGTTATTTCCATGTGTATAGAGATAGCTGTCTAGATATTTCCATGTATATGCAGATAGCTGTGTAGATATTTCCATTTTCATGCAGATAGCGGTGTAGATATTTCCATGTTCAAACAGATAGCGGTGTAGATATTTCCATGTACTTACAGATAGCAGTGTAGATATTTCCATGTTTATACAGATAGCGGTGAAGATGTATTCATGTTTACACAGATAGCGGTGTAGATATTTCCATGTTCATACAGATAGCGGTGTAGATATTTCCATGTTCATCCAGATAGCTGTGTATATATATCCATGTTCATCCAGATGGCTGTGTAGATATATCCATGTTCATACAGATGGCGGTGAAGATATTTCCATGTTCATACAGATAGCGGTGTAGATATTTCCATGTTTATACAGATAGCGGTGTAGATATTTCCATGTTCATACAGACAGCGGTGCTGATATTTCCTTGTTCATCCAGATGGCTGTGTAGATATATCCATGTTCATAGAGATGGTGGTGAAGATATTTCCATGTTCATACAGATATTGGTTTAGATATTTCCATGTTCATACAGATAGCGGTGTAGATATTTCCATGTTTATACAGGTAGCTGTGTAGGTATTTCCATGTTTATACAGATAGCGGTGTAGATATTTCCATGTTTATACAGATAGCGGTGCAGATATCTTCATCTTAATACAGATGGCGGTGTAGATATTTATATGTTCATACAGATGGCGGTGCAGATATTTCCATGTTCATACAGATGGCCGTGTAGATATTTCTATGTTTATAGAGATAGCGGTGTAGTTATTTCCATGTGTAAAGAGATAGCTGTGTAGATATTTCCATGTATGTGCAGATAGCTGTGTAGATATTTCCATTTTCATGCAGATAGCGGTGTAGATATTTCCATTTTCAAACAGATAGCGGTGTAGATATTTCCATATTCATACAGATAGCGTTGCTGATATTTCCATGTTTATACTCATAGCGGTGTAGATATTTCCATGTTTATACAGATAGCGGTGTAGATATCTCCATCTTAATACATATGGCGGTGTAGATATTTATATGTGCATACAGATGGCGGTGCAGATATTTCCATGTTCATACAGATGACGGTGAAGGTATTTCCATGTTCATACAGATGGCGGTGTAGATATTACCATGTTTATAGAGATAGCGGTGTAGTTATTTACATGTGTAAAGAGAGAGCTGTGTAGATATTTCCATGTATATGCAGATAGCTGTGTAGATATTTCCATTTTCATGCAGATAGCGGTGTAGATATTTCCATGTTCAAACAGATAGCAGTGTAGATACTTCCATGTTTATAAAGATAGCGGTGAAGATGTATGCATGTTTACACAGATAGCGGTGTAGATATTTCCATGTTCATACAGATAGTGGTGTAGATATTTCCATGTTCATACAGATAGCGGTGTAGATATTTCAATGTTTATACAAATAGCGGTGAAGATGTATGCATGTTTACACAGATAGCGGTGTAGATATTTCCATGTTCATACAGAAAACGGTGTAGATATTTCCATGTTTATACAGATAGCTGTGAAGATGTATGCATGTTTACACAGATAGCGGTGTAGATAATTCCATGTTCATCCAGATGGCTGTGTAGATATATCCATGTTCATACAGATAGCGGTGTAGATATTTCCATGTTCATACAGATAGCGGTGCAGATATTTCCATGTTCATCAAGATGGCTGTGTAGATATATCCATGTTCATACAGATGGCGGTGAAGATATTTCCATGTTCATAGAGATAGCGGTGTAGATATTTCCATGTTCATACAGATAGCGGTGTAGATATTTCCATGTTCATAAATATAGCGGTGTATGTATTTCCATGTTCATACAGATAGCGGTGTAGATATTTTCATGTTCATCCAGATGGCTGTGTAGATATATCCATGTTCATACAGATAGCGGTGTAGATATTTCCATGTTCATGCAGATGGCTGTGTAGCTATTTCCATGTTCATACAGATAGTGGTGTAGATATTTCCATGTTCATACAGATAGCGGTGTAGATATTTCCATGTTCCTACAGATGGCGGTGCTGATATTTCCAAGTTTATACAGGTAGCGGTGTAGATATTTCCATGTTTATACAGATAGCGGTGTAGATATTTCCATGTTTATAGACATAGCAGTGTAGATATTTCCATGTTTATACAGATAGCGGTGTAGATATCTCCATCTTAATACAGATGTCGGTGTAGATATTTATAAGTTCATACAGATGGCAGTGCAAATATTTCCATGTTCATACAGATGGCGGTGTAGATATTACCATGTTTATAGAGATAGCGGTGTAGTTATTTCCATGTGTATAGAGATAGCTGTCTAGATATTTCCATGTATATGCAGATAGCTGTGTAGATATTTCCATTTTCATGCAGATAGCGGTGTAGATATTTCCATGTTCAAACAGATAGCGGTGTAGATATTTCCATGTACTTACAGATAGCAGTGTAGATATTTCCATGTTTATACAGATAGCGGTGAAGATGTATTCATGTTTACACAGATAGCGGTGTAGATATTTCCATGTTCATACAGATAGCGGTGTAGATATTTCCATGTTCATCCAGAAGGCTGTGTAGATATATCCATGTTCATCCAGATGGCTGTGTAGATATATCCATGTTCATACAGATGGCGGTGAAGATATTTCCATGTTCATACAGATAGCGGTGTAGATATTTCCATGTTTATACAGATAGCGGTGTAGATATTTCCATGTTCATACAGACAGCGGTGCTGATATTTCCTTGTTCATCCAGATGGCTGTGTAGATATATCCATGTTCATAGAGATGGTGGTGAAGATATTTCCATGTTCATACAGATATTGGTTTAGATATTTCCATGTTCATACAGATAGCGGTGTAGATATTTCCATGTTTATACAGGTAGCTGTGTAGGTATTTCCATGTTTATACAGATAGCGGTGTAGATATTTCCATGTTTATACAGATAGCGGTGCAGATATCTTCATCTTAATACAGATGGCGGTGTAGATATTTATATGTTCATACAGATGGCGGTGCAGATATTTCCATGTTCATACAGATGGCCGTGTAGATATTTCTATGTTTATAGAGATAGCGGTGTAGTTATTTCCATGTGTAAAGAGATAGCTGTGTAGATATTTCCATGTATGTGCAGATAGCTGTGTAGATATTTCCATTTTCATGCAGATAGCGGTGTAGATATTTCCATTTTCAAACAGATAGCGGTGTAGATATTTCCATATTCATACAGATAGCGTTGCTGATATTTCCATGTTTATACTCATAGCGGTGTAGATATTTCCATGTTTATACAGATAGCGGTGTAGATATCTCCATCTTAATACATATGGCGGTGTAGATATTTATATGTGCATACAGATGGCGGTGCAGATATTTCCATGTTCATACAGATGGCGGTGAAGGTATTTCCATGTTCATACAGATGGCGGTGTAGATATTACCATGTTTATAGAGATAGCGGTGTAGTTATTTACATGTGTAAAGAGATAGCTGTGTAGATATTTCCATGTATATGCAGATAGCTGTGTAGATATTTCCATTTTCATGCAGATAGCGGTGTAGATATTTCCATGTTCAAACAGATAGCAGTGTAGATACTTCCATGTTTATAAAGATAGCGGTGAAGATGTATGCATGTTTACACAGATAGCGGTGTAGATATTTCCATGTTCATACAGATAGTGGTGTAGATATTTCCATGTTCATACAGATAGCGGTGTAGATATTTCAATGTTTATACAAATAGCGGTGAAGATGTATGCATGTTTACACAGATAGCGGTGTAGATATTTCCATGTTCATACAGAAAACGGTGTAGATATTTCCATGTTTATACAGATAGCTGTGAAGATGTATGCATGTTTACACAGATAGCGGTGTAGATAATTCCATGTTCATCCAGATGGCTGTGTAGATATATCCATGTTCATACAGATAGCGGTGTAGATATTTCCATGTTCATACAGATAGCGGTGCAGATATTTCCATGTTCATCAAGATGGCTGTGTAGATATATCCATGTTCATACAGATGGCGGTGAAGATATTTCCATGTTCATAGAGATAGCGGTGTAGATATTTCCATGTTCATACAGATAGCGGTGTAGATATTTCCATGTTCATAAATATAGCGGTGTATGTATTTCCATGTTCATACAGATAGCGGTGTAGATATTTTCATGTTCATCCAGATGGCTGTGTAGATATATCCATGTTCATACAGATAGCGGTGTAGATATTTCCATGTTCATGCAGATGGCTGTGTAGCTATTTCCATGTTCATACAGATAGTGGTGTAGATATTTCCATGTTCATACAGATAGCGGTGTAGATATTTCCATGTTCCTACAGATGGCGGTGCTGATATTTCCAAGTTTATACAGGTAGCGGTGTAGATATTTCCATGTTTATACAGATAGCGGTGTAGATATTTCCATGTTTATAGACATAGCAGTGTAGATATTTCCATGTTTATACAGATAGCGGTGTAGATATCTCCATCTTAATACAGATGTCGGTGTAGATATTTATAAGTTCATACAGATGGCAGTGCAAATATTTCCATGTTCATACAGATGGCGGTGTAGATATTACCATGTTTATAGAGATAGCGGTGTAGTTATTTCCATGTGTATAGAGATAGCTGTCTAGATATTTCCATGTATATGCAGATAGATGTGTAGATATTTCCATTTTCATGCAGATAGCGGTGTAGATATTTCCATGTTCAAACAGATAGCGGTGTAGATATTTCCATGTACTTACAGATAGCAGTGTAGATATTTCCATGTTTATACAGATAGCAGTGAAGATGTATTCATGTTTACACAGATAGCGGTGTAGATATTTCCATGTTCATACAGATAGCGGTGTAGATATTTCCATGTTCATCCAGAAGGCTGTGTAGATATATCCATGTTCATCCAGATGGCTGTGTAGATATATCCATGTTCATACAGATGGCGGTGAAGATATTTCCATGTTCATACAGATAGCGGTGTAGATATTTCCATGTTTATACAGATAGCGGTGTAGATATTTCCATGTTCATACAGACAGCGGTGCTGATATTTCCTTGTTCATCCAGATGGCTGTGTAGATATATCCATGTTCATAGAGATGGCGGTGAAGATATTTCCATGTTCATACAGATATTGGTGTAGATATTTCCATGTTCATACAGATAGCGGTGTAGATATTTCCATGTTCATAAAGATAGCAGTGTAGATATTTCCATGTTTATACAGATAGCGGTGAAGATGTATGCATGTTTACACAGATAGCGGTGTATATATTTCCATGTTCATCCAGATGGCTCTGTAGATATATCCATGTTCATACAGATAGCGGTGTAGATATTTCCATGTTCATAC
The DNA here is from genome assembly GCF_029281585.2 of Gorilla gorilla gorilla. Taxonomy (NCBI): domain Eukaryota; kingdom Metazoa; phylum Chordata; class Mammalia; order Primates; family Hominidae; genus Gorilla; species Gorilla gorilla. The sequence goes on from NC_073231.2 coordinate 153,182,778, forward strand.
AGATAGCGGTGCAGATATTTCCATGTTCATCCAGATGGCTGTGTAGATATATCCATGTTCAAACAGATGGCGGTGAAGATATTTCCATGTTCATACAGATAGCGGTGTAGATATTTCCATGTTCATACAGATAACGGTGTAGATATTTCCATGTTCATACAGATAGCGGTTTATGTATTTCCATGTTCATACAGATAGCGGTGTATGTATTTCCATGTTCATACAGATAGCGGTGTAGATATTTCCATGTTCATCCAGATGGCTGTGTAGATATTCCCATGTTCATCCAGATGGCTGTGTAGCTATTTCCATGTTCATACAGATAGCCGTGTAGATATTGCCATGTTCATACCGATAATTGTGCTGATACTTCCATGTTTATACAGGTAGCGGTGTACATATTTCCGTGTTTATACAGGTAGTGGTGTAGATATTTCCATGTTCATACAGATTGCGGTGTAGATATTTCCATGTTTATACAGATAGCGGTGTAGATATCTCATTCTTAATACAGATGGCGGTGTAGATATTTATATGTTCATACAGATGGCGGTGTAGATATTTCCATGTTCATACAGATGGTGGTGTAGATATTTCCATGTTCATACAGATAGCGGTGTGGATATTTCCATGTTTATACAGATAGCGGTGAAGATGTATGCATGTTTACACAGATAGCGGTGTAGATATTTCCATGTTCATACAGATAGCGGTGTATATATTTCCATGTTCTTCCAGACGGCTGTGTAGACATATCCATGTTCATACAGATGGCTGTGAAGATATTTCCATGTTCATACAGATGGCTATGTAGATATATCCATGTTCATACAGATGGCGGTGAAGATTTTTCCATGTTCATACAGATGGCGGTGTAGATATTTCAATGTTCATACAGAGTGCGGTGCTGATATTTCCATGTTTATACAGGTAGCAGTGTAGATATTTCCATGTTTATACAGATAGCGGTGTAGATATTTCCATGTTTATACACATAGCGGTGTAGATATTTCCATGTTTATACAGATAGCGGTGTAGGTATCTCCATCTTAATACAGATGGCGGTGTAGATATTTATATGTTCATACAGATGGCGGTGCAGATATTTCCATGATCATACAGATGGCGGTGAAGATATTTCCATGTTCATACAGATGGCGGTGTAGATATTACCAGGTTTACAGAGATAGCGGTGTAGTTATTTACATGTGTAAAGAGATAGCTGTGTAGATATTTCCATGTATATGCAGATAGCTGTGTAGATATTTCCATTTTCATGCAGATAGCGGTGTAGATATTTCCATGTTCAAACAGATAGCAGTGTAGATATTTCCATGTTTATAAAGATAGCGGTGAAGATGTATGCATGTTTACACAGATAGCGGTGTAGATCTTTCCATGTTCATACAGATAGCGGTGTAGATATCTCCATCTTAATACAGATGGTGGTGTAGATATTTATATGTTCATACAGATGGCGGTGCAGATATTTCCATGTTCATACAGATGGCAGTGAAGATATTTCCATGTTCACACAGATGGCGGTGTAGATACTTCCACGTTCATACTGATAGCGGTGCTGATATTTCCATGTTTATACAGGTAGCGGTGTAGTTATTTCCATGTTTATACAGATGGCGGTGTAGATATTTCCATGTTTATACACATAGCGGTGTAGATATTTCCATGTTTATATAGATAGCGGTGTAGATATCTCCATCTTAATACAGATGACGGTGCAGATATTTATATGTTCATTCAGATGGCGGCGCAGATATTTCCATGTTCATACAGATGGCGGTGTAGATATTTCCATGTTCATACAGATAGCGGTGTACTTATTTCCATGTGTAAAGAGATAGCTGTGTAGATATTTCCATGTATATGCAGTTAGCTGTGTGGACATTTCCATTTTCAAGCAGATGACGGTGTATATATTTCCCTGTTCAATCAGTTAGCGGTGTAGATATTTCCATGTTCATAAAGATAGCAGTGTAGATATTTCCATGTTTATACAGATAGCGGTGAAGATGTATGCATGTTTACACAGATAGCGGTGTAGATATTTCCATGTTCATCCAGATGGCTGTGTAGATATATCCATGTTCATACAGATAGCGGTGAAGGTGTATGCATGTTTACACAGATAGCGGTGTAGATATTTCCATGTTCATCCAGATGGCTGTGTAGATATATCCATGTTCATACAGATAGCGGTGTAGATATTTCCATGTTCATACAGATAGCGGTGCAGTTATTTCCATGTTCATCCAGATGGCTGTGTAGATATATCCATGTTCATACAGATGGCGGTGAAGATATTTCCATGTTCATACAGATAGCGGTGTAGATATTTCCATGTTTATACAGATAGCGGTGTAGATATTTCCATGTTTATACATGTAGCGGTGTAGATATTTCCATGTTTATACAGATAGCGGTGTAGATATCTCCATCTAAATACAGATGGCGGTGTAGATATTTATATGTGCATACAGATGGCGGTGCAAATATTTCCATGTTCATACAGATGGCGGTGTAGATATTACCATTTTTATAGAGACAGCGGTGTAGTTATTTCCATGTGTAAAGAGATAGCTGTGTAGATATTTCCATGTATATGCAGATAGCTGTGTAGATATTTCCATTTTCATGCAGATAGCGGTGTAGATATTTCCATGTTCAAACAGATAGCGGTGTAGATATTTCCTTGTTCATACAGATAGCAGTGTAGATATTTCCATGTTTATACAGATAGCGGTGAAGATGTATGCATGTTTACACAGATAGCGGTGTAGATATTTCCATGTTCATACAGATAGCGGTGTAGATATTTCCATGTTCATCCAGATGGCTGTGTAGATATATCCATGTTCATCCAGATGGCTGTGTAGATATATCCATGTTCATACAGATGGCGGTGAAGATATTTCCATGTTCATACAGATAGCGGTGTAGATATTTCCATATTCATACAGATAGCAGTGTATGTATTTCCATGTTCATACAGATAGCGGTGTAGATATTTCCATGTTCATCCAGATGGCTGTGTAGATATATCCATGTTCATACAGATAGCGGTGTAGATATTTCCATGTTCATCCAGATGGCTGTGTAGCTATTTCCATGTTCATACAGATAGTGGTGTAGATATTTCCATGTTCATACAGATAGCCGTGTAGATATTGCCATGTTCATACCGATAGCGGTGCTGATACTTCCATGTTTATACAGGTAGCGGTGTACATATTTCCGTGTTTATACAGGTAGCGGTGTAGATATTTCCATGTTCATACAGATAGCGGTGTAGATATTTCCATGTTTATACAGATAGCGGTGTAGATATCTCCTTCTTAATACAGATGGCGGTGTAGATATTTATATGTTCATACAGATGGCGGTGCAGATATTTCCATGTTCATACAGATGGTGGTGTAGATATTTCCATGTTTATAGAGATAGCGGTGTAGTTATTTCCATGTGCAAAGAGATAGCTGTGTAGATATTTCCATGTATATGCAGATAGCTGTGTAGATATTTCCATTTTCATGCAGATAGCGGTGTAGATACTTCCATGTTCATACTGATAGCGGTGCTGATATTTCCATCTTTATACAGGTAGCGGTGTAGATATTTCCATGTTTATACAGATAGCGGTGAAGATGTATGCATGTTTACACAGATAGCGGTGTAGATAATTCCATGTTCATCCAGATGGCTGTGTAGATATATCCATGTTCATACAGATAGCGGTGTAGGTATTTCCATGTTCATACAGATAGCGGTGCAGATATTTCCATGTTCATCAAGATGGCTGTGTAGATATATCCATGTTCATACAGAGGGCGGTGAAGATATTTCCATGTTCTTACAGATAGCGGTGTAGATATTTCCATGTTCATACAGATAGCGGTGTATATATTTCCATGTTCATAAATATAGCAGTGTATGTATTTCCATGTTCATACAGATAGCGGTGTAGATATTTTCATGTTCATCCAGATGGCTGTGTAGATATATCCATGTTCATACAGATAGCGGTGTAGATATTTCCATGTTCATGCAGATGGCTGTGTAGCTATTTCCATGTTCATACAGATAGTGGTGTAGATATTTCCATGTTCATACAGATAGCGGTGTAGATATTTCCATGTTCCTACAGATGGCGGTGCTGATATTTCCAAGTTTATACAGGTAGCGGTGTAGATATTTCCATGTTTATACAGATAGCGGTGTAGATATTTCCATGTTTATAGACATAGCAGTGTAGATATTTCCATGTTTATACAGATAGCGGTGTAGATATCTCCATCTTAATACAGATGTCAGTGTAGATATTTATAAGTTCATACAGATGGCAGTGCAAATATTTCCATGTTCATACAGATGGCGGTGTAGATATTACCATGTTTATAGAGATAGCGGTGTAGTTATTTCCATGTGTATAGAGATAGCTGTCTAGATATTTCCATGTATATGCAGATAGCTGTGTAGATATTTCCATTTTCATGCAGATAGCGGTGTAGATATTTCCATGTTCAAACAGATAGCGGTGTAGATATTTCCATGTACTTACAGATAGCAGTGTAGATATTTCCATGTTTATACAGATAGCGGTGAAGATGTATTCCTGTTTACACAGATAGCGGTGTAGATATTTCCATGTTCATACAGATAGCGGTGTAGATATTTCCATGTTCATCCAGAAGGCTGTGTAGATATATCCATGTTCATCCAGATGGCTGTGTAGATATATCCATGTTCATACAGATGGCGGTGAAGATATTTCCATGTTCATACAGATAGCGGTGTAGATATTTCCATGTTTATACAGATAGCGGTGTAGATATTTCCATGTTCATACAGACAGCGGTGCTGATATTTCCTTGTTCATCCAGATGGCTGTGTAGATATATCCATGTTCATAGAGATGGTGGTGAAGATATTTCCATGTTCATACAGATATTGGTTTAGATATTTCCATGTTCATACAGATAGCGGTGTAGATATTTCCATGTTTATACAGGTAGCTGTGTAGGTATTTCCATGTTTATACAGATAGCGGTGTAGATATTTCCATGTTTATACAGATAGCGGTGCAGATATCTTCATCTTAATACAGATGGCGGTGTAGATATTTATATGTTCATACAGATGGCGGTGCAGATATTTCCATGTTCATACAGATGGCCGTGTAGATATTTCTATGTTTATAGAGATAGCGGTGTAGTTATTTCCATGTGTAAAGAGATAGCTGTGTAGATATTTCCATGTATGTGCAGATAGCTGTGTAGATATTTCCATTTTCATGCAGATAGCGGTGTAGATATTTCCATTTTCAAACAGATAGCGGTGTAGATATTTCCATATTCATACAGATAGCGTTGCTGATATTTCCATGTTTATACTCATAGCGGTGTAGATATTTCCATGTTTATACAGATAGCGGTGTAGATATCTCCATCTTAATACATATGGCGGTGTAGATATTTATATGTGCATACAGATGGCGGTGCAGATATTTCCATGTTCATACAGATGGCGGTGAAGGTATTTCCATGTTCATACAGATGGCGGTGTAGATATTACCATGTTTATAGAGATAGCGGTGTAGTTATTTACATGTGTAAAGAGATAGCTGTGTAGATATTTCCATGTATATGCAGATAGCTGTGTAGATATTTCCATTTTCATGCAGATAGCGGTGTAGATATTTCCATGTTCAAACAGATAGCAGTGTAGATACTTCCATGTTTATAAAGATAGCGGTGAAGATGTATGCATGTTTACACAGATAGCGGTGTAGATATTTCCATGTTCATACAGATAGTGGTGTAGATATTTCCATGTTCATACAGATAGCGGTGTAGATATTTCAATGTTTATACAAATAGCGGTGAAGATGTATGCATGTTTACACAGATAGCGGTGTAGATATTTCCATGTTCATACAGAAAACGGTGTAGATATTTCCATGTTTATACAGATAGCTGTGAAGATGTATGCATGTTTACACAGATAGCGGTGTAGATAATTCCATGTTCATCCAGATGGCTGTGTAGATATATCCATGTTCATACAGATAGCGGTGTAGATATTTCCATGTTCATACAGATAGCGGTGCAGATATTTCCATGTTCATCAAGATGGCTGTGTAGATATATCCATGTTCATACAGATGGCGGTGAAGATATTTCCATGTTCATAGAGATAGCGGTGTAGATATTTCCATGTTCATACAGATAGCGGTGTAGATATTTCCATGTTCATAAATATAGCGGTGTATGTATTTCCATGTTCATACAGATAGCGGTGTAGATATTTTCATGTTCATCCAGATGGCTGTGTAGATATATCCATGTTCATACAGATAGCGGTGTAGATATTTCCATGTTCATGCAGATGGCTGTGTAGCTATTTCCATGTTCATACAGATAGTGGTGTAGATATTTCCATGTTCATACAGATAGCGGTGTAGATATTTCCATGTTCCTACAGATGGCGGTGCTGATATTTCCAAGTTTATACAGGTAGCGGTGTAGATATTTCCATGTTTATACAGATAGCGGTGTAGATATTTCCATGTTTATAGACATAGCAGTGTAGATATTTCCATGTTTATACAGATAGCGGTGTAGATATCTCCATCTTAATACAGATGTCGGTGTAGATATTTATAAGTTCATACAGATGGCAGTGCAAATATTTCCATGTTCATACAGATGGCGGTGTAGATATTACCATGTTTATAGAGATAGCGGTGTAGTTATTTCCATGTGTATAGAGATAGCTGTCTAGATATTTCCATGTATATGCAGATAGCTGTGTAGATATTTCCATTTTCATGCAGATAGCGGTGTAGATATTTCCATGTTCAAACAGATAGCGGTGTAGATATTTCCATGTACTTACAGATAGCAGTGTAGATATTTCCATGTTTATACAGATAGCGGTGAAGATGTATTCATGTTTACACAGATAGCGGTGTAGATATTTCCATGTTCATACAGATAGCGGTGTAGATATTTCCATGTTCATCCAGAAGGCTGTGTAGATATATCCATGTTCATCCAGATGGCTGTGTAGATATATCCATGTTCATACAGATGGCGGTGAAGATATTTCCATGTTCATACAGATAGCGGTGTAGATATTTCCATGTTCATACAGATAGCGGTGTAGATATTTCCATGTTCATACAGATAGCGGTGTAGATATTTCCATGTTCATGCAGATAGTGGTGTAGATATTTCCATGTTTATGCAGATAGCGGAGTAGATATCTCCATCTTAATACAGATGGCGGTGTAGATATTTATATGATCATACAGATGGCGGTGCAGATATTTCCATGTTCATACAGATGGCGGTGTAGATATTTCCATGTTTATAGAGATAGCGGTGTACTTATTTCCATGTGTAAAGAGATAGCTTTGTAGATATTTCCATTTATGTGCAGATAGCTGTGTAGATATTTCCATTTTCATGCAGATAGCGGTGTAGATATTTCCATTTTCAAACAGATAGCGGTGTAGATACTTCCATGTTCATACAGATAGCGGTGTAGATATTTCCATGTTTATACAGATAGCGGTGAAGATGTATGCATGTTTACACAGATAGCGGTGTAGATATTTCCATGTTCATACAGAAAAAGGTGTAGATATTTCCATGTTTATACAGATAACGGTGAAGATGTATGCATGTTTTCACAGATAGCGGTGTAGATAATTCCATGTTCATCCACATGGCTGTGTAGATATATCCATGTTCGTACAGATAGCGGTGTAGATATTTCCATGTTCATACAGATAGCGGTGCGGATATTTCCTTGTTCATCCAGATGGCTGTGTATATATATCCTTGTTCATACAGATGGTGGTGAGGGTATTTCCATGTTCATACAGATAGCGGTGTATGTATTTCCGTGTTCATACAGATAGCGGTGTAGACATTTTCATGTTCATCCAGATGGCTGTGTAGATATTTCCATGTTCATACAGATAGCGGTGTAGATATTTCCATGTTCATAGAGATAGCGGTGTAGATATTTCCATGTTCATCCAGATGGCTGTGTAGGTATATCGATGCTCATACAGATGGCGGTGAAGATATTTCCATGTTTATACAGATAGCGGTGTAGATATTTCCATGTTCATACGGATATCCGTGTAGATATTGCCATGTTCATACCGATAGCGGTGCTGATACTTCCATGTTTATACAGGTAGCTGTGTACTTATTTCCGTGTTTATACAGATAGCGGTGTAGATATTTCCATGTATATACAGATAGCGGTGTAGATATTTCCATGTTTATTCAGATAGCGGTGTAGATATCTCCTTCTTTATACAGATGGCGGTGTAGATATTTATATGTTCATACAGATAGCGGTGCAGATATGTCCATGTTCATACAGATGGCTGTGTAGATATATCCATGTTCATACAGATGGCGGTGAAGATTTTTCCATGTTCATACAGATGGCGGTGTAGATATTTCCATGTTCATACAGATAGCGGGGCTGATATTTCCAAGTTTATACAGGTAGCAGTGTAGATATTTCCATGTTTATACAGATAGCGGTGTAGATATTTCCAGGTTTATACACATAGCGGTGTAGATATTTCCATGTTTATACAGATAGCGGTGTAGATATCTCCATCACAATACAGATGGCGTAGTAGATATTTATATGTTCATACAGATGGCGGTGCAGATATTTCCATGTTCATACAGATGGCGTTGAAGATATTTCCATGTTCATACAGATGGCGGTGTAGATACTTCCATGTTCATACTGATAGCGGTGCTGATATTTCCATGTTTATACAGGTAGCAGTGTAGATATTTCCATGTTTATACAGATAGCGGTGTAGGTATTTCCATGTTTATACACATAGCGGTGTAGATATTTCCATGTTTATGCAGATAGTGGTGTAGATATCTCCATCTTAATACAGATGGCGGTGTAGATATTTAAATGTTCATACTGATGGCGGTGCAGATATTTCCATGTTCATACAGATGGCGGTGTAGATATTTCCATGTTCCTACAGATAGCGGTGTAGTTATTTCCTTGTGTAAAGAGATAGCTGTGTAGATATTTCCATGTATAAGCAGATAGCTGTGTAGATATTTCCGTTTTCATGCAGATAGCGGTGTATGTATTTCCCTGTTCAAACAGTAAGCCGTGTAGGTATTTCCATGTACATAAAGATAGCGGAGTAGATATTTCCATGTTCATCCACATGGCTGTGTAGATATATCCATGTTCATACAGATGGCGGTGAAGATATTTCCATGTTCATACAGATAGCGGTGTAGATATTTCCATGTTCATACAGATAGCGGTGTAGATATTTCCATGTTCATACAGATAGTGGTGTAGGTATTTCCATGTTCATACGGATAGCGGTGTAGATATTTCCATGTTCATCCTGATGGCTGTGTAGATATTTCTATGTTCATACAGATAGCGGTATAGATATTTCCATGTTCATACAGATAGCGGTGTAGATATTTCCATGTTCAACCACATGGCTGTGTAGATATTTCCATGTTCATACAGATGGCGGTGAAGATATTTCCATGTTCATACAGATGGCGTTGTAGATATTTCCATGTTCATACAGATAGCTGTGTAGATATTGCCATGTTCATACCGATAGCGGTGCTGATACTTCCATGTTTATACAGGTAGCGGTGTACATATTTCCGTGTTTATACAGGTAGCGGTGTAGATATTTCCATGTTCATACAGATAGCGGTGTAGCTATTTCCATGTTTATACAGATAGCGGTGTAGATATCTCCTTCTTAATACAGATGGCGGTGTAGATATTTATATGTTCATACAGATGGCGGTGCAGATATTTCCATGTTCATACAGATGGTGGTGTAGATATTTCCATGTTTATAGAGGTAGCGGTGTAGTTATTTCCATGTGCAAAGAGATAGCTGTGTAGATATTTCCATGCATATGCAGATAGCTGTGTAGATATTTCCATTTTCATGCAGATAGCGGTGTAGATATTTCCATGTTCAAACAGATAGCAGTGTAGATATTTCCATATTCATACAGATAGCGGTCTGCATATTTCCATGTTTATACAGATAGCGGTGAAGATGTATGCATGTTTACACAGATAGCGGTGTAGATATTTCCATGTTCATACAGATAGCGGTGTAGATATTTCCATGTTCATCCAGACGGCTGTGTAGACATATCCATGTTCATACAGATGGCGGTGAAGATATTTCCATGTTCATACAGATGGCTGTGTAGATATATCCATGTTCATACAGATGGCTGTGAAGGTTTTTCCATGATCATACAGATTCCGGTGTAGATATTTCCATGTTCATACAGATAGCGTTGCTGATATTTCCATGTTTATACAGGTAGCAGTGTAGATATTTCCATGTTTATACAGATAGCGGTGTAGATATTTCCATGTTTATACAAGTAGTGGTATAGATATTTCCATTTTTATACAGATAGCGGTGTAGATATCTCCATCTTAATTCAGATGGCGGTGTAGATATTTATATGTTCATACAGATGGCGGTGCAGATATTTCCATGTTCATACAGATGGCAGTGAAGATATTTCCATGTTCATACAGATGGCGGTGTAGATACTTCCATGTTCCTACTGATAGCGGTGCTGATATTTCCATGTTTATACAGGTAGCGGTGTAGAGATTTCCATGTTTATACAGATAGCAGTGTAGATATTTCCATGTTTATACACATAGCGGTGTAGATATTTCCATGTTTATACAGATAGCGTTGTAGATATCTCCATCTTAATACAGATGGCGGTGTAGATATTTATATGTTCATTCAGATGGCGGTGCATATATTTCCATGTTCATACTGATGGCGGTGTAGATATTTCCATGTTCATACAGATAGCGGTGTAGTTATTTCCATGTGTAAAGAGATAGCTGTGTAGATATTTCCATGTATATGCAGATAGCTGTGTAGACATTTCCATTTTCATGCAGATAGCGGTGTATATATTTCCCTGTTCAAACAGCGGTGTAGATATTTCCATGTTCATAAAGATAGCAGTGTAGATATTTCCATGTTTATACAGATAGCAGTGAAGATGTATGCATGTTTACACAGATAGCGGTGTAGATACTTCCATGTTCATCCAGATGGCTGTGTAGATATATCCATGTTCATACAGATAGCGGTGTAGATATTTCCATGTTCATACAGATAGCGGTGCAGATATTTCCGTGTTCATCCAGATGGCTGTGTAGATATATCCATGTTCATACAGACGGCGGTGAACATATTTCCATGTTCATACAGATAGCGGTGTAGATATTTCCATGTTCATACAGATAGCGGTGTAGATATTTCCATGTTCATACAGATAGCGGTGTATGTATTTCCATGTTCATACAGATAGAGGTGTAGATATTTCCATGTTCATCCAGATGGCTGTGTAGATATATCCATGTTCATACAGATAGCGTTGTAGATATTTCCATGTTCATCCAGATGGCTGTGTAGCTATTTCCATGTTCATACAGATAGTGGTGTAGATATTTCCATGTTCATACAGATAGCGGTGTAGATATTTCCATGTTCATACAGATAGCCGTGTAGATATTGCCATGTTCATACCGATAGCGCTGCTGATACTTCCATGTTTATACAGGTAGCGGTGTACATATTTCCGTGTTTATACAGGTAGCGGTGTAGATATTTCCATGTTCATACAGATAGCGGTGTAGATATTTCCATGTTTATACAGATAGCGGTGTAGATATCTCCTTCTTAATACAGATGGCGGTGTAGATATTTATATGTTCATACAGATGGCAGTGCAGATATTTCCATGTTCAAACAGATGGTGGTGTAGATATTTCCATGTTTATAGAGATAGCGGTGTAGTTATTTCCATGTGCAAAGAGATAGCTGTGTAGATATTTCCATGTATATGCAGATAGCTTTGTAGATATTTCCATTTTCATGCAGATAGCGGTGTAGATAATTCCATGTTCAAACAGATAGCGGTGTAGATATTTCCATGTTCATACAGATAGCGGTGAGGATATTTCCATGTTTTTACAGATAGCGGAGAAGATGTATGCATGGTTACACAGATAGCGGTGTAGATATTTTCATGTTCATACAGATAGCGGTGTAGATATTTCCATGTTCATCCAGACGGCTGTGTAGACATATCCATGTTCATACAGATGGCGGTGAAAATATTTCCATGTTCATACAGATGGCTGTGTAGATATATCCATGTTCATACAGATGGCGGTGAAGATTTTTAAATGTTCATACAGATTGCGGTGTAGATACTTCCATGTTCATACTGATAGCGGTGCTGATATTTCCATGTTTATACAGGTAGCGGTGTAGATATTTCCATGTTTATACAGATAGCGGTGTAGGTATTTCCATGTTTATACACACAGCGGTGTAGATATTTCCATGTTTATACAGATAGCGGTGTAGATATCTCCATCTTAATACAGATGGCGGTGTAGATATTTATATGTTCATTCAGATGGAGGTGCAGATATTTCCATGTTCATACAGATGGCGGTGTAGATATTTCCATGTTCATACAGATAGCGGTGTAGTTATTTCCATGTGTAAAGAGATAGCTGTGTAGATATTTCCATGTATATGCAGATAGCTGTGTAGACATTTCCATTTTCATGCAGATAGCGGTGTATATATTTCCCTGTTCAAAGAGCGGTGTAGATATTTCCATGTTCATAAAGATAGCAGTGTAGATATTTCCATGTTTTTACAGATAGCGGTGTAAGATGTATGCATGTTTACACAGATTGCGGTGTAGATATTTCCATGTTCATACAGATGGCGGTGTAGATATTTCCATGTTCATACAGATAGCGGTGTAGTTATTTCCATGTGTAAAGAGATAGCTGTGTAGATATTTCCATGTATATACAGATAACTGTGTAGACATTTCCATTTACATGCAGATAGCGGTGTATATATTTCCCTGTTCAAACAGTTAGAGGTGCAGATATTTCCATGTTCAGAAAGATAACAGTGTAGATAATTCCATGTTTATACAGATAGCGGTGAAGATGTATGCATGTTTGCACAGATAGCGGTGTATATATTTCCATGTTCATCCAGATGGCTGTGTAGATATATCCATGTTCATACAGATAGCGGTGTAGATATTTCCATGTTCATACAGATAGCGGTGCAGATATTTCCAAGTTCATCCAGATGGCTGTGTAGATATATCCATGTTCATACAGATGGCGGTGAAGATATTTCCATGTTCATACAGATAGCGGTGTAGATATTTCCATGTTCATACAGATAGCGGTGTAGATATTTCCATGTTCATACAGATAGCGGTGTATGTATTTCCATGTTCATACAGATAGCAGTGTAGATATTTCCATGTTCATCCAGATGGCTGTGTAGATATATCCATGTTCATACAGATAGCGGTGTAGATATTTCCATGTTCATCCAGATGGCTGTGTAGCTATTTCCATGTTCATACAGATAGTGGTGTAGATATTTCCATGTTCATACAGATAGCGGTGTAGATATTTCCATGTTCATACAGATAGCCGTGTAGATATTGCTATGTTCATACCGATAGCGGTGCTGAAACTTCCATGTTTATACAGGTAGCGGTGTACATATTTCCGTGTTTATACAGGTAGCGGTGTAGATATTTCCATGTTCATACAGATAGCGGTGTAGATATTTCCATGTTTATACAGATAGCGGTGTAGATATCTCCTTCTTAATACAGATGGTGGTGTAGATATTTATATGTTCATACAGATGGCGGTGCAGATATTTCCATGTTCATACAGATGGTGGTGTAGATATTTCCATGTTTGTAGAGATAGCGGTGTAGTTATTTCCATGTGCAAAGAGATAGCTGTGTAGATATTTCCATGTATATACAGATAGCTGTGTAGATATTTCCATTTCCATGCAGATAGCGGTGTAGATATTTCCATGTTCAAACAGATAGCGGTGTAGATATTTCCATGTTCATACAGATAGCGGTGTGGATATTTCCAAGTTTATACAGATAGCGGTGAAGATGTATGCATGTTTACACAGATAGCGGTGTAGATATTTCCATGTTCATACAGATAGCGGTGTAGATATTTCCATGTTCATCCAGACGTCTGTGTAGACATATCCATGTTCATACAGATGGCGGTGAAGATATTTCCATGCTTATACCGAAGCTGTGTAGATTTATCCATGTTGATACAGATGGCGGTGAAGATTTTTCCATGTTCATACAGATGGCGGTGTAGATATTTCCATGTCCATACAGATAGCGGTGCTGATATTTCCATGTTTATACAGGTAGCAGTGTCGATATTTCCATGTTTATACAGATAGTGGTGTAGATATTTCCATGTTTATAAACATAGCGGTGTAGATATTTCCATGTTTATACAGATAGCGGTGTAGATATCTCCATCTTAATACAGATGGCGGTGTAGATATTTATATGTTCATACAGATGGCGGTGCAGATATTTCCATGTTCATACAGATGGCGTTGAAGATATTTCCATGTTCATACAGATGGCGGTGAAGATACTTCCATGTTCATACTGATAGCGGTGCTGATATTTCCATGTTTATACAGGTAGCGGTGTAGATATTTCCATGTTTATACAGATAGCGGTGTAGATATTTCCATGTCTATACACATAGCGGTGTAGATATTTCCTTGTTTATACACATAGCAGTGTAGATATCTCCATCTTAATACAGATGGCGGTGTAGATATTTATATGTTCTTTCAGATGGCGGTGCAGATATTTCCATGTTCATACAGATGGCGGTGTAGATATTTCCATGTTCATACAGATAGCGGTGTAGTTATTTCCATGTGTAAAGAGATAGCTGTGTAGATATTTCCATGTATATGCAGATAGCTGTGTAGACATTTCCATTTTCATGCAGACAGCAGTGTATATATTTCCGTGTTCAAACAGTTAGCGGTGTAGATATTTCCATGTTCATAAAGATAGCAGTGTAGATATTTCCATGTTCATACAGATAGCAGTGTAGTTATTTCCATGTGTAAAGAGATAGATGTGTAGATATTTCCATGTATATGCAGATAGCTGTGTAGACATTTCCATTTACATGCAGATAGCGGTGTATATATTTCCCTGTTCAAACAGTTAGCGGTGCAGATATTTCCATGTTCATAAAGACAGCAGTGTAGATAATTCCATGTTTATGCAGATAGCGGTGAAGATGTATGCATGTTTACACAGATAGCGGTGTATATATTTCCATGTTCATCCAGATGGCTGAGTAGATATATCCATGTTCATACAGATAGCGGTGTAGATATTTCCATGTTCATAGAGATAGCGGTGCAGATATTTCCATGTTCATCCAGATGGCTGTGTAGATATATCCATGTTCATACAGATGGCGGTGAAGATATTTCCATGTTCATACAGATAGCGGTGTAGATATTTCCATGTTCATACAGATAGCGGTGAAGATATTTCCATGTTCATACAGATAGCGGTGTATGTATTTCCATGTTCATACAGATAGCAGTGTAGATATTTCCATGTTCATCCAGATGGCTGTGTAGATATATCCATGTTCATACAGATAGCGGTGTAGATATTTCCATGTTCATCCAGATGGCTGTGTAGCTATTTCCATGTTCATACAGATAGCAATGTAGATATTTCCATGTTCATACAGATAGCCGTGTAGATATTGCCATGTTCATACCGATAGCGGTGCTGATACTTCCATGTTTATACAGGTAGCGGTGTACATATTTCCGTGTTTATACAGGTAGCGGTGTAGATATTTCCATGTTCATACAGATAGCGGTGTAGATATTTCCATGTTTATACAGATAGCGGTGTAGATATCTCCTTCTTAATACAGATGGCGGTGTAGATATTTATATGTTCATACAGATGGCGGTGCAGATACTTCCATGTTCATACAGATGGTGGTGTAGATATTTCCATGTTTATAGAGATAGCGGTGTAGTTATTTCCATGTGCAAAGAGATAGCTGTGTAGATATTTCCATGTATATACAGATAGCTTTGTAGATATTTCCATTTCCATGCAGATACCGGTGTAGATATTTCCATGTTCAAACAGATAGCGGTGTAGATATTTCCATGTTCATACAGATAGCGGTGTGGATATTTCCATGTTTATACAGATAGCGGTGAAGATGTATGCATGCTTACACAGATAGCGGTGTAGATATTTCCATGTTCATACAGATAGCGGTGTAGATATTTCCATGTTCATCCAGACGGATGTGTAGACATATCCATGTTCATACAGATGGCGGTGAAGATGTTTCCATGCTTATACAGAAGCTGTGTAGATTTATCCATGTTGATACAGATGGCGGTGAAGATTTTTCCATGTTCATATAGATGGCGGTACAGATATTTCCATGTCCATACAGATAGCGGTGCTGATATTTCCATGTTTATACAGGTAGCAGTGTCGATATTTCCATGTTTATACAGATAGTGGTGTAGATATTTCCATGTTTATACACATAGCGGTGTAGATATTTCCATGTTTATACAGATAGCGGTGTAGATATCTCCATCTTAATACAGATGGCGATGAAGATATTTATATGTTCATACAGATGGCGGTGCAGATATTTCCATGTTCATACAGATGGCGGTGAAGATATTTCCATGTTCTTACAGATGGCGGTGTAGATACTTCCATGTTCATACTGATAGTGGTGCTGATATTTCCATGTTTATACAGGTAGCGGTGTAGATATTTCCATGTTTATACAGATAGCGGTGTAGATATTTCCATGTTTATACACATAGCGGTGTAGATATTTCCATGTTTATACACATAGCAGTGTAGATATCTCCATCTTAATACAGATGGCGGTGTAGATATTTATATGTTCATTCAGATGGCGGTGCAGATATTTCCATGTTCATACAGATGACGGTGTAGATATTTCCATGGTCATACAGATAGCGGTGTAGTTATTTCCATGTGTAAAGAGATAGCTGTGTAGATATTTCCATGTATATGCAGTTAGCTGCGTAGACATTTCCATTTTCATGCAGATAGCGGTGTATATATTTCCCTGTTCAAACAGTTAGCGGTGTAGATATTTCCATGTTCATAAAGATAGCAGTGTAGATATTTCCTTGTTTATACAGATAGCGGTGAAGATGTATGCATGTTTACACAGATAGCGGTGTAGATATTTCCATGATCATCCCGACGGCTGTGTAGACATATCCAGGTTCATACAGATGGCGGTGAAGATATTTCCATGTTGATACAGATGGCTGTGTAGATATATCCATGTTCATACAGATGGCGGTGAAGATTTTTCCATGTTCATACAGATGGCGGTGTAGATATTTCCATATTCATACAGATAGCGGTGCTGATATTTCCATGTTTATACAGGTAGCAGTGTAGATATTTCCATGTTTATACAGATAGCGGTGTAGATATTTCCATGTTTATACACATAGCGGTGTAGATATTTCCATGTTTATACAGATAGCGGTGTAGATATCTCCATCTTAATACAGATGGTGGTGTAGATATTTATATGTTCATACAGATGGCGGTGAAGTTATTTCCATGTTCATACAGATGGCGGTGAAGATATTTCCATGTTCACACAGATGGCGGTGTAGATACTTCCATGTTCATACTGATAGCGGTGATGATATTTCCATGTTTATACAGGTAACGGTGTAGATATTTCCATGTTTATACAGATAGCGGTGTAGATATTTCCATGTTTTTACACATAGCTGTGTAGATATTTCCATGTTTATACAGATAGCGGTGTAGATATCTCCATCTTAATACAGATGGCGGTGAAGATATTTATATGTTCTTTCAGATGGCGGTGCAGATATTTCCATGTTCATACAGATGGCGTTGTAGACATTTCCATGTTCATACAGATAGCGGTGTAGTTATTTCCATGTGTAAAGAGATAGCTGTGTAGATATTTCCATGTATATGCAGTTAGCTGTGTAGACATTTCCATTTTCAAGCAGATAGCGGTGTATATATTTCCCTGTTCAAACAGTTAGAGGTGTAGATATTTCCATGTTCATAAAGATAGCAGTGTAGATATTTCCATGTTTATACAGATAGCGGTGAAGATGTATGCATGTTTACACAGATAGCGGTGTAGATATTTCCATGTTCATCCAGATGGCTGTGTAGATATATCCATGTTCATACAGATAGCGGTGTAGATATTTCCATCTTCATACAGATAGCGGTGCAGATATTTCCATGTTCATCCAGATGGCTGTGTAGATATATCCATGTTCATACAGATGGCGGTGAAGATATTTCCATGTTCATACAGATAGCGGTGTAGATAATTCCATGTTCATACAGATAGCGGTGTAGATAATTCCATGTTCATACAGATAGCGGTGTAGATATTTCCATGTTAATACAGATAGCGGTGTATGTATTTCCAAGTTCATACAGATAGCGGTGTAGATATTTCCATGTTCATCCCGATGGCTGTGTAGATATATCCATGTTCATTCAGATAGCGGTGTAGATATTTCCATGTTCATCCAGATGGGTGTGTAGCTATTTCCATGTTCATACAGATAGTGGTGTAGATATTTCCATGTTCATACAGATAGCGATGTAGATATTTCCATGTTCATACAGATAGCCATGTAGATATTGCCATGTTCATACCGATAGCGGTGCTGATACTTCCATGTTTATACAGGTAGCGGTGTACATATTTCCGTGTTTATACAGGTAACCGTGTAGATATTTCCATGTTCATATAGATAGCCGTGTAGATATTTCCATGTTTATACAGATAGCGGTGTAGATATCTCCTTCTTAATACAGATGGCTGTGTAGATATTTATATGTTCATACAGACGGCGGTGCAGATATTTCCATGTTCATACAGATGGTGGTGTAGATATTTCCATGTTGATGCAGATAGTGGTGTGGATATTTCCATGTTTATACAGATAGCGGTGAAGATGTATGCATGTTTACACAGATAGTGGTGTAGATATTTCCATGTTCATACAGATAGCGGTGTAGATATTTCCATGTTCATCCAGACGGCTGTGTAGACATATCCATTTTCCTACAGATGGCGGTGAAGATATTTCCATGTTGATACAGATGGCTGTGTAGATATATCCATGTTCATACAGATGGCGGTGAAGATTTTTCCATGTTCATACAGATGGCGGTGTAGATATTTCCATGTTCATACAGATAGCGGTGTAGTTATTTCCATGTGTAAAGAGATAGCTGTGTAGATATTTCCATGTATATGCAGTTAGCTGTGTAGACATTTCCATTTTCAAGCAGATAGCGGTGTATATATTTCCCTGTTCAAACAGTTAGAGGTGTAGATATTTCCATGTTCATAAAGATAGCAGTGCAGATATTTCTATGTTTATACAGATAGCGGTGAAGATGTATGCATGTTTACACAGATAGCGGTGTAGATATTTCCATGTTCATCCAGATGGCTGTGTAGATATATCCATGTTCATACAGATAGCGGTGTAGATATTTCCAAGTTCATACAGATAGCGGTGCAGATATTTCCATGTTCATCCAGATGGCTGTTTAGATATATCCATGTTCATCCAGATGGCTGTGTAGATATATCCATGTTCATTCAGATGGCGGTGAAGATATTTCCATGTTCTTACAGATAGCGGTGTAGATATTTCCATATTCATACAGATAGCAGTGTATGTATTTCCATGTTCATACAGATAGCGGTGTAGATATTTCCATGTTCATCCAGATGGCTGTGTAGATATATCCATGTTCATACAGATAGCGGTGTAGATATTTCCATGTTCATCCAGATGGCTGTGTAGCTATTTCCATGTTCATACAGATAGTGGTGTAGATATTTCCATGTTCGTACAGATAGCGATGTAGATATTTCCATGTTCATACAGATAGCCGTGTAGATATTGCCATGGTCATACCGATAGCGGTGCTGATACTTCCATGTTTATACAGGTAGCGGTGTACATATTTCCTTGGCATACAGGTAGCGGTGTAGATATTTCCATGTTCATATAGATAGCGGTGTAGATATTTCCAAATTTATACAGATAGCGGTGTAGATATCTCCTTCTTAATACAGATGGCGGTGTAGATATTTATATGTTCATACAGACGGCGGAGCAGATATTTCCATGTTCATACAGATGGTTGTGTAGATATTTCCATGTTCATACAGATAGCGGTGTGGATATTTCCATGTTTATACAGATAGCAGTGAAGATGTATGCATGTTTTCACAGATAGTGGTGTAGATATTTCCATGTTCATACAGATAGCGGTGTAGATATTTCCATGTTCATCCATACGGCTGTGTAGACATATCCATGTTCATAAAGATTGCGGTGAAGGTATTTCCATGTTGATACAGATGGCTGTGTAGATATATCCATGTTCATACAGATGGCGGTGAAGATTTTTCCATGTTCATACAGATGGCGGTGTAGATATTTCCATGTTCATACAGATAGCGGTGCTGATATTTCCATCTTAATACAGATGGTGGTGTAGATATTTATATGTTCATACAGATGGCGGTGCAGGTATTTCCATGTTCATACAGATGGCGGTGAAGTTATTTCCATGTTCACACAGATGGCAGTGTAGATACTTCCATGTTCATACTGATAGCGGTGCTGATATTTCCATGTTTATACAGGTAGCGGTGTAGATATTTCCATGTTTATACAGATAGCCGTGTAGATATTGCCATGTTTATACACGTAGCGGTGTAGATATTTCCATGTTTATACAGATAGCGGTGTAGATATCTCCATCTTAATACAGATGGCGGTGTAGATAATTATATGTTCATTCAGATGGCGGTGCAGATATTTCCATGTTCATACAGATGGCGGTGTAGATATTTCCATGTTCATACAGATAGCGGTGTAGTTATTTCCATGTGTAAAGAGATAGCTGTGTAGATATTTCCATGTATATGCAGATAGCTGTGTTGCCATTTCCATTTTCAAGCAGATAGTGGTGTATATATTTCCCTGTTCAAACAGTTAGCGGTGTAGATATTTCCATGTTCATAAAGATAGCAGTGAAGATATTTCCATGTTTATACAGATAGCGGTGAAGATGTATGCATGTTTACACAGATAGCGGTGTAGATATTTCCATGTTCATCCAGATGGCTCTGTAGATATATCCATGTTCATACAGATAGCGGTGTATGTATTTCCATGTTCATACAGATAGCGGTGTAGATATTTCCATGTTCATCCAGATGGCTGTGTAGATATTTCCATGTTCATACAGATAGCGGTGTATGTATTTCCATGTTCATACAGATAGCGGTGTAGATATTTCCATGTTCATCCAGATGGCTGTGTAGATATATCCATGTTCATACAGATAGCGGTGTAGATATTTCCATGTTCATCCAGATGGCTGTGTAGCTATTTCCATGTTCATACAGATAGTGGTGTAGATATTTCCATGTTCATACAGATAGCGATGTAGATATTTCCATGTTCACACAGATAGCCTTGTAGATATTGCCATGTTCATACCGATAGCGGTGCTGATACTTCCATGTTTATACAGGTAGCGTTGTACATATTTCCGTGTTTATACAGGTAACCGTGTAGATATTTCCATGTTCATATAGATAGCGGTGTAGATATTTGCATGTTTATACAGATAGCGGTGTAGATATCTCCTTCTAATACAGATGGCGGTGCAGATATTTATATGTTCATACAGACGGCGGTGCAAATATTTCCATGTTCATACAGATGGTGGTGTAGATATTTCCATGTTCATACAGATAGCGGTGTGGATATTTCCATGTTTATACAGATAGCGGTGAAGATGTATGCATGTTTACACAGATAGTGGTGCAGATATTTCCATGTTCATACAGATAGCGGTGTAGATATTTCCATGTTCATCCAGACGGCTGTGTAGACATATCCATGTTCATACAGATGGCGGTGAAGATATTTCCATGTTGATACAGATGGCTGTGTAGATATATCCATGTTCATACAGATGGCGGTGAAGATTTTTCCATGTTCATACAGATGGCGGTGTAGATATTTCCATGTTCATACAGATAGCGGTGCTGATATTTCCATGTTTATACAGGTAGCAGTGTAGATATTTACATGTTTATACAGATAGCGGTGTAGATATTTCCATGTTTATACACATAGCGGTGTAGATATTTCCATGTTTATACAGATAGCGGTGTAGATATCTCCATCTTAATACAGATGGTGGTGTAGATATTTATATGTTCCTACAGATGGCGGTGGAGATATTTCCATGTTCATACAGATGGCGGTGAAGATATTTCCATGTTCACACAGATGGCGGTGTAGATACTTCCATGTTCATACTGATAGCGGTGCTGATATTTCCATGTTTATACAGGTAGCGGTGTAGATATTTCCATGTTTATACAGATGGCGGTGTAGAGATTTCCATGTTTATAAACATAGCGGTGTAGATATTTCCATGTTTATACAGATAGCGGTGTAGATATCTCCATCTTAATACAGATGGCGGTGCAGATATTTATATGTTCATTCAGATGGCGGTGCAGATATTTCCATGTTCATACAGATGGCGGTGTAGATATTTCCATGTTCATACAGATAGCGGTGTACTTATTTCCATGTGTAAAGAGATAGCTGTGTAGATATTTCCATGTATATGCAGTTAGCTGTGTAGACATTTCCATTTTCAAGCAGATAGCGGTGTATATATTTCCCTATTCAATCAGATAGCGGTGTAGATATTTCCATGTTCATAAAGATAGCAGTGTAGATATTTCCATGTTTATACAGATAGCGGTGAAGATGTATGCATGTTTACACAGATAGCGGTGTAGATATTTCCATGTTCATCCAGATGGCTGTGTAGATATATCCATGTTCATACAGATAGCGGTGTAGATATTTCCATGTTCATACAGATAGCGGTGCAGTTATTTCCATGTTCATCCAGATGGCTGTGTAGATATATCCATGTTCATACAGATGGCGGTGAAGATATTTCCATGTTCATACGGATAGCGGTGTAGATATTTCCATGTTCATACAGATAGCGTTGTAGATATTGCCATGTTCATACCGATAGCGGTGCTGATACTTCCATGTTTATACAGGTAGCGGTGTACATATTTCCGTGTTTATACAGGTAGCGGTGTAGATATTTCCATGTTCATACAGATAGCGGTGTAGATATTTCCATGTTTATACAGATAGCGGTGTAGATATCTCCTTCTTAATACAGATGGCGGTGTAGATATTTATATGTT
The DNA here is from genome assembly GCF_029281585.2 of Gorilla gorilla gorilla. Lineage (NCBI taxonomy): Eukaryota > Metazoa > Chordata > Mammalia > Primates > Hominidae > Gorilla > Gorilla gorilla. The sequence continues at coordinate 153,206,154 of NC_073231.2, forward strand.
CATACAGATGGCGGTGCAGATATTTCCATGTTCATACAGATGGTGGTGTAGATATTTCCATGTTTATAGAGATAGCGGTGTAGTTATTTCCACGTGCAAAGAGATAGCTGTGTAGATATTTCCATGTATATGCAGATAGCTGTGTAGATATTTCCATTTTCATGCAGATAGCGGTGTAGATATTTCCATGTTCAAACAGATAGCGGTGTAGATATTTCCATGTTCATACAGATAGCAGTGTAGATATTTCCATGTTTATACAGATAGCGGTGAAGATGTATGCATGTTTACACAGATAGCGGTGTAGATATTTCCATGTTCATACAGATAGCGGTGTAGATATTTCCATGTTCATCCAGATGGCTGTTTAGATATATCCATGTTCATCCAGATGGCTGTGTAGATATATCCATGTTCATACAGATGGCGGTGAAGATATTTCCATGTTCATACAGATAGCGGTGTAGATATTTCCATATTCATACAGATAGCAGTGTATGTATTTCCATGTTAATACAGATAGCGGTGTAGGTATTTCCATGTTCATCCAGATGGCTGTGTAGATATATCCATATTCATACAGATAGCGGTGTAGATATTTCCATGTTCATCCAGATGGCTGTGTAGCTATTTCCATGTTCGTACAGATAGTGGTGTAGATATTTCCATGTTCATACAGATAGCGGTGTAGATATTTCCATGTTCATACAGATAGCAGTGTAGATATTGCCATGTTCATACTGATAGCGGTGCTGATACTTCCATGTTTATACAGGTAGCGGTGTACATACTTCCGTGTTTATACAGGTAGCGGTGTAGATATTTCCATGTTCATACAGATAGCGGTGTAGATATTTCCATGTTTATACAGATAGCGGTGTAGATATCTCCTTCTTAATACAGATGGCGGTGTAGATATTTATATGTTCATACAGATGACGGTGCAGATATTTCCATGTTCATACAGATGGTGGTGTAGATATTTCCATGTTTATAGAGATAGCGGTGTAGTTATTTCCATGTGCAAAGAGATAGCTGTGTAGATATTTCCATGTATATGCAGATAGCTGTGTAGATATTTCCATTTTCATGCACATAGCGGTGTAGATATTTCCATGTTCAAACAGATAGCGGTGTAGATATTTCCATGTTTATACAGATAGCGGTGTAGATATCTCCTTCTAATACAGATGGCGGTGTAGATATTTATATGTTCATACAGACGGCGGTGCAGATATTTCCATGTTCATACAGATGGTGGTGTAGATATTTCCATGTTCATACAGATAGCGGTGTGGATATTTCCATGTTTATACAGATAGCGGTGAAGATGTATGCATGTTTACACAGATAGTGGTGCAGATATTTCCATGTTCATACAGATAGCGGTGTAGATATTTCCATGTTCATCCAGACGGCTGTGTAGACATATCCATGTTCATACAGATGGCGGTGAAGATATTTCCTTGTTGATACAGATGGCTGTGTAGATATATCCATGTTCATAAAGATGGCGGTGAAGATTTTTCCATGTTCATACAGATGGCGGTGTAGATATTTCCATGTTCATACAGATAGCGGTGGTGATATTTCCATGTTTATACAGGTAGCAGTGTAGATATTTACATGTTTATACAGATAGCGGTGTAGATATTTCCATGTTTATACACATAGCGGTGTAGATATTTCCATGTTTATACAGATAGCGGTGTAGATATCTCCATCTTAATACAGATGGTGGTGTAGATATTTATATGTTCCTACAGATGGCGGTGGAGATATTTCCATGTTCATACAGATGGCGGTGAAGATATTTCTATGTTCACACAGATGGCGGTGTAGATATTTCCATGTTCAGACAGATAGCGGTGTAGATATTTCCATGTTTATACAGGTAGCTGTGTATATATTTCCATGTTTATACAGATAGCGGTGTAGATATTTCCATGTTTATATAGGTAGAGGTGTAGATATTCCATGTTTATACAGATAGCGGTGTAGATATCTCCATCTTAATACAGATGGCGGTGCAGATATTTATATGTTCATTCAGATGGCGGTGCAGATATTTCCATGTTCATACAGATGGCGGTGTAGATATTTCCATGTTCATACAGATTGCGGTGTACTTATTTCCATGTGTAAAGAGATAGCTGTGTAGATATTTCCATGTATATGCAGTTAGCTGTGTAGACATTTCCATTTTCAAGCAGATAGCGGTGTATATATTTCCCTATTCAATCAGTTAGCGGTGTAGATATTTCCATGTTCATAAAGATAGCAGTGTAGATATTTCCATGTTTATACAGATAGCGGTGAAGATGTATGCATGTTTACACAGATAGCGGTGTAGATATTTCCATGTTCATCCAGATGGCTGTGTAGATATATCCATGTTCATACAGATAGCGGTGTAGATATTTCCATGTTCATACAGATAGCGGTGCAGTTATTTCCATGTTCATCCAGATGGCTGTGTAGATATATCCATGTTCATACAGATGGCGGTGAAGATATTTCCATGTTCATACGGATAGCGGTGTAGATATTTCCATGTTCATACAGATAGCGTTGTAGATATTGCCATGTTCATACCGATAGCGGTGCTGATACTTCCATGTTTATACAGATAGCGGTGTACATATTTCCGTGTTTATACAGGTAGCGGTGTAGATATTTCCATGTTCATACAGATAGCGGTGTAGATATTTCCATGTTTATACAGATAGCGGTGTAGATATCTCCTTCTTAATACAGATGGCGGTGTAGATATTTATATGTTCATACAGATGGCGGTGCAGATATTTCCATGTTCATACAGATGGTGGTGTAGATATTTCCATGTTTATAGAGATAGCGGTGTAGTTATTTCCACGTGCAAAGAGATAGCTGTGTAGATATTTCCATGTATAAGCAGATAGCTGTGTAGATATTTCCATTTTCATGCAGATAGCGGTGTAGATATTTCCATGTTCAAACAGATAGCGGTGTAGATATTTCCATGTTCATACAGATAGCAGTGTAGATATTTCCATGTTTATACAGATAGCGGTGAAGATGTATGCATGTTTACACAGATAGCGGTGTAGATATTTCCATGTTCATACAGATAGCGGTGTAGATATTTCCATGTTCATCCAGATGGCTGTTTAGATATATCCATGTTCATCCAGATGGCTGTGTAGATATATCCATGTTCATACAGATGGCGGTGAAGATATTTCCATGTTCATACAGATAGCGGTGTAGATATTTCCATATCCATACAGATAGCTGTGTATGTATTTCCATGTTCATACAGATAGCGGTGTAGATATTTCCATGTTCATCCAGATGGCTGTGTAGATATATCCATATTCATACAGATAGCGGTGTAGATATTTCCATGTTCATCCAGATGGCTGTGTAGCTATTTCCATGTTCGTACAGATAGTGGTGTAGATATTTCCATGTTCATACAGATAGCGGTGTAGATATTTCCATGTTCATACAGATAGCAGTGTAGATATTGCCATGTTCATACCGATAGCGGTGCTGATACTTCCATGTTTATACAGGTAGCGGTGTACATACTTCCATGTTTATACAGGTAGCGGTGTAGATATTTCCATGTTCATACAGATAGCGGTGTAGATATTTCCATGTTTATACAGATAGCGGTGTAGATATCTCCTTCTTAATACAGATGGCGGTGTAGATATTTATATGTTCATACAGATGGCGGTGCAGATATTTCCATGTTCATACAGATGGTGGTGTAGATATTTCCATGTTTATAGAGATAGCGGTGTAGTTATTTCCATGTGAAAAGAGATAGCTGTGTAGATATTTCCATGTATATGCAGATAGCTGTGTAGATATTTCCATTTTCATGCACATAGCGGTGTAGATATTTCCATGTTCAAACAGATAGCGGTGTAGATATTTCCATGTTCATACAGATAGCGGTGTGGATATTTCCATGTTTATACAGATAGCAGTGAAGATGTATGCATGTTTACACAGATAGCGGTGTAGATATTTCCATGTTCATACAGATAGCGGTGTAGATATTTCCATGTTCATCCAGACGGCTGTGTAGACATATCCATGTTCATACAGATGGCGGTGAAGATATTTTCATGTTCATACAGATGGCTGTGTAGATATATCCATGTTCATACAGATGGCGGTGAAGATTTTTCCATGTTCATACAGATAGCGGTGTAGATATTTCCATATTCATACAGATAGCAGTGTATGTATTTCCATGTTCATACAGATAGCGGTGTAGATATTTCCATGTTCATCCAGATGGCTGTGTAGATATATCCATATTCATACAGATAGCGGTGTAGATATTTCCATGTTCATCCAGATGGCTGTGTAGCTATTTCCATGTTCGTACAGATAGTGGTGTAGATATTTCCATGTTCATACAGATAGCGGTGTAGATATTTCCAGGTTCATACAGATAGCAGTGTAGATATTGCCATGTTCATACTGATAGCGGTGCTGATACTTCCATGTTTATACAGGTAGCGGTGTACATACTTCCGTGTTTATACAGGTAGCGGTGTAGATATTTCCATGTTCATACAGATAGCGGTGTAGATATTTCCATGTTTCTACAGATAGCGGTGTAGATATCTCCTTCTTAATACAGATGGCGGTGTAGATATTTATATGTTCATACAGATGGCGGTGCAGATATTTCCATGTTTATACAGATGGTGGTGTAGATATTTCCATGTTTATAGAGATAGCGGTGTAGTTATTTCCATGTGCAAAGAGATAGCTGTGTAGATATTTCCATGTATATGCAGATAGCTGTGTAGATATTTCCATTTTCATGCACATAGCGGTGTAGATATTTCCATGTTCAAACAGATAGCGGTGTAGATATTTCCATGTTTATACAGATAGCGGTGTAGATATCTCCTTCTAATACAGATGGCGGTGTAGATATTTATATGTTCATACAGACGGCGGTGCAGATATTTCCATGTTCATACAGATGGTGGTGTAGATATTTCCATGTTCATACAGATAGCGGTGTGGATATTTCCATGTTTATACAGATAGCGGTGAAGATGTATGCATGTTTACACAGATAGTGGTGCAGATATTTCCATGTTCATACAGATAGCTGTGTAGATATTTCCATGTTCATCCAGACGGCTGTGTAGACATATCCATGTTCATACAGATGGCGGTGAAGATATTTCCATGTTGATACAGATGGCTGTGTAGATATATCCATGTTCATACAGATGGCGGTGGAGATTTTTCCATGTTCATACAGATGGCGGTGTAGATATTTCCATGTTCATACAGATAGCGGTGCTGATATTTCCATGTTTATACAGGTAGCAGTGTAGATATTTACATGTTTATACAGATAGCGGTGTAGATATTTCCATGTTTATACACATAGCGGTGTAGATATTTCCATGTTTATACAGATAGCGGTGTAGATATCTCCATCTTAATACAGATGGCGGTGCAGATATTTATATGTTCATTCAGATGGCGGTGCAGATATTTCCATGTTCATACAGATGGCGGTGTAGATATTTCCATGTTCATACAGATAGCGGTGTACTTATTTCCATGTGTAAAGAGATAGCTGTGTAGATATTTCCATGTATATGCAGTTAGCTGTGTAGACATTTCCATTTTCAAGCAGATAGCGGTGTATATATTTCCCTATTCAATCAGTTAGCGGTGTAGATATTTCCATGTTCATAAAGATAGCAGTGTAGATATTTCCATGTTTATACAGATAGCGGTGAAGAATTATGCATGTTTACACAGATAGCGGTGTAGATATTTCCATGTTCATCCAGATGGCTGTGTAGATATATCCATGTTCATACAGATAGCGGTGTAGATATTTCCATGTTCATACAGATAGCGGTGCAGTTATTTCCATGTTCATCCAGATGGCTGTGTAGATATATCCATGTTCATACAGATGGCGGTGAAGATATTTCCATGTTCATACGGATAGCGGTGTAGATATTTCCATGTTCATACAGATAGCGTTGTAGATATTGCCATGTTCATACCGATAGCGGTGCTGATACTTCCATGTTTATACAGGTAGCGGTGTACATATTTCCGTGTTTATACAGGTAGCGGTGTAGATATTTCCATGTTCATACAGATAGCGGTGTAGATATTTCCATGTTTATACAGATAGCGGTGTAGATATCTCCTTCTTAATACAGATGGTGGTGTAGATATTTATATGTTCATACAGATGGCGGTGCAGATATTTCCATGTTCATACAGATGGTGGTGTAGATATTTCCATGTTTATAGAGATAGCGGTGTAGTTATTTCCACGTGCAAAGAGATAGCTGTGTAGACATTTCCATGTATATGCAGATAGCTGTGTAGGTATTTCCATTTTCATGCAGATAGCGGTGTAGATATTTCCATGTTCAAACAGATAGCGGTGTAGATATTTCCATGTTCATACAGATAGCAGTGTAGATATTTCCATGTTTATACAGATAGCGGTGAAGATGTATGCATGTTTACACAGATAGCGGTGTAGATATTTCCATGTTCATACAGATAGCGGTGTAGATATTTCCATGTTCATCCAGATGGCTGTTTAGATATATCCATGTTCATACAGATGGCTGTGTAGATATATCCATGTTCATACAGATGGCGGTGAAGATATTTCCATGTTCATACAGATAGCGGTGTAGATATTTCCATATTCATACTGATAGCTGTGTATGTATTTCCATGTTCATACAGATAGCGGTGTAGATATTTCCATGTTCATCCAGATGGCTGTGTAGATATATCCATATTCATACAGATAGCGGTGTAGATATTTCCATGTTCATCCAGATGGCTGTGTAGCTATTTCCATGTTCGTACAGATAGTGGTGTAGATATTTCCATGTTCATACAGATAGCGGTGTAGATATTTCCATGTTCATACAGATAGCAGTGTAGATATTGCCATGTTCATACCGATAGCGGTGCTGATACTTCCATGTTTATACAGGTAGCGGTGTACATACTTCCGTGTTTATACAGGTAGCGGTGTAGATATTTCCATGTTCATACAGATAGCGGTGTAGATATTTCCATGTTTATACAGATAGCGGTGTAGATATCTCCTTCTTAATACAGATGGCGGTGTAGATATTTATATGTTCATACAGATGGCGGTGCAGATATTTCCATGTTCATACAGATGGTGGTGTAGATATTTCCATGTTTATAGAGATAGCGGTGTAGTTATTTCCATGTGCAAAGAGATAGCTGTGTAGATATTTCCATGTATATGCAGATAGCTGTGTAGATATTTCCATTTTCATGCACATAGCGGTGTAGATATTTCCATGTTCAAACAGATAGCGGTGTAGATATTTCCATGTTCATACAGATAGCGGTGTGGATATTTCCATGTTTATACAGATAGCAGTGAAGATGTATGCATGTTTACACAGATAGCGGTGTAGATATTTCCATGTTCATACAGATAGCGGTGTAGATATTTCCATGTTCATCCAGACGGCTGTGTAGACATATCCATGTTCATACAGATGGCGGTGAAGATATTTTCATGTTCATACAGATGGCTGTGTAGATATATCCTTGTTCATACAGATGGCGGTGAAGATTTTTCCATGTTCATACAGATAGCGGTGTAGATATTTCCATATTCATACAGATAGCAGTGTATGTATTTCCATGTTCATACAGATAGCGGTGTAGATATTTCCATGTTCATCCAGATGGCTGTGTAGATATATCCATATTCATACAGATAGCGGTGTAGATATTTCCATGTTCATCCAGATGGCTGTGTAGCTATTTCCATGTTCGTACAGATAGTGGTGTAGATATTTCCATGTTCATACAGATAGCGGTGTAGATATTTCCAGGTTCATACAGATAGCAGTGTAGATATTGCCATGTTCATACTGATAGCGGTGCTGATACTTCCATGTTTATACAGGTAGCGGTGTACATACTTCCGTGTTTATACAGGTAGCGGTGTAGATATTTCCATGTTCATACAGATAGCGGTGTAGATATTTCCATGTTTATACAGATAGCGGTGTAGATATCTCCTTCTTAATACAGATGGCGGTGTAGATATTTATATGTTCATACAGATGGCGGTGCAGATATTTCCATGTTTATACAGATGGTGGTGTAGATATTTCCATGTTTATAGAGATAGCGGTGTAGTTATTTCCATGTGCAAAGAGATAGCTGTGTAGATATTTCCATGTATATGCAGATAGCTGTGTAGATATTTCCATTTTCATGCACATAGCGGTGTAGATATTTCCATGTTCAAACAGATAGCGGTGTAGATATTTCCATGTTTATACAGATAGCGGTGTAGATATCTCCTTCTAATACAGATGGCGGTGTAGATATTTATATGTTCATACAGACGGCGGTGCAGATATTTCCATGTTCATACAGATGGTGGTGTAGATATTTCCATGTTCATACAGATAGCGGTGTGGATATTTCCATGTTTATACAGATAGCGGTGAAGATGTATGCATGTTTACACAGATAGTGGTGCAGATATTTCCATGTTCATACAGATAGCGGTGTAGATATTTCCATGTTCATCCAGACGGCTGTGTAGACATATCCATGTTCATACAGATGGCGGTGAAGATATTTCCATGTTGATACAGATGGCTGTGTAGATATATCCATGTTCATACAGATGGCGGTGAAGATTTTTCCATGTTCATACAGACGGCGGTGTAGATATTTCCATGTTCATACAGATAGCGGTGCTGATATTTCCATGTTTATACAGGTAGCAGTGTAGATATTTACATGTTTATACAGATAGCGGTGTAGATATTTCCATGTTCATCCAGACGGCTGTGTAGACATATCCATGTTCATACAGATGGCGGTGAAGATATTTTCATGTTCATACAGATGGCTGTGTAGATATATCCATGTTCATACAGATGGAGGTGAAGATTTTTCCATGTTCATACAGATAGCGGTGTAGATATTTCCATGTTCATACAGATAGTGGTGTAGATATCTCCATCTTACTACGGATGGCGGTGTAGATATTTATATGTTCATACAGATGGCGGTGCAGATATTTCCATGTTCATACAGATGGCGGTGAAGATATTTCCATGTTCATACAGATGGCGGTGTAGATACTTCCATGTTCATACTGATAGCGGTGCTGATATTTCCATGTTTATACAGGTAGCGGTGTAGATATTTCCATGTTTATACAGATAGCGGCGTAGATATTTCCATGTTTATAAACATAGCGGTGTAGATATTTCCATGTTTATACAGATAGCGGTGTAGATATCTCCATCTTAATACAGATGGCGGTGTAGATATTTATATGTTCATTCAGATGGCGGTGCAGATATTTCCATGTTCATACAGATGGCGGTGTAGATATTTCCATGTTCATAGAGATAGCGGTGTAGTTATTTCCATGTGTAAAGAGATAGCTGTGTAGATATTTCCATGTATATGCAGAAAGCTGTGTAGACATTTCCATTTTCATGCAGATAGCGGTGTATATATTTCCCTGTTCAAACAGTTAGCGGAGTAGATATTTCCATGTTCATAAAGATAGCAGTGTAGATATTTCCATGTTTCTACAGATAGCGGTGAAGATGTATGCATGTTTACACAGATAGCGGTGTAGATATTTCCATGTTCATTCAGATGGCTCTGTAGATATATCCATGTTCATACAGATAGCGGTGTAGATATTTCCATGTTCATACAGATAGCGGTGCAGATATTTCCGTGTTCATCCAGATGGCTGTGTAGATATATCCATGTTCATACAGATGGCGGTGAAGATATTTCCATGTTCATACAGATAGCGGTGTAGATATTTCCATGTTCATACAGATAACGGTGTAGATATTTCCATGTTCATACAGATAGCGGTGTATGTATTTCCCTGTTCATACAGATAGCAGTGTACATATTTCCGTGTTCATCCAGATGGCTGTGTAGATATATCCATGTTCATACAGATGGCGGTGAAGATATTTCCATGTTGATACAGATGGCTGTGTAGATATATCCATGTTCATAAAGATGGCGGTGAGGATTTTTCCATGTTCATACAGATGGCGGTGTAGATATTTCCATGTTCATACAGATAGCGGTGCTGATATTTCCATGTTTATACAGGTAGCAGTGTAGATATTTACATGTTTATACAGATAGCGGTGTAGATATTTCCATGTTTATACACATAGCGGTGTAGATATTTCCATGTTTATACAGATAGCGGTGTAGATATCTCCATCTTAATACAGATGGTGGTGTAGATATTTATATGTTCCTACAGATGGCGGTGGAGATATTTCCATGTTCATACAGATGGCGGTGAAGATATTTCCATGTTCACACAGATGGCGGTGTAGATATTTCCATGTTCATACAGATAGCGGTGTAGATATTTCCATGTTTATACAGGTAGCTGTGTATATATTTCCATGTTTATACAGATAGCGGTGTAGATATTTCCATGTTTATATAGGTAGCGGTGTAGATATTTCCATGTTTATACAGATAGCGGTGTAGATATCTCCATCTTAATACAGATGGCGGTGCAGATATTTATATGTTCATTCAGATGGCGGTGCAGATATTTCCATGTTCATACAGATGGCGGTGTAGATATTTCCATGTTCATACAGATAGCGGTGTACTTATTTCCATGTGTAAAGAGATAGCTGTGTAGATATTTCCATGTATATGCAGTTAGCTGTGTAGACATTTCCATTTTCAAGCAGATAGCGGTGTATATATTTCCCTATTCAATCAGTTAGCGGTGTAGATATTTCCATGTTCATAAAGATAGCAGTGTAGATATTTCCATGTTTATACAGATAGCGGTGAAGATGTATGCATGTTTACACAGATAGCGGTGTAGATATTTCCATGTTCATCCAGATGGCTGTGTAGATATATCCATGTTCATACAGATAGCGGTGTAGATATTTCCATGTTCATACAGATAGCGGTGCAGTTATTTCCATGTTCATCCAGATGGCTGTGTAGATATATCCATGTTCATACAGATGGCGGTGAAGATATTTCCATGTTCATACGGATAGCGGTGTAGATATTTCCATGTTCATACAGATAGCGTTGTAGATATTGCCATGTTCATACCGATAGCAGTGCTGATACTTCCATGTTTATACAGGTAGCGGTGTACATATTTCCGTGTTTATACAGGTAGCGGTGTAGATATTTCCATGTTCATACAGATAGCGGTGTAGATATTTCCATGTTTATACAGATAGCGGTGTAGATATCTCCTTCTTAATACAGATGGCGGTGTAGATATTTATATGTTCATACAGATGGCGGTGCAGATATTTCCATGTTCATACAGATGGTGGTGTAGATATTTCCATGTTTATAGAGATAGCGGTGTAGTTATTTCCACGTGCAAAGAGATAGCTGTGTAGATATTTCCATGTATAAGCAGATAGCTGTGTAGATATTTCCATTTTCATGCAGATAGCGGTGTAGATATTTCCATGTTCAAACAGATAGCGGTGTAGATATTTCCATGTTCATACAGATAGCAGTGTAGATATTTCCATGTTTATACAGATAGCGGTGAAGATGTATGCATGTTTACACAGATAGCGGTGTAGATATTTCCATGTTCATACAGATAGCGGTGTAGATATTTCCATGTTCATCCAGATGGCTGTTTAGATATATCCATGTTCATCCAGATGGCTGTGTAGATATATCCATGTTCATACAGATGGCGGTGAAGATATTTCCATGTTCATACAGATATCGGTGTAGATATTTCCATATCCATACAGATAGCTGTGTATGTATTTCCATGTTCATACAGATAGCGGTGTAGATATTTCCATGTTCATCCAGATGGCTGTGTAGATATATCCATATTCATACAGATAGCCGTGTAGATATTTCCATGTTCATCCAGATGGCTGTGTAGCTATTTCCATGTTCGTACAGATAGTGGTGTAGATATTTCCATGTTCATACAGATAGCGGTGTAGATATTTCCATGTTCATACAGATAGCAGTGTAGATATTGCCATGTTCATACCGATAGCGGTGCTGATACGTCCATGTTTATACAGGTAGCGGTGTACATACTTCCGTGTTTATACAGGTAGCGGTGTAGATATTTCCATGTTCATACAGATAGCGGTGTAGATATTTCCATGTTTATACAGATAGCGGTGTAGATATCTCCTTCTTAATACAGATGGCGGTGTAGATATTTATATGTTCATACAGATGGCGGTGCAGATATTTCCATGTTCATACAGATGGTGGTGTAGATATTTCCATGTTTATAGAGATAGCGGTGTAGTTATTTCCATGTGCAAAGAGATAGCTGTGTAGATATTTCCATGTATATGCAGATAGCTGTGTAGATATTTCCATTTTCATGCACATAGCGGTGTAGATATTTCCATGTTCAAACAGATAGCGGTGTAGATATTTCCATGTTTATACAGATAGCGGTGTAGATATCTCCTTCTAATACAGATGGCGGTGTAGATATTTATATGTTCATACAGACGGCGGTGCAGATATTTCCATGTTCATACAGATGGTGGTGTAGATATTTCCATGTTCATACAGATAGCGGTGTGGATATTTCCATGTTTATACAGATAGCGGTGAAGATGTATGCATGTTTACACAGATAGTGGTGCAGATATTTCCATGTTCATACAGATAGCGGTGTAGATATTTCCATGTTCATCCAGACGGCTGTGTAGACATATCCATGTTCATACAGATGGCGGTGAAGATATTTCCATGTTGATACAGATGGCTGTGTAGATATATCCATGTTCATAAAGATGGCGGTGAAGATTTTTCCATGTTCCTACAGATGGCGGTGTAGATATTTCCATGTTCATACAGATAGCGGTGCTGATATTTCCATGTTTATACAGGTAGCAGTGTAGATATTTACATGTTTATACAGATAGCGGTGTAGATATTTCCATGTTTATACACATAGCGGTGTAGATATTTCCATGTTTATACAGATAGCGGTGTAGATATCTCCATCTTAATACAGATGGTGGTGTAGATATTTATATGTTCCTACAGATGGCGGTGGAGATATTTCCATGTTCATACAGATGGCGGTGAAGATATTTCCATGTTCACAGAGATGGCGGTGTAGATATTTCCATGTTCATACAGATAGCGGTGTAGATATTTCCATGTTTATACAGGTAGCTGTGTATATATTTCCATGTTTATACAGATAGCGGTGTAGATATTTCCATGTTTATATAGGTAGCGGTGTAGATATTTCCATGTTTATACAGATAGCGGTGTAGATATCTCCATCTTAATACAGATGGCGGTGCAGATATTTATATGTTCATTCAGATGGCGGTGCAGATATTTCCATGTTCATACAGATGGCGGTGTAGATATTTCCATGTTCATACAGATAGCGGTGTACTTATTTCCATGTGTAAAGAGATAGCTGTGTAGATATTTCCATGTATATGCAGTTAGCTGTGTAGACATTTCCATTTTCAAGCAGATAGCGGTGTATATATTTCCCTATTCAATCAGTTAGCGGTGTAGATATTTCCATGTTCATAAAGATAGCAGTGTAGATATTTCCATGTTTATACAGATAGCGGTGAAGATGTATGCATGTTTACACAGATAGCGGTGTAGATATTTCCATGTTCATCCAGATGGCTGTGTAGATATATCCATGTTCATACAGATAGCGGTGTAGATATTTCCATGTTCATACAGATAGCGGTGCAGTTATTTCCATGTTCATCCAGATGGCTGTGTAGATATATCCATGTTCATACAGATGGCGGTGAAGATATTTCCATGTTCATACGGATAGCGGTGTAGATATTTCCATGTTCATACAGATAGCATTGTAGATATTGCCATGTTCATACCGATAGCGGTGCTGATACTTCCATGTTTATTCAGGTAGCGGTGTACATATTTCCGTGTTTATACAGGTAGCGGTGTAGATATTTCCATGTTCATACAGATAGCGGTGTAGATATTTCCATGTTTATACAGATAGCGGTGTAGATATCTCCTTCTTAATACAGATGGCGGTGTAGATATTTATATGTTCATACAGATGGCGGTGCAGATATTTCCATGTTCATACAGATGGTGGTGTAGATATTTCCATGTTTATAGAGATAGCGGTGTAGTTATTTCCACGTGCAAAGAGATAGCTGTGTAGATATTTCCATGTATAAGCAGATAGCTGTGTAGATATTTCCATTTTCATGCAGATAGGCGGTGTAGATATTTCCATGTTCAAACAGATAGCGGTGTAGATATTTCCATGTTCATACAGATAGCAGTGTAGATATTTCCATGTTTATACAGATAGCGGTGAAGATGTATGCATGTTTACACAGATAGCGGTGTAGATATTTCCATGTTCATACAGATAGCGGTGTAGATATTTCCATGTTCATCCAGATGGCTGTTTAGATATATCCATGTTCATCCAAATGGCTGTGTAGATATATCCATGTTCATACAGATGGCGGTGAAGATATTTCCATGTTCATACAGATAGCGGTGTAGATATTTCCATATCCATACAGATAGCTGTGTATGTATTTCCATGTTCATACAGATAGCGGTGTAGATATTTCCATGTTCATCCAGATGGCTGTGTAGATATATCCATATTCATACAGATAGCGGTGTAGATATTTCCATGTTCATCCAGATGGCTGTGTAGCTATTTCCATGTTCGTACAGATAGTGGTGTAGATATTTCCATGTTCATACAGATAGCGGTGTAGATATTTCCATGTTCATACAGATAGCAGTGTAGATATTGCCATGTTCATACCGATAGCGGTGCTGATACTTCCATGTTTATACAGGTAGCGGTGTACATACTTCCGTGTTTATACAGGTAGCGGTGTAGATATTTCCATGTTCATACAGATAGCGGTGTAGATATTTCCATGTTTATACAGATAGCGGTGTAGATATCTCCTTCTTAATACAGATGGCGGTGTAGATATTTATATGTTCATACAGATGGCGGTGCAGATATTTCCATGTTCATACAGATGGTGGTGTAGATATTTCCATGTTTATAGAGATAGCGGTGTAGTTATTTCCATGTGCAAAGAGATAGCTGTGTAGATATTTCCATGTGTATGCAGATAGCTGTGTAGATATTTCCATTTTCATGCACATAGCGGTGTAGATATTTCCATGTTCAAACAGATAGCGGTGTAGATATTTCCATGTTCATACAGATAGCGGTGTGGATATTTCCATGTTTATACAGATAGCAGTGAAGATGTATGCATGTTTACACAGATAGCGGTGTAGATATTTCCATGTTCATACAGATAGCGGTGTAGATATTTCCATGTTCATCCAGACGGCTGTGTAGACATATCCATGTTCATACAGATGGCGGTGAAGATATTTTCATGTTCATACAGATGGCTGTGTAGATATATCCATGTTCATACAGATGGCGGTGAAGATTTTTCCATGTTCATACAGATAGCGGTGTAGATATTTCCATATTCATACAGATAGCAGTGTATGTATTTCCATGTTCATACAGATAGCGGTGTAGATATTTCCATGTTCATCCAGATGGCTGTGTAGATATATCCATATTCATACAGATAGCGGTGTAGATATTTCCATGTTCATCCAGATGGCTGTGTAGCTATTTCCATGTTCGTACAGATAGTGGTGTAGATATTTCCATGTTCATACAGATAGCGGTGTAGATATTTCCAGGTTCATACAGATAGCAGTGTAGATATTGCCATGTTCATACTGATAGCGGTGCTGATACTTCCATGTTTATACAGGTAGCGGTGTACATACTTCCGTGTTTATACAGGTAGCGGTGTAGATATTTCCATGTTCATACAGATAGCGGTGTAGATATTTCCATGTTTATACAGATAGCGGTGTAGATATCTCCTTCTTATACAGATGGCGGTGTAGATATTTATATGTTCATACAGACGGCGGTGCAGATATTTCCATGTTCATACAGATGGTGGTGTAGATATTTCCATGTTCATACAGATAGCGGTGTGGATATTTCCATGTTTATACAGATAGCGGTGAAGATGTATGCATGTTTACACAGATAGTGGTGCAGATATTTCCATGTTCATACAGATAGCGGTGTAGATATTTCCATGTTCATCCAGACGGCTGTGTAGACATATCCATGTTCATACAGATGGCGGTGAAGATATTTCCATGTTGATACAGATGGCTGTGTAGATATATCCATGTTCATACAGATGGCGGTGAAGATTTTTCCATGTTCATACAGATGCCGGTGTAGATATTTCCATGTTCATACAGATAGCGGTGCTGATATTTCCATGTTTATACAGGTAGCAGTGTAGATATTTACATGTTTATACAGATAGCGGTGTAGATATTTCCATGTTTATACAGATAGCGGTGTAGATATCTCCATCTTAATACAGATGGTGGTGTAGATATTTATATGTTCCTACAGATGGCGGTGGAGATATTTCCATGTTCATACAGATGGCGGTGAAGATATTTCCATGTTCACACAGATGGCGGTGTAGATACTTCCATGTTCATACTGATAGCGGTGCTGATATTTCCATGTTTATACTGGTAGCGGTGTAGTTATTTCCATGTTTATACAGATAGCGGTGTAGATATTTCCATGTTTATACACATAGCGGTGTAGATATTTCCATGTTTATACAGATAGCGGTGTAGATATCTCCATCTTAATACAGATGGCGGTGCAGATATTTATATGTTCATTCAGATGGCGGTGCAGATATTTCCATGTTCATACAGATGGCGGTGTAGATATTTCCATGTTCATACAGATAGCAGTGTACTTATTTCCATGTGTAAAGAGATAGCTGTGTAGATATTTCCATGTATATGCAGTTAGCTGTGTAGACATTTCCATTTTCAAGCAGATAGCGGTGTATATATTTCCCTATTCAATCAGTTAGCGGTGTAGATATTTCCATGTTCATAAAGATAGCAGTGTAGATATTTCCATGTTTATACAGATAGCGGTGAAGAATTATGCATGTTTACACAGATAGCGGTGTAGATATTTCCATGTTCATCCAGATGGCTGTGTAGATATATCCATGTTCATACAGATAGCGGTGTAGATATTTCCATGTTCATACAGATAGCGGTGCAGTTATTTCCATGTTCATCCAGATGGCTGTGTAGATATATCCATGTTCATACAGATGGCGGTGAAGATATTTCCATGTTCATACGGATAGCGGTGTAGATATTTCCATGTTCATACAGATAGCGTTGTAGATATTGCCATGTTCATACCGATAGCGGTGCTGATACTTCCATGTTTATACAGGTAGCGGTGTACATATTTCCGTGTTTATACAGGTAGCGGTGTAGATATTTCCATGTTCATACAGATAGCGGTGTAGATATTTCCATGTTTATACAGATAGCGGTGTAGATATCTCCTTCTTAATACAGATGGTGGTGTAGATATTTATATGTTCATACAGATGGCGGTGCAGATATTTCCATGTTCATACAGATGGTGGTGTAGATATTTCCATGTTTATAGAGATAGCGGTGTAGTTATTTCCACGTGCAAAGAGATAGCTGTGTAGATATTTCCATGTATATGTAGATAGCTGTGTAGATATTTCCATTTTCATGCAGATAGCGGTGTAGATATTTCCATGTTCAAACAGATAGCGGTGTAGATATTTCCATGTTCATACAGATAGCAGTGTAGATATTTCCATGTTTATACAGATAGCGGTGAAGATGTATGCATGTTTACACAGATAGCAGTGTAGATATTTCCATGTTCATACAGATAGCGGTGTAGATATTTCCATGTTCATCCAGATGGCTGTTTAGATATATCCATGTTCATCCTGATGGCTGTGTAGATATATCCATGTTCATACAGATGGCGGTGAAGATATTTCCATGTTCATACAGATAGCGGTGTAGATATTTCCATATTCATACAGATAGCTGTGTATGTATTTCCATGTTCATACAGATAGCGGTGTAGATATTTCCATGTTCATCCAGATGGCTGTGTAGATATATCCATATTCATACAGATAGCGGTGTAGATATTTCCATGTTCATCCAGATGGCTGTGTAGCTATTTCCATGTTCGTACAGATAGTGGTGTAGATATTTCCATGTTCATACAGATAGCGGTGTAGATATTTCCATGTTCATACAGATAGCAGTGTAGATATTGCCATGTTCATACCGATAGCGGTGCTGATACTTCCATGTTTATACAGGTAGCGGTGTACATACTTCCGTGTTTATACAGGTAGCGGTGTAGATATTTCCATGTTCATACAGATAGCGGTGTAGATATTTCCATGTTTATACAGATAGCGGTGTAGATATCTCCTTCTTAATACAGATGGCGGTGTAGATATTCATATGTTCATACAGATGGCGGTGCAGATATTTCCATGTTCATACAGATGGTGGTGTAGATATTTCCATGTTTATAGAGATAGCGGTGTAGTTATTTCCATGTGCAAAGAGATAGCTGTGTAGATATTTCCATGTATATGCAGATAGCTGTGTAGATATTTCCATTTTCATGCAGATAGCGGTGTAGATATTTCCATGTTCAAACAGATAGCGGTGTAGATATTTCCATGTTCATACAGATAGCGGTGTAGATATTTCCATGTTCAAACAGTTAGCGGTGTAGATATTTCCATGTTCATACAGATAGCGGTGTGGATATTTCCATGTTTATACAGATAGCAGTGAAGATGTATGAATGTTTACACAGATAGCGGTGTAGATATTTCCATGTTCATACAGATAGCAGTGTAGATATTTCCATGTTCATCCAGACGGCTGTGTAGACATATCCATGTTCATACAGATGGCGGTGAAGATATTTTCATGTTCATACAGATGGCTGTGTAGATATATCCATGTTCATACAGATGGAGGTGAAGATTTTTCCATGTTCATACAGATGGCGGTGTAGATATTTCCATGTTCATACAGATAGCGGTGTAGATATCTCCATCTTACTACGGATGGCGGTGTAGATATTTATATGTTCATACAGATGGCGGTGCAGATATTTCCATGTTCATACAGATGGCGGTGAAGATATTTCCATGTTCATACAGATGGCGGTGTAGATACTTCCATGTTCATACTGATAGCGGTGCTGATATTTCCATGTTTATACAGGTAGCGGTGTAGATATTTCCATGTTTATACAGATAGCGGTGTAGATATTTCCATGTTTATACACATAGCGGTGTAGATATTTCCATGTTTATACAGATAGCGGTGTAGATATCTCCATCTTAATACAGATGGCGGTGTAGATATATATAAGTTCATTCAGATGGCGGTGCAGATATTTCCATGTTCATACAGATGGCGGTGTAGATGTTTCCATGTTCATACAGATAGCGGTGTAGTTATTTCCATGTGTAAAGAGATAGCTGTGTAGATATTTCCATGTATATGCAGAAAGCTGTGTAGACATTTCCATTTTCATGCAGATAGCGGTGTATATATTTCCCTGTTCAAACAGTTAGCGGTGTAGATATTTCCATGTTCATAAAGATAGCAGTGTAGATATTTCCATGTTTATACAGATAGCGGTGAAGATGTATGCATGTTTACACAGATAGCGGTGTATATATTTCCATGTTCATCCAGATGGCTCTGTAGATATATCCATGTTCATACAGATAGCGGTGTAGATATTTCCATGTTCATACAGATAGCGGTGCAGATATTTCCATGTTCATCCAGATGGCTGTGTAGATATATCCATGTTCAAACAGATGGCGGTGAAGATATTTCCATGTTCATACAGATAGCGGTGTAGATATTTCCATGTTCATACAGATAATGGTGTAGATATTTCCATGTTCATACAGATAGCGGTTTATGTATTTCCATGTTCATACAGATAGCGGTGTATGTATTTCCATGTTCATACAGATAGCGGTGTAGATATTTCCATGTTCATCCAGATGGCTGTGTAGATATTCCCATGTTCATCCAGATGGCTGTGTAGCTATTTCCATGTTCATACAGATAGCCGTGTAGATATTGCCATGTTCATACCGATAATTGTGCTGATACTTCCATGTTTATACAGGTAGCGGTGTACATATTTCCGTGTTTATACAGGTAGTGGTGTAGATATTTCCATGTTCATACAGATTGCGGTGTAGATATTTCCATGTTTATACAGATAGCGGTGTAGATATCTCATTCTTAATACAGATGGCGGTGTAGATATTTATATGTTCATACAGATGGCGGTGTAGATATTTCCATGTTCATACAGATGGTGGTGTAGATATTTCCATGTTCATACAGATAGCGGTGTGGATATTTCCATGTTTATACAGATAGCGGTGAAGATGTATGCATGTTTACACAGATAGCGGTGTAGATATTTCCATGTTCATACAGATAGCGGTGTATATATTTCCTTGTTCTTCCAGACGGCTGTGTAGACATATCCATGTTCATACAGATGGCTGTGAAGATATTTCCATGTTCATACAGATGGCTATGTAGATATATCCATGTTCATACAGATGGCGGTGAAGATTTTTCCATGTTCATACAGATGGCGGTGTAGATATTTCAATGTTCATACAGAGTGCGGTGCTGATATTTCCATGTTTATACAGGTAGCAGTGTAGATATTTCCATGTTTATACAGATAGCGGTGTAGATATTTCCATGTTTATACACATAGCGGTGTAGATATTTCCATGTTTATACAGATAGCGGTGTAGGTATCTCCATCTTAATACAGATGGCGGTGTAGATATTTATATGTTCATACAGATGGCGGTGCAGATATTTCCATGATCATACAGATGGCGGTGAAGATATTTCCATGTTCATACAGATGGCGGTGTAGATATTACCAGGTTTACAGAGATAGCGGTGTAGTTATTTACATGTGTAAAGAGATAGCTGTGTAGATATTTCCATGTATATGCAGATAGCTGTGTAGATATTTCCATTTTCATGCAGATAGCGGTGTAGATATTTCCATGTTCAAACAGATAGCAGTGTAGATATTTCCATGTTTATAAAGATAGCGGTGAAGATGTATGCATGTTTACACAGATAGCGGTGTAGATCTTTCCATGTTCATACAGATAGCGGTGTAGATATCTCCATCTTAATACAGATGGTGGTGTAGATATTTATATGTTCATACAGATGGCGGTGCAGATATTTCCATGTTCATACAGATGGCAGTGAAGATATTTCCATGTTCACACAGATGGCGGTGTAGATACTTCCACGTTCATACTGATAGCGGTGCTGATATTTCCATGTTTATACAGGTAGCGGTGTAGTTATTTCCATGTTTATACAGATGGCGGTGTAGATATTTCCATGTTTATACACATAGCGGTGTAGATATTTCCATGTTTATACAGATAGCGGTGTAGATATCTCCATCTTAATACAGATGGCGGTGCAGATATTTATATGTTCATTCAGATGGCGGCGCAGATATTTCCATGTTCATACAGATGGCGGTGTAGATATTTCCATGTTCATACAGATAGCGGTGTACTTATTTCCATGTGTAAAGAGATAGCTGTGTAGATATTTCCATGTATATGCAGTTAGCTGTGTGGACATTTCCATTTTCTAGCAGATGACGGTGTATATATTTCCCTGTTCAATCAGTTAGCGGTGTAGATATTTCCATGTTCATAAAGATAGCAGTGTAGATATTTCCATGTTTATACAGATAGCGGTGAAGATGTATGCATGTTTACACAGATAGCGGTGTAGATATTTCCATGTTCATCCAGATGGCTGTGTAGATATATCCATGTTCATACAGATAGCGGTGAAGGTGTATGCATGTTTACACAGATAGCGGTGTAGATATTTCCATGTTCATCCAGATGGCTGTGTAGATATATCCATGTTCATACAGATAGCGGTGTAGATATTTCCATGTTCATACAGATAGCGGTGCAGTTATTTCCATGTTCATCCAGATGGCTGTGTAGATATATCCATGTTCATACAGATGGCGGTGAAGATATTTCCATGTTCATACAGATAGCGGTGTAGATATTTCCATGTTTATACAGATAGCGGTGTAGATATTTCCATGTTTATACATGTAGCGGTGTAGATATTTCCATGTTTATACAGATAGCGGTGTAGATATCTCCATCTAAATACATATGGCGGTGTAGATATTTATATGTTCATACAGATGGCGGTGCAAATATTTCCATGTTCATACAGATGGCGGTGTAGATATTACCATTTTTATAGAGACAGCGGTGTAGTTATTTCCATGTGTAAAGAGATAGCTGTGTAGATATTTCCATGTATATGCAGATAGCTGTGTAGATATTTCCATTTTCATGCAGATAGCGGTGTAGATATTTCCATGTTCAAACAGATAGCGGTGTAGATATTTCCTTGTTCATACAGATAGCAGTGTAGATATTTCCATGTTTATACAGATAGCGGTGAAGATGTATGCATGTTTACACAGATAGCGGTGTAGATATTTCCATGTTCATACAGATAGCGGTGTAGATATTTCCATGTTCATCCAGATGGCTGTCTAGATATATCCATGTTCATCCAGATGGCTGTGTAGATATATCCATGTTCATACAGATGGCGGTGAAGATATTTCCATGTTCATACAGATAGCGGTGTAGATATTTCCATATTCATACAGATAGCAGTGTATGTATTTCCATGTTCATACAGATAGCGGTGTAGATATTTCCATGTTCATCCAGATGGCTGTGTAGATATATCCATGTTCATACAGATACCGGTGTAGATATTTCCATGTTCATCCAGATGGCTGTGTAGCTATTTCCATGTTCATACAGATAGTGGTGTAGATATTTCCATGTTCATACAGATAGCCGTGTAGATATTGCCATGTTCATACCGATAGCGGTGCTGATACTTCCATGTTTATACAGGTAGCGGTGTAGATATTTCCATGTTCATACAGATAGCGGTGTAGATATTTCCATGTTTATACAGATAGCGGTGTAGATATCTCCTTCTTAATACAGATGGCGGTGTAGATATTTATATGTTCATACAGATGGCGGTGCAGATATTTCCATGTTCATACAGATGGTGGTGTAGATATTTCCATGTTTATAGAGATAGCGGTGTAGTTATTTCCATGTGCAAAGAGATAGCTGTGTAGATATTTCCATGTATATGCAGATAGCTGTGTAGATATTTCCATTTTCATGCAGATAGCGGTGTAGATATTTCCATGTTCAAACAGATAGCGGTGTAGATATTTCCATGTTCATACAGATAGCGGTGTGGATATTTCCATGTTTATACAGATAGCAGTGAAGGTGTATGCATGTTTACACAGATAGCGGTGTAGATATTTGCATGTTCATACAGATAGCGGTGTAGATATTTCCATGTTTATACAGATAGCGGTGTAGATATCTCCATCTTAATACAGATGGCGGTGTAGATATTTATATGTTCATACAGATGGCGGTGCAGATATTTCCATGTTCATACAGATGGCGGTGAAGATATTTCCATGTTCATACAGATGGCGGTGTAGATACTTCCATATTCATACTGATAGCGGTGCTGATATTTCCATGTTTATACAGGTAGCGGTGTAGATATTTCCATGTTTATACAGATAGCGGCGTAGATATTTCCATGTTTATACACATAGCGGTGTAGATATTTCCATGTTTATACAGATAGCGGTGTAGATATCTCCATCTTAATACAGATGGCGGTGTAGATATTTATATGTTCATTCAGATGGCGGTGCAGATATTTCCATGTTCATACAGATGGCGGTGTAGATATTTCCATGTTCATACAGATAGCGGTGTAGTTATTTCCATGTGTAAAGAGATAGCTGTGTAGATATTTCCGTGTATATGCAGAAAGCTGTGTAGACATTTCCATTTTCATGCAGATAGCGGTGTATATATTTCCCTGTTCAAACAGTTAGCGGAGTAGATATTTCCATGTTCATAAAGATAGCAGTGTAGATATTTCCATGTTTCTACAGATAGCGGTGAAGATGTATGCATGTTTACACAGATAGCGGTGTAGATATTTCCATGTTCATTCAGATGGCTCTGTAGATATATCCATGTTCATACAGATAGCGGTGTAGATATTTCCATGTTCATACAGATAGCGGTGCAGATATTTCCATGTTCATCCAGATGGCTGTGTAGATATATCCATGTTCATACAGATGGCGGTGAAGATATTTCCATGTTCATACAGATAGCGGTGTAGATATTTCCATGTTCATACAGATAACGGTGTAGATATTTCCATGTTCATACAGATAGCGGTGTATGTATTTCCCTGTTCATACAGATAGCAGTGTACATATTTCCGTGTTCATCCAGATGGCTGTGTAGATATATCCATGTTCATACAGATAGCGGTGTACATATTTCCGTGTTCATCCAGATGGCTGTGTAGCTATTTCCATGTTCATACAGATGGTGGTGTAGATATTTCCATGTTTATAGAGATAGCGGTGTAGTTATTTCCATGTGCAAAGAGATAGCTCTGTAGATATTTCCATGTATATGCAGATAGCTGTGTAGATATTTCCATTTTCATGCAGATAGCGGTGTAGATATTTCCATGTTCAAACAGATAGCAGTGTGGATATTTCCATGTTTATAAAGATAGCGGTGAAGATGTATGCATGTTTACACAGATAGCGGTGTAGATATTTGCATGTTCATACAGATAGCGGTGTAGATATTTCCATGTTCATACAGATAGCGGTGTAGATATTTCAATGTTTATACAGATAGCGGTGAAGATGTATGCATGTTTACACAGATAGCGGTGTAGATATTTCCATGTTCATACAGAAAACGGTGTAGATATTTCCATGTTTATACAGATAGCGGTGAAGATGTATTCATGTTTACACAGATAGCGGTGTAGATAATTCCATGTTCATCCAGATGGCTGTGTAGATATATCCATGTTCATACAGATAGCGGTGTAGGTATTTCCATGTTCATACAGATAGCGGTGCAGATATTTCCATGTTCATCAAGATGGCTGTGTAGATATATCCATGTTCATACAGAGGGCAGTGAAGATATTTCCATGTTCATACAGATAGCGGTGTAGATATTTCCATGTTCATACAGATAGCGGTGTATATATTTCCATGTTCATAAATATAGCAGTGTATGTATTTCCATGTTCATACAGATAGCGGTGTAGATATTTTCATGTTCATCCAGATGGCTGTGTAGATATATCCATGTTCATACAGATAGCAGTGTAGATATTTCCATGTTCATGCAGATGGCTGTGTAGCTATTTCCATGTTCATACAGATAGTGGTGTAGATATTTCCATGTTCATACAGATAGCGGTGTAGATATTTCCATGTTCCTACAGATGGCGGTGCTGATATTTCCAAGTTTATACAGGTAGCGGTGTAGATATTTCCATGTTTATACAGATAGCGGTGTAGATATTTCCATGTTTATAGACATAGCAGTGTAGATATTTCCATGTTTATACAGATAGCGGTGTAGATATCTCCATCTTAATACAGATGTCAGTGTAGATATTTATAAGTTCATACAGATGGCAGTGCAAATATTTCCATGTTCATACAGATGGCGGTGTAGATATTACCATGTTTATAGAGATAGCGGTGTAGTTATTTCCATGTGTATAGAGATAGCTGTCTAGATATTTCCATGTATATGCAGATAGCTGTGTAGATATTTCCATTTTCATGCAGATAGCGGTGTAGATATTTCCATGTTCAAACAGATAGCGGTGTAGATATTTCCATGTACTTACAGATAGCAGTGTAGATATTTCCATGTTTATACAGATAGCGGTGAAGATGTATTCATGTTTACACAGATAGCGGTGTAGATATTTCCATGTTCATACAGATAGCGGTGTAGATATTTCCATGTTCATCCAGATGGCTGTGTAGATATATCCATGTTCATCCAGATGGCTGTGTAGATATATCCATGTTCATACAGATGGCGGTGAAGATATTTCCATGTTCATACAGATAGCGGTGTAGATATTTCCATGTTTATACAGATAGCGGTGTAGATATTTCCATGTTCATACAGACAGCGGTGCTGATATTTCCTTGTTCATCCAGATGGCTGTGTAGATATATCCATGTTCATAGAGATGGTTGTGAAGATATTTCCATGTTCATGCAGATATTGGTGTAGATATTTCCATGTTCATACAGATAGCGGTGTAGATATTTCCATGTTTATACAGGTAGCTGTGTAGGTATTTCCATGTTTATACAGATAGCGGTGTAGATATTTCCATGTTTATACAGATAGCGGTGCAGATATCTTCATCTTAATACAGATGGCGGTGTAGATATTTATATGTTCATACAGATGGCGGTGCAGATATTTCCATGTTAATACAGATGGCCGTGTAGATATTTCTATGTTTATAGAGATAGCGGTGTAGTTATTTCCATGTGTAAAGAGATAGCTGTGTAGATATTTCCATGTATGTGCAGATAGCTGTGTAGATATTTCCATTTTCATGCAGATAGCGGTGTAGATATTTCCATTTTCAAACAGATAGCGGTGTAGATATTTCCATATTCATACAGATAGCGTTGCTGATATTTCCATGTTTATACTCATAGCGGTGTAGATATTTCCATGTTTATACAGATAGCGGTGTAGATATCTCCATCTTAATACAGATGGCGGTGTAGATATTTTTATGTGCATACAGATGGCGGTGCAGATATTTCCATGTTCATACAGATGGCGGTGAAGGTATTTCCATGTTCATACAGATGGCGGTGTAGATATTACCATGTTTATAGAGATAGCGGTGTAGTTATTTACATGTGTAAAGAGATAGCTGTGTAGATATTTCCATGTATATGCAGATAGCTGTGTAGATATTTCCATTTTCCTGCAGATAGCGGTGTAGATATTTCCATGTTCAAACAGGTAGCTGTGTAGATACTTCCATGTTTATAAAGATAGCGGTGAAGATGTATGCATGTTTACACAGATAGCGGTGTAGATATTTCCATGTTCATACAGATAGCGGTGTAGATATATCCATGTTCATACAGATAGCGGTGTAGATATTTCAATGTTTATACAAATAGCGGTGAAGATGTATGCATGTTTACACAGATAGCGGTGTAGATATTTCCATGTTCATACAGAAAACGGTGTAGATATTTCCATGTTTATACAGATAGCGGTGAAGATGTATGCAGGTTTACACAGATAGCGGTGTAGATAATTCCATGTTCATCCAGATGGCTGGGTAGATATATCCATGTTCATACAGATAGCGGTGTAGATATTTCCATGTTCATCAAGATGGCTGTGTAGATATATCCATGTTCACACAGATGGCGGTGAAGATATTTCCATGTTCATAGAGATAGCGGTGTAGATATTTCCATGTTCATACAGATAGCGGTGTAGATACTTCCATGTTCATACAGATAGCGGTGTATGTATTTCCATGTTCATACAGATAGCGGTGTAGATATTTTCATGTTCATAAAGATGGCTGTGTAGATATATCCATGTTCATACAGATAGCGGTGTAGATATTTCCATGTTCATGCAGATGGCTGTGTAGCTATTTCCATGTTCATACAGATAGTGGTGTAGATATTTCCATGTTCATACAGATAGCGGTGTAGATATTTCCATGTTCCTACAGATGGCGGTGCTGATATTTCCAAGTTTATACAGGTAGCGGTGTAGATATTTCCATGTTTATACAGATAGCGGTGTAGATATTTCCATGTTTATAGACATAGCAGTGTAGATATTTCCATGTTTATACAGATAGCGGTGTAGATATCTCCATCTTAATACAGATGTCGGTGTAGATATTTATAAGTTCATACAGATGGCAGTGCAAATATTTCCATGTTCATACAGATGGCGGTGTAGATATTACCATGTTTATAGAGATAGCGGTGTAGTTATTTCCATGTGTATAGAGATAGCTGTCTAGATATTTCCATGAATATGCAGATAGCTGTGCAGATATTTCCATTTTCATGCAGATAGCGGTGTAGATATTTCCATGTTCAAACAGATTGCGGTGTAGATATTTCCATGTACTTACAGATAGCAGTGTAGATATTTCCATGTTTATACAGAGAGCGGTGAAGATGTATTCATGTTTACACAGATAGCGGTGTAGATATTTCCATGTTCATACAGATAGCGGTGTAGATATTTCCATGTTCATCCAGATGGCTGTGTAGATATATCCATGTTCATCCAGATGGCTGTGTAGATATATCCATGTTCATACAGATGGCGGTGTAGATATTTCCATGTTCATACAGATAGCGGTGTAGATATTTCCATGTTTATACAGATAGCGGTGTAGATATTTCCATGTTCATACAGACAGCGGTGCTGATATTTCCTTGTTCATCCAGATGGGTGTGTAGATATATCCATGTTCATAGATATGGCGGTGAAGATATTTCCATGTTCATACAGATATTGGTGTAGATATTTCCATGTTCATACAGATAGCGGTGTAGATATTTCCATGTTTATACAGGTAGCTGTGTAGGTATTTCCATGTTTATACAGATAGCGGTGTAGATATTTCCATGTTTATACAGATAGCGGTGCAGATATCTTCATCTTAATACAGATGGCGGTGTAGATATTTATATGTTCATACAGATGGCGGTGCAGATATTTCCATGTTCATACAGATGGCCGTGTAGATATTTCTATGTTTATAGAGATAGCGGTGTAGTTATTTCCATGTGTAAAGAGATAGCTGTGTAGATATTTCCATGTATGTGCAGATAGCTGTGTAGATATTTCCATTTTCATGCAGATAGCGGTGTAGATATTTCCATTTTCAAACAGATAGCGGTGTAGATATTTCCATATTCATACACATAGCAGTGCTGATATTTCCATGTTTATACACATAGCGGTGTAGATATTTCCATGTTTATACAGATAGCAGTGTAGATATCTCCATCTTAATACAGATGGCGGTGTAGATATTTATATGTGCATACAGATGGCGGTGCAGATATTTCCATGTTCATACAGATGGCGGTGAAGGTATTTCCATATTCATACAGATGGCGGTGTAGATATTACCATGTTTATAGAGATAGCGGTGTAGTTATTTACATGTGTAAAGAGATAGCTGTGTAGATATTTCCATGTATATGCAGATAGCTGTGTAGATATTTCCATTTTCATGCAGATAGCGGTGTAGATATTTCCATGTTCAAACAGATAACGGTGTAGGTATTTCCATGTTTATGAAGATAGCGGTGAAGATGTATGCATGTTTACACAGATAGCGGTGTAGATATTTCCATGTTCATACAGATAGCGGTGTAGATATTTCCATGTTCATACAGATAGCGGTGTAGATATTTCAATGTTTATACAAATAGCGGTGAAGATGTATGCATGTTTACACAGATAACGGTGTAGATATTTCCATGTTCATACAGAAAACGGTGTAGATATTTCCATGTTTATACAGATAGCGGTGAAGATGTATGCATGTTTACACAGATAGCGGTGTAGATAATTCCATGTTCATCCAGATGGCTGTGTAGATATATCCATGTTCATACAGATAGCGGTGTAGATATTTCCATGTTCATACAGATAGCGGTGCAGATATTTCCATCTTCATCAAGATGGCTGTGTAGATATATCCATGTTCATACAGATGGCGGTGAAGATATTTCCATGTTCATACAGATAGCGGTGTAGATATTTCCATGTTCATACAGATAGCGGTGTAGATATTTCCATGTTCATAAATATAGCGGTGTATGTATTTCCATGTTCATACAGATAGCGGTGTAGATATTTTCATGTTCATCCAGATGGCTGTGTAGATATATCCATGTTCATATATATAGCGGTTTAGATATTTCCATGTTCATGCAGATGGCTGTGTAGCTATTTCCATGTTCATACAGATAGTGGTGTAGATATTTCCATGTTCATACAGATAGCGGTGTAGATATTTCCATGTTCCTACAGATGGCGGTGCTGATATTTCCAAGTTTATACAGGTAGCGGTGTAGATATTTCCATGTTTATACAGATAGCGGTGTAGATATTTCCATGTTTATAGACATAGCAGTGTAGATATTTCCATGTTTATACAGATAGCGGTGTAGATATCTCCATCTTAATACAGATGTCAGTGTAGATATTTATAAGTTCATACAGATGGCAGTGCAAATATTTCCATGTTCATACAGATGGCGGTGTAGATATTACCATGTTTATAGAGATAGCGGTGTAGTTATTTCCATGTGTATAGAGATAGCTGTCTAGATATTTCCATGTATATGCAGATAGCTGTGTAGATATTTCCATTTTCATGCAGATAGCGGTGTAGATATTTCCATGTTCAAACAGATAGCGGTGTAGATATTTCCATGTACTTACAGATAGCAGTGTAGATATTTCCGTGTTTATACAGATAGCGGTGAAGATGTATTCATGTTTACACAGATAGCGGTGTAGATATTTCCATGTTCATACAGATAGCGGTGTAGATATTTCCATGTTCATCCAGATGGCTGTGTAGATATATCCATGTTCATCCAGATGGCTGTGTAGATATATCCATGTTCATACAGATGGCGGTGAAGATATTTCCATGTTCATACAGATAGCGGTGTAGATATTTCCATGTTCATACAGACAGCGGTGCTGATATTTCCTTGTTCATCCAGATGGCTGTGTAGATATATCCATGTTCATAGACATGGCGGTGAAGATATTTCCATGTTCATACAGATATTGGTGTAGATATTTCCATGTTCATACAGATAGCGGTGTAGATATTTCCATGTTTATACAGGTAGCTGTGTAGGTATTTCCATGTTTATACAGATAGCGGTGTAGATATTTCCATGTTTATACAGATAGCGGTGCAGATATCTTCATCTTAATACAGATGGCGGTGTAGATATTTATATGTTCATACAGATGGCGGTGCAGATATTTCCATGTTCATACAGATGGCCGGGTAGATATTTCTATGTTTATAGAGATAGCGGTGTAGTTATTTCCATGTGTAAAGAGATAGCTGTGTAGATATTTCCATGTATGTGGAGATAGCTGTGTAGATATTTCTATTTTCATGCAGATAGCGGTGTAGATATTTCCATTTTCAAACATAGCGGTGAAGATATTTCCATATTCATACAGATAGCGGTGTATATATTTCCATGTTTATACAGATAGCGGTGAAGATGTATGTATGTTTACATAGATAGCGGTGTAGATATTTCCATGTTCATACAGAAAAAGGTGTAGATATTTCCATGTTTATACAGATAGCGGTGAAGATGTATGCATGTTTACACAGATAGCGGTGTAGATAATTCCATGTTCATCCACATGGCTGTGTAGATATATCCATGTTCATACAGATAGCGGTGTAGATATTTCCATGTTCATACAGATAGCGGTGCGGATATTTCCTTGTTCATCCAGATGGCTGTGTAGATATATCCTTGTTCATACAGATGGCGGTGAGGGTATTTCCATGTTCATACAGATAGCGGTGTATGTATTTCCGTGTTCATACAGATAGCGGTGTAGACATTTTCATGTTCATCCAGATGGCTGTGTAGATATTTCCATGTTCATACAGATAGCGGTGTAGATATTTCCATGTTCATAGAGATAGCGGTGTAGATATTTCCATGTTCATCCAGATGGCTGTGTAGGTATATCGATGTTCATACAGATGGCGGTGAAGATATTTCCATGTTTATACAGATAGCGGTGTAGATATTTCCATGTTCATACAGATAACCATGTAGATATTTCCATGTTCATACCGATAGCGGTGCTGATACTTCCATGTTTATACAGGTAGCTTTGTACTTATTTCCGTGTTTATACAGATAGCGGTGCAGATATTTCCATGTATATACAGATAGCGGTGTAGATATTTCCATGTTTATTCAGATACCGGTGTAGATATCTCCTTCTTTATACAGATGGCGGTGTAGATATTTATATGTTCATACAGATAGCGGTGCAGATATGTCCATGTTCATACAGATGGCGGTGTAGATATTTCCATGTTTATAGAGATAGCGGTGTAGTTATTTCCATGTGTAAAGAGATAGGTGTGTAGATATTTCCATGTATATGCAGATAGCTGTGTAGATATTTCCATTTTCATGCAGATAGCGGTGTAGATATTTCCATGTTCAAACACATAGCGGTGTAGATATTTCCATGTTGATCCAGATGGCTTTGTAGATATATCCATGTTCATAGAGATGGCGGTGAAGATATTTCCATGTTCATACAGATATTGGTGTAGATATTTCCATGTTCATACAGATAGCGGTGTAGATATTTCCATGTTTATACAGGTAGCTGTGTAGGTATTTCCATGTTTATACAGATAGCGGTGTAGATATTTCCATGTTTATACAGATAGCGGTGCAGATATCTTCATCTTAATACAGATGGCGGTGTAGATATTTATATGTTCATACAGATGGCGGTGCAGATATTTCCATGTTCATACAGATGGCCGTGTAGATATTTCTATGTTTATAGAGATAGCGGTGTAGTTATTTCCATGTGTAAAGAGATAGCTGTGTAGATATTTCCATGTATGTGCAGATAGCTGTGTAGATATTTCCATTTTCATGCAGATATCGGTGTAGATATTTCCATTTTCAAACAGATAGCGGTGCTGATATTTCCATATTCATACAGATTGCGGTGCTGATATTTCCATGTTTATACACATAGCGGTGTAGATATTTCCATGTTTATACAGATAGCGGTGTAGATATCTCCATCTTAATACAGATGGCGGTGTAGATATTTATATGTGCATACAGATGGCGGTGCAGATATTTCCATGTTCATACAGATGGCGGTGAAGGTATTTCCATGTTAATACAGATGGCGGTGTAGATATTACCATGTTTATAGAGATAGCGGTGTAGTTATTTACATGTGTAAAGAGATAGCTGTGTAGATATTTCCATGTATATGCAGATAGCTGTGTAGATATTTCCATTTTCATGCAGATAGCGGTGTAGATATTTCCATGTTCAAACAGATAGCAGTGTAGATACTTCCATGTTTATAAAGATAGCGGTGAAGATGTATGCATGTTTACACAGATAGCGGTGTAGATATTTCCATGTTCATATAGATAGCGGTGTAGATATTTCCATGTTCATACAGATAGCGGTGTAGATATTTCAATGTTTATACAAATAGCGTTGAAGATATATGCATGTTTACACAGATAGCGGTGTAGATATTTCCATGTTCATACAGAAAACGGTGTAGATATTTCCATGTTTATGCAGATAGCGGTGAAGATGTATGCATGTTTACACAGATAGCGGTGTATATATTTCCATGTTCATCCAGATGGCTCTGTAGATATATCCATGTTCATACAGATAGCGGTGTAGATATTTCCATGTTCATACAGATAGCGGTGCAGATATTTCCATGTTCATCCAGATGGCTGTGTAGATATATCCATGTTCAAACAGATGGCGGTGAAGATATTTCCATGTTCATACAGATAGCGGTGTAGATATTTCCATGTTCATACAGATAGCGGTGTAGATATTTCCATGTTTATACATGTAGCGGTGTAGATATTTCCATGTTTATACAGATAGCGGTGTAGATATCTCCATCTAAATACAGATGGCGGTGTAGATATTTATATGTTCATACAGATGGCGGTGCAAATATTTCCATGTTCATACAGATGGCGGTGTAGATATTACCATTTTTATAGAGACAGCGGTGTAGTTATTTCCATGTGTAAAGAGATAGCTGTGTAGATATTTCCATGTATATGCAGATAGCTGTGTAGATATTTCCATTTTCATGCAGATAGCGGTGTAGATATTTCCATGTTCAAACAGATAGCGGTGTAGATATTTCCTTGTTCATACAGATAGCAGTGTAGATATTTCCATGTTTATACAGATAGCGGTGAAGATGTATGCATGTTTACACAGATAGCGGTGTAGATATTTCCATGTTCATACAGATAGCGGTGTAGATATTTCCATGTTCATCCAGATGGCTGTGTAGATATATCCATGTTCATCCAGATGGCTGTGTAGATATATCCATGTTCATACAGATGGCGGTGAAGATATTTCCATGTTCATACAGATAGCGGTGTAGATATTTCCATATTCATACAGATAGCAGTGTATGTATTTCCATGTTCATACAGATAGCGGTGTAGATATTTCCATGTTCATCCAGATGGCTGTGTAGATATATCCATGTTCATACAGATACCGGTGTAGATATTTCCATGTTCATCCAGATGGCTGTGTAGCTATTTCCATGTTCATACAGATAGTGGTGTAGATATTTCCATGTTCATACAGATAGCCGTGTAGATATTGCCATGTTCATACCGATAGCGGTGCTGATACTTCCATGTTTATACAGGTAGCGGTGTAGATATTTCCATGTTCATACAGATAGCGGTGTAGATATTTCCATGTTTATACAGATAGCGGTGTAGATATCTCCTTCTTAATACAGATGGCGGTGTAGATATTTATATGTTCATACAGATGGCGGTGCAGATATTTCCATGTTCATACAGATGGTGGTGTAGATATTTCCATGTTTATAGAGATAGCGGTGTAGTTATTTCCATGTGCAAAGAGATAGCTGTGTAGATATTTCCATGTATATGCAGATAGCTGTGTAGATATTTCCATTTTCATGCAGATAGCGGTGTAGATATTTCCATGTTCAAACAGATAGCGGTGTAGATATTTCCATGTTCATACAGATAGCGGTGTGGATATTTCCATGTTTATACAGATAGCAGTGAAGGTGTATGCATGTTTACACAGATAGCGGTGTAGATATTTGCATGTTCATACAGATAGCGGTGTAGATATTTCCATGTTTATACAGATAGCGGTGTAGATATCTCCATCTTAATACAGATGGCGGTGTAGATATTTATATGTTCATACAGATGGCGGTGCAGATATTTCCATGTTCATACAGATGGCGGTGAAGATATTTCCATGTTCATACAGATGGCGGTGTAGATACTTCCATATTCATACTGATAGCGGTGCTGATATTTCCATGTTTATACAGGTAGCGGTGTAGATATTTCCATGTTTATACAGATAGCGGCGTAGATATTTCCATGTTTATACACATAGCGGTGTAGATATTTCCATGTTTATACAGATAGCGGTGTAGATATCTCCATCTTAATACAGATGGCGGTGTAGATATTTATATGTTCATTCAGATGGCGGTGCAGATATTTCCATGTTCATACAGATGGCGGTGTAGATATTTCCATGTTCATACAGATAGCGGTGTAGTTATTTCCATGTGTAAAGAGATAGCTGTGTAGATATTTCCATGTATATGCAGAAAGCTGTGTAGACATTTCCATTTTCATGCAGATAGCGGTGTATATATTTCCCTGTTCAAACAGTTAGCGGAGTAGATATTTCCATGTTCATAAAGATAGCAGTGTAGATATTTCCATGTTTCTACAGATAGCGGTGAAGATGTATGCATGTTTACACAGATAGCGGTGTAGATATTTCCATGTTCATTCAGATGGCTCTGTAGATATATCCATGTTCATACAGATAGCGGTGTAGATATTTCCATGTTCATACAGATAGCGGTGCAGATATTTCCATGTTCATCCAGATGGCTGTGTAGATATATCCATGTTCATACAGATGGCGGTGAAGATATTTCCATGTTCATACAGATAGCGGTGTAGATATTTCCATGTTCATACAGATAACGGTGTAGATATTTCCATGTTCATACAGATAGCGGTGTATGTATTTCCCTGTTCATACAGATAGCAGTGTACATATTTCCGTGTTCATCCAGATGGCTGTGTAGATATATCCATGTTCATACAGATAGCGGTGTACATATTTCCGTGTTCATCCAGATGGCTGTGTAGCTATTTCCATGTTCATACAGATGGTGGTGTAGATATTTCCATGTTTATAGAGATAGCGGTGTAGTTATTTCCATGTGCAAAGAGATAGCTCTGTAGATATTTCCATGTATATGCAGATAGCTGTGTAGATATTTCCATTTTCATGCAGATAGCGGTGTAGATATTTCTAATGTTCAAACAGATAGCAGTGTGGATATTTCCATGTTTATAAAGATAGCGGTGAAGATGTATGCATGTTTACACAGATAGCGGTGTAGATATTTGCATGTTCATACAGATAGCGGTGTAGATATTTCCATGTTCATACAGATAGCGGTGTAGATATTTCAATGTTTATACAGATAGCGGTGAAGATGTATGCATGTTTACACAGATAGCGGTGTAGATATTTCCATGTTCATCCAGATGGCTGTGTAGATATATCCATGTTCATACAGATAGCGGTGAAGGTGTATGCATGTTTACACAGATAGCGGTGTAGATATTTCCATGTTCATCCAGATGGCTGTGTAGATATATCCATGTTCATACAGATAGCGGTGTAGATATTTCCATGTTCATACAGATAGCGGTGCAGTTATTTCCATGTTCATCCAGATGGCTGTGTAGATATATCCATGTTCATACAGATGGCGGTGAAGATATTTCCATGTTCATACAGATAGCGGTGTAGATATTTCCATGTTTATACAGATAGCGGTGTAGATATTTCCATGTTTATACATGTAGCGGTGTAGATATTTCCATGTTTATACAGATAGCGGTGTAGATATCTCCATCTAAATACAGATGGCGGTGTAGATATTTATATGTTCATACAGATGGCGGTGCAAATATTTCCATGTTCATACAGATGGCGGTGTAGATATTACCATTTTTATAGAGACAGCGGTGTAGTTATTTACATGTGTAAAGAGATAGCTGTGTAGATATTTCCATGTATATGCAGATAGCTGTGTAGATATTTCCATTTTCATGCAGATAGCGGTGTAGATATTTCCATGTTCAAACAGATAGCGGTGTAGATATTTCCTTGTTCATACAGATAGCAGTGTAGATATTTCCATGTTTATACAGATAGCGGTGAAGATGTATGCATGTTTACACAGATAGCGGTGTAGATATTTCCATGTTCATACAGATAGCGGTGTAGATATTTCCATGTTCATCCAGATGGCTGTGTAGATATATCCATGTTCATCCAGATGGCTGTGTAGATATATCCATGTTCATACAGATGGCGGTGAAGATATTTCCATGTTCATACAGATAGCGGTGTAGATATTTCCATATTCATACAGATAGCAGTGTATGTATTTCCATGTTCATACAGATAGCGGTGCAGATATTTCCATGTTCATCCAGATGGCTGTGTAGATATATCCATGTTCATACAGATACCGGTGTAGATATTTCCATGTTCATCCAGATGGCTGTGTAGCTATTTCCATGTTCATACAGATAGTGGTGTAGATATTTCCATGTTCATACAGATAGCCGTGTAGATATTGCCATGTTCATACCGATAGCGGTGCTGATACTTCCATGTTTATACAGGTAGCAGTGTAGATATTTCCATGTTCATACAGATAGCGGTGTAGATATTTCCATGTTTATACAGATAGCGGTGTAGATATCTCCTTCTTAATACAGATGGCGGTGTAGATATTTATATGTTCATACAGATGGCGGTGCAGATATTTCCATGTTCATACAGATGGTGGTGTAGATATTTCCATGTTTATAGAGATAGCGGTGTAGTTATTTCCATGTGCAAAGAGATAGCTGTGTAGATATTTCCATGTATATGCAGATAGCTGTGTAGATATTTCCATTTTCATGCAGATAGCGGTGTAGATATTTCCATGTTCAAACAGATAGCGGTGTAGATATTTCCATGTTCATACAGACAGCGGTGTGGATATTTCCATGTTTATACAGATAGCAGTGAAGGTGTATGCATGTTTACACAGATAGCGGTGTAGATATTTGCATGTTCATACAGATAGCGGTGTAGATATTTCCATGTTTATACAGATAGCGGTGTAGATATCTCCATCTTAATACAGATGGCGGTGTAGATATTTATATGTTCATACAGATGGCGGTGCAGATATTTCCATGTTCATACAGATGGCGGTGAAGATATTTCCATGTTCATACAGATGGCGGTGTAGATACTTCCATGTTCATACTGATAGCGGTGCTGATATTTCCATGTTTATACAGGTAGCGGTGTAGATATTTCCATGTTTATACAGATAGCGGCGTAGATATTTCCATGTTTATACACATAGCGGTGTAGATATTTCCATGTTTATACAGATAGCGGTGTAGATATCTCCATCTTAATACAGATGGCGGTGTAGATATTTATATGTTCATTCAGATGGCGGTGCAGATATTTCCATGTTCATACAGATGGCGGTGTAGATATTTCCATGTTCATAGAGATAGCGGTGTAGTTATTTCCATGTGTAAAGAGATAGCTGTGTAGATATTTCCATGTATATGCAGAAAGCTGTGTAGACATTTCCATTTTCATGCAGATAGCGGTGTATATATTTCCCTGTTCAAACAGTTAGCGGAGTAGATATTTCCATGTTCATAAAGATAGCAGTGTAGATATTTCCATGTTTCTACAGATAGCGGTGAAGATGTATGCATGTTTACACAGATAGCGGTGTAGATATTTCCATGTTCATTCAGATGGCTCTGTAGATATATCCATGTTCATACAGATAGCGGTGTAGATACTTCCATGTTCATACAGATAGCGGTGCAGATATTTCCATGTTCATCCAGATGGCTGTGTAGATATATCCATGTTCATACAGATGGCGGTGAAGATATTTCCATGTTCATACAGATAGCGGTGTAGATATTTCCATGTTCATACAGATAACGGTGTAGATATTTCCATGTTCATACAGATAGCGGTGTATGTATTTCCCTGTTCATACAGATAGCAGTGTACATATTTCCGTGTTCATCCAGATGGCTGTGTAGA
Organism: Gorilla gorilla gorilla; assembly: GCF_029281585.2. Classification (NCBI taxonomy): domain Eukaryota; kingdom Metazoa; phylum Chordata; class Mammalia; order Primates; family Hominidae; genus Gorilla; species Gorilla gorilla. The sequence continues at coordinate 153,245,272 of NC_073231.2, forward strand.
TATATCCATGTTCATACAGATAGCGGTGTACATATTTCCGTGTTCATCCAGATGGCTGTGTAGCTATTTCCATGTTCATACAGATGGTGGTGTAGATATTTCCATGTTTATAGAGATAGCGGTGTAGTTATTTCCATGTGCAAAGAGATAGCTCTGTAGATATTTCCATGTATATGCAGATAGCTGTGTAGATATTTCCATTTTCATGCAGATAGCGGTGTAGATATTTCCATGTTCAAACAGATAGCAGTGTGGATATTTCCATGTTTATAAAGATAGCGGTGAAGATGTATGCATGTTTACACAGATAGCGGTGTAGATATTTGCATGTTCATACAGATAGCGGTGTAGATATTTCCATGTTCATACAGATAGCGGTGTAGATATTTCAATGTTTATACAGATAGCGGTGAAGATGTATGCATGTTTACACAGATAGCGGTGTAGATATTTCCATGTTCATACAGAAAACGGTGTAGATATTTCCATGTTTATACAGATAGCGGTGAAGATGTATTCATGTTTACACAGATAGCGGTGTAGATAATTCCATGTTCATCCAGATGGCTGTGTAGATATATCCATGTTCATACAGATAGCGGTGTAGGTATTTCCATGTTCATACAGATAGCGGTGCAGATATTTCCATGTTCATCAAGATGGCTGTGTAGATATATCCATGTTCATACAGAGGGCGGTGAAGATATTTCCATGTTCATACAGATAGCGGTGTAGATATTTCCATGTTCATACAGATAGCGGTGTATATATTTCCATGTTCATAAATATAGCAGTGTATGTATTTCCATGTTCATACAGATAGCGGTGTAGATATTTTCATGTTCATCCAGATGGCTGTGTAGATATATCCATGTTCATACAGATAGCAGTGTAGATATTTCCATGTTCATGCAGATGGCTGTGTAGCTATTTCCATGTTCATACAGATAGTGGTGTAGATATTTCCATGTTCATACAGATAGCGGTGTAGATATTTCCATGTTCCTACAGATGGCGGTGCTGATATTTCCAAGTTTATACAGGTAGCGGTGTAGATATTTCCATGTTTATACAGATAGCGGTGTAGATATTTCCATGTTTATAGACATAGCAGTGTAGATATTTCCATGTTTATACAGATAGCGGTGTAGGTATCTCCATCTTAATACAGATGTCAGTGTAGATATTTATAAGTTCTTACAGATGGCAGTGCAAATATTTCCATGTTCATACAGATGGCGGTGTAGATATTACCATGTTTATAGAGATAGCGGTGTAGTTATTTCCATGTGTATAGAGATAGCTGTCTAGATATTTCCATGTATATGCAGATAGCTGTGTAGATATTTCCATTTTCATGCAGATAGCGGTGTAGATATTTCCATGTTCAAACAGATAGCGGTGTAGATATTTCCATGTACTTACAGATAGCAGTGTAGATATTTCCATGTTTATACAGATAGCGGTGAAGATGTATTCATGTTTACACAGATAGCGGTGTAGATATTTCCATGTTCATACAGATAGCGGTGTAGATATTTCCATGTTCATCCAGATGGCTGTGTAGATATATCCATGTTCATCCAGATGGCTGTGTAGATATATCCATGTTCATACAGATGGCGGTGAAGATATTTCCATGTTCATACAGATAGCGGTGTAGATATTTCCATGTTCATACAGACAGCGGTGCTGATATTTCCTTGTTCATCCAGATGGCTGTGTAGATATATCCATGTTCATAGAGATGGTGGTGAAGATATTTCCATGTTCATACAGATATTGGTGTAGATATTTCCATGTTCATACAGATAGCGGTGTAGATATTTCCATGTTTATACAGGTAGCTGTGTAGGTATTTCCATGTTTATACAGATAGCGGTGTAGATATTTCCATGTTTATACAGATAGCGGTGCAGATATCTTCATCTTAATACAGATGGCGGTGTAGATATTTATATGTTCATACAGATGGCGGTGCAGATATTTCCATGTTCATACAGATGGCCGTGTAGATATTTCTATGTTTATAGAGATAGCGGTGTAGTTATTTCCATGTGTAAAGAGATAGCTGTGTAGATATTTCCATGTATGTGCAGATAGCTGTGTAGATATTTCCATTTTCATGCAGATAGCGGTGTAGATATTTCCATTTTCAAACAGATAGCGGTGTAGATATTTCCATATTCATACAGATAGCGTTGCTGATATTTCCATGTTTATACTCATAGCGGTGTAGATATTTCCATGTTTATACAGATAGCGGTGTAGATATCTCCATCTTAATACAGATGGCGGTGTAGATATTTTTATGTGCATACAGATGGCGGTGCAGATATTTCCATGTTCATACAGATGGCGGTGAAGGTATTTCCATGTTCATACAGATGGCGGTGTAGATATTACCATGTTTATAGAGATAGCGGTGTAGTTATTTACATGTGTAAAGAGATAGCTGTGTAGATATTTCCATGTATATGCAGATAGCTGTGTAGATATTTCCATTTTCCTGCAGATAGCGGTGTAGATATTTCCATGTTCAAACAGGTAGCTGTGTAGATACTTCCATGTTTATAAAGATAGCGGTGAAGATGTATGCATGTTTACACAGATAGCGGTGTAGATATTTCCATGTTCATACAGATAGCGGTGTAGATATATCCATGTTCATACAGATAGCGGTGTAGATATTTCAATGTTTATACAAATAGCGGTGAAGATGTATGCATGTTTACACAGATAGCGGTGTAGATATTTCCATGTTCATACAGAAAACGGTGTAGATATTTCCATGTTTATACAGATAGCGGTGAAGATGTATGCAGGTTTACACAGATAGCGGTGTAGATAATTCCATGTTCATCCAGATGGCTGGGTAGATATATCCATGTTCATACAGATAGCGGTGTAGATATTTCCATGTTCATCAAGATGGCTGTGTAGATATATCCATGTTCACACAGATGGCGGTGAAGATATTTCCATGTTCATAGAGATAGCGGTGTAGATATTTCCATGTTCATACAGATAGCGGTGTAGATACTTCCATGTTCATACAGATAGCGGTGTATGTATTTCCATGTTCATACAGATAGCGGTGTAGATATTTTCATGTTCATCCAGATGGCTGTGTAGATATATCCATGTTCATACAGATAGCGGTGTAGATATTTCCATGTTCATGCAGATGGCTGTGTAGCTATTTCCATGTTCATACAGATAGTGGTGTAGATATTTCCATGTTCATACAGATAGCGGTGTAGATATTTCCATGTTCCTACAGATGGCGGTGCTGATATTTCCAAGTTTATACAGGTAGCGGTGTAGATATTTCCATGTTTATACAGATAGCGGTGTAGATATTTCCATGTTTATAGACATAGCAGTGTAGATATTTCCATGTTTATACAGATAGCGGTGTAGATATCTCCATCTTAATACAGATGTCGGTGTAGATATTTATAAGTTCATACAGATGGCAGTGCAAATATTTCCATGTTCATACAGATGGCGGTGTAGATATTACCATGTTTATAGAGATAGCGGTGTAGTTATTTCCATGTGTATAGAGATAGCTGTCTAGATATTTCCATGAATATGCAGATAGCTGTGCAGATATTTCCATTTTCATGCAGATAGCGGTGTAGATATTTCCATGTTCAAACAGATTGCGGTGTAGATATTTCCATGTACTTACAGATAGCAGTGTAGATATTTCCATGTTTCTACAGAGAGCGGTGAAGATGTATTCAGGTTTACACAGATAGCGGTGTAGATATTTCCATGTTCATACAGATAGCGGTGTAGATATTTCCATGTTCATCCAGATGGCTGTGTAGATATATCCATGTTCATCCAGATGGCTGTGTAGATATATCCATGTTCATACAGATGGCGGTGTAGATATTTCCATGTTCATACAGATAGCGGTGTAGATATTTCCATGTTTATACAGATAGCGGTGTAGATATTTCCATGTTCATACAGACAGCGGTGCTGATATTTCCTTGTTCATCCAGATGGGTGTGTAGATATATCCATGTTCATAGATATGGCGGTGAAGATATTTCCATGTTCATACAGATATTGGTGTAGATATTTCCATGTTCATACAGATAGCGGTGTAGATATTTCCATGTTTATACAGGTAGCTGTGTAGGTATTTCCATGTTTATACAGATAGCGGTGTAGATATTTCCATGTTTATACAGATAGCGGTGCAGATATCTTCATATTAATACAGATGGCGGTGTAGATATTTATATGTTCATACAGATGGCGGTGCAGATATTTCCATGTTCATACAGATGGCCGTGTAGATATTTCTATGTTTATAGAGATAGCGGTGTAGTTATTTCCATGTGTAAAGAGATAGCTGTGTAGATATTTCCATGTATGTGCAGATAGCTGTGTAGATATTTCCATTTTCATGCAGATAGCGGTGTAGATATTTCCATTTTCAAACAGATAGCGGTGTAGATATTTCCATATTCATACACATAGCAGTGCTGATATTTCCATGTTTATACACATAGCGGTGTAGATATTTCCATGTTTATACAGATAGCAGTGTAGATATCTCCATCTTAATACAGATGGCGGTGTAGATATTTATATGTGCATACAGATGGCGGTGCAGATATTTCCATGTTCATACAGATGGCGGTGAAGGTATTTCCATATTCATACAGATGGCGGTGTAGATATTACCATGTTTATAGAGATAGCGGTGTAGTTATTTACATGTGTAAAGAGATAGCTGTGTAGATATTTCCATGTATATGCAGATAGCTGTGTAGATATTTCCATTTTCATGCAGATAGCGGTGTAGATATTTCCATGTTCAAACAGATAACGGTGTAGGTATTTCCATGTTTATGAAGATAGCGGTGAAGATGTATGCATGTTTACACAGATAGCGGTGTAGATATTTCCATGTTCATACAGATAGCGGTGTAGATATTTCCATGTTCATACAGATAGCGGTGTAGATATTTCAATGTTTATACAAATAGCGGTGAAGATGTATGCATGTTTACACAGATAGCGGTGTAGATATTTCCATGTTCATTCAGAAAACGGTGTAGATATTTCCATGTTTATACAGATAGCGGTGAAGATGTATGCATGTTTACACAGATAGCGGTGTAGATAATTCCATGTTCATCCAGATGGCTGTGTAGATATATCCATGTTCATACAGATAGCGGTGTAGATATTTCCATGTTCATACAGATAGCGGTGCAGATATTTCCATCTTCATCAAGATGGCTGTGTAGATATATCCATGTTCATACAGATGGCGGTGAAGATATTTCCATGTTCATACAGATAGCGGTGTAGATATTTCCATGTTCATACAGATAGCGGTGTAGATATTTCCATGTTCATAAATATAGCGGTGTATGTATTTCCATGTTCATACAGATAGCGGTGTAGATATTTCCATGTTCATCCAGATGGCTGTGTAGATATATCCATGTTCATATAGATAGCGGTTTAGATATTTCCATGTTCATGCAGATGGCTGTGTAGCTATTTCCATGTTCATACAGATAGTGGTGTAGATATTTCCATGTTCATACAGATAGCGGTGTAGATATTTCCATGTTCCTACAGATGGCGGTGCTGATATTTCCAAGTTTATACAGGTAGCGGTGTAGATATTTCCATGTTTATACAGATAGCGGTGTAGATATTTCCATGTTTATAGACATAGCAGTGTAGATATTTCCATGTTTATACAGATAGCGGTGTAGATATCTCCATCTTAATACAGATGTCAGTGTAGATATTTATAAGTTCATACAGATGGCAGTGCAAATATTTCCATGTTCATACAGATGGCGGTGTAGATATTACCATGTTTATAGAGATAGCGGTGTAGTTATTTCCATGTGTATAGAGATAGCTGTCTAGATATTTCCATGTATATGCAGATAGCTGTGTAGATATTTCCATTTTCATGCAGATAGCGGTGTAGATATTTCCATGTTCAAACAGATAGCGGTGTAGATATTTCCATGTACTTACAGATAGCAGTGTAGATATTTCCGTGTTTATACAGATAGCGGTGAAGATGTATTCATGTTTACACAGATAGCGGTGTAGATATTTCCATGTTCATACAGATAGCGGTGTAGATATTTCCATGTTCATCCAGATGGCTGTGTAGATATATCCATGTTCATCCAGATGGCTGTGTAGATATATCCATGTTCATACAGATGGCGGTGAAGATATTTCCATGTTCATACAGATAGCGGTGTAGATATTTCCATGTTCATACAGACAGCGGTGCTGATATTTCCTTGTTCATCCAGATGGCTGTGTAGATATATCCATGTTCATAGACATGGCGGTGAAGATATTTCCATGTTCATACAGATATTGGTGTAGATATTTCCATGTTCATACAGATAGCGGTGTAGATATTTCCATGTTTATACAGGTAGCTGTGTAGGTATTTCCATGTTTATACAGATAGCGGTGTAGATATTTCCATGTTTATACAGATAGCGGTGCAGATATCTTCATCTTAATACAGATGGCGGTGTAGATATTTATATGTTCATACAGATGGCGGTGCAGATATTTCCATGTTCATACAGATGGCCGGGTAGATATTTCTATGTTTATAGAGATAGCGGTGTAGTTATTTCCATGTGTAAAGAGATAGCTGTGTAGATATTTCCATGTATGTGGAGATAGCTGTGTAGATATTTCCATTTTCATGCAGATAGCGGTGTAGATATTTCCATTTTCAAACATAGCGGTGAAGATATTTCCATATTCATACAGATAGCGGTGTATATATTTCCATGTTTATACAGATAGCGGTGAAGATGTATGTATGTTTACATAGATAGCGGTGTAGATATTTCCATGTTCATACAGAAAAAGGTGTAGATATTTCCATGTTTATACAGATAGCGGTGAAGATGTATGCATGTTTACACAGATAGCGGTGTAGATAATTCCATGTTCATCCACATGGCTGTGTAGATATATCCATGTTCATACAGATAGCGGTGTAGATATTTCCATGTTCATACAGATAGCGGTGCGGATATTTCCTTGTTCATCCAGATGGCTGTGTAGATATATCCTTGTTCATACAGATGGCGGTGAGGGTATTTCCATGTTCATACAGATAGCGGTGTATGTATTTCCGTGTTCATACAGATAGCGGTGTAGACATTTTCATGTTCATCCAGATGGCTGTGTAGATATTTCCATGTTCATACAGATAGCGGTGTAGATATTTCCATGTTCATAGAGATAGCGGTGTAGATATTTCCATGTTCATCCAGATGGCTGTGTAGGTATATCGATGTTCATACAGATGGCGGTGAAGATATTTCCATGTTTATACAGATAGCGGTGTAGATATTTCCATGTTCATACAGATAACCATGTAGATATTGCCATGTTCATACCGATAGCGGTGCTGATACTTCCATGTTTATACAGGTAGCTTTGTACTTATTTCCGTGTTTATACAGATAGCGGTGTAGATATTTCCATGTATATACAGATAGCGGTGTAGATATTTCCATGTTTATTCAGATACCGGTGTAGATATCTCCTTCTTTATACAGATGGCGGTGTAGATATTTATATGTTCATACAGATAGCGGTGCAGATATGTCCATGTTCATACAGATGGCGGTGTAGATATTTCCATGTTTATAGAGATAGCGGTGTAGTTATTTCCATGTGTAAAGAGATAGGTGTGTAGATATTTCCATGTATATGCAGATAGCTGTGTAGATATTTCCATTTTCATGCAGATAGCGGTGTAGATATTTCCATGTTCAAACACATAGCGGTGTAGATATTTCCATGTTGATCCAGATGGCTTTGTAGATATATCCATGTTCATAGAGATGGCGGTGAAGATATTTCCATGTTCATACAGATATTGGTGTAGATATTTCCATGTTCATACAGATAGCGGTGTAGATATTTCCATGTTTATACAGGTAGCTGTGTAGGTATTTCCATGTTTATACAGATAGCGGTGTAGATATTTCCATGTTTATACAGATAGCGGTGCAGATATCTTCATCTTAATACAGATGGCGGTGTAGATATTTATATGTTCATACAGATGGCGGTGCAGATATTTCCATGTTCATACAGATGGCCGTGTAGATATTTCTATGTTTATAGAGATAGCGGTGTAGTTATTTCCATGTGTAAAGAGATAGCTGTGTAGATATTTCCATGTATGTGCAGATAGCTGTGTAGATATTTCCATTTTCATGCAGATAGCGGTGTAGATATTTCCATTTTCAAACAGATAGCGGTGCTGATATTTCCATATTCATACAGATTGCGGTGCTGATATTTCCATGTTTATACACATAGCGGTGTAGATATTTCCATGTTTATACAGATAGCGGTGTAGATATCTCCATCTTAATACAGATGGCGGTGTAGATATTTATATGTGCATACAGATGGCGGTGCAGATATTTCCATGTTCATACAGATGGCGGTGAAGGTATTTCCATGTTAATACAGATGGCGGTGTAGATATTACCATGTTTATAGAGATAGAGGTGTAGTTATTTACATGTGTAAAGAGATAGCTGTGTAGATATTTCCATGTATATGCAGATAGCTGTGTAGATATTTCCCTTTTCATGCAGATAGCGGTGTAGATATTTCCATGTTCAAACAGATAGCAGTGTAGATATTTCCATGTTTATAAAGATAGCGGTGAAGATGTATGCATGTTTACACAGATAGAGGTGTAGATATTTCCATGTTCATATAGATAGCTGTGTAGATATTTCCATGTTCATACAGATAGCGGTGTAGATATTTCAATGTTTATACAAATAGCGTTGAAGATATATGCATGTTTACACAGATAGCGGTGTAGATATTTCCATGTTCATACAGAAAACGGTGTAGATATTTCCATGTTTATGCAGATAGCGGTGAAGATGTATGCATGTTTACACAGATAGCGGTGTATATATTTCCATGTTCATCCAGATGGCTCTGTAGATATATCCATGTTCATACAGATAGCGGTGTAGATATTTCCATGTTCATACAGATAGCGGTGCAGATATTTCCATGTTCATCCAGATGGCTGTGTAGATATATCCATGTTCAAACAGATGGCGGTGAAGATATTTCCATGTTCATACAGATAGCGGTGTAGATATTTCCATGTTCATACAGATAACGGTGTAGATATTTCCATGTTCATACAGATAGCGGTTTATGTATTTCCATGTTCATACAGATAGCGGTGTATGTATTTCCATGTTCATACAGATAGCGGTGTAGATATTTCCATGTTCATCCAGATGGCTGTGTAGATATTCCCATGTTCATCCAGATGGCTGTGTAGCTATTTCCATGTTCATACAGATAGCCGTGTAGATATTGCCATCTTCATACCGATAATTGTGCTGATACTTCCATGTTTATACAGGTAGCGGTGTACATATTTCCGTGTTTATACAGGTAGTGGTGTAGATATTTCCATGTTCATACAGATTGCGGTGTAGATATTTCCATGTTTATACAGATAGCGGTGTAGATATCTCATTCTTAATACAGATGGCGGTGTAGATATTTATATGTTCATACAGATGGCGGTGTAGATATTTCCATGTTCATACAGATGGTGGTGTAGATATTTCCATGTTCATACAGATAGCGGTGTGGATATTTCCATGTTTATACAGATAGCGGTGAAGATGTATGCATGTTTACACAGATAGCGGTGTAGATATTTCCATGTTCATACAGATAGCGGTGTATATATTTCCATGTTCTTCCAGACGGCTGTGTAGACATATCCATGTTCATACAGATGGCTGTGAAGATATTTCCATGTTCATACAGATGGCTATGTAGATATATCCATGTTCATACAGATGGCGGTGAAGATTTTTCCATGTTCATACAGATGGCGGTGTAGATATTTCAATGTTCATACAGAGTGCGGTGCTGATATTTCCATGTTTATACAGGTAGCAGTGTAGATATTTCCATGTTTATACAGATAGCGGTGTAGATATTTCCATGTTTATACACATAGCGGTGTAGATATTTCCATGTTTATACAGATAGCGGTGTAGGTATCTCCATCTTAATACAGATGGCGGTGTAGATATTTATATGTTCATACAGATGGCGGTGCAGATATTTCCATGATCATACAGATGGCGGTGAAGATATTTCCATGTTCATACAGATGGAGGTGTAGATATTACCAGGTTTACAGAGATAGCGGTGTAGTTATTTACATGTGTAAAGAGATAGCTGTGTAGATATTTCCATGTATATGCAGATAGCTGTGTAGATATTTCCATTTTCATGCAGATAGCGGTGTAGATATTTCCATGTTCAAACAGATAGCAGTGTAGATATTTCCATGTTTATAAAGATAGCGGTGAAGATGTATGCATGTTTACACAGATAGCGGTGTAGATCTTTCCATGTTCATACAGATAGCGGTGTAGATATCTCCATCTTAATACAGATGGTGGTGTAGATATTTATATGTTCATACAGATGGCGGTGCAGATATTTCCATGTTCATACAGATGGCAGTGAAGATATTTCCATGTTCACACAGATGGCGCTGTAGATACTTCCACGTTCATACTGATAGCGGTGCTGATATTTCCATGTTTATACAGGTAGCGGTGTAGTTATTTCCATGTTTATACAGATGGCGGTGTAGATATTTCCATGTTTATACACATAGCGGTGTAGATATTTCCATGTTTATACAGATAGCGGTGTAGATATCTCCATCTTAATACAGATGGCGGTGCAGATATTTATATGTTCATTCAGATGGCGGCGCAGATATTTCCATGTTCATACAGATGGCGGTGTAGATATTTCCATGTTCATACAGATAGCGGTGTACTTATTTCCATGTGTAAAGAGATAGCTGTGTAGATATTTCCATGTATATGCAGTTAGCTGTGTGGACATTTCCATTTTCTAGCAGATGACGGTGTATATATTTCCCTGTTCAATCAGTTAGCGGTGTAGATATTTCCATGTTCATAAAGATAGCAGTGTAGATATTTCCATGTTTATACAGATAGCGGTGAAGATGTATGCATGTTTACACAGATAGCGGTGTAGATATTTCCATGTTCATCCAGATGGCTGTGTAGATATATCCATGTTCATACAGATAGCGGTGAAGGTGTATGCATGTTTACACAGATAGCGGTGTAGATATTTCCATGTTCATCCAGATGGCTGTGTAGATATATCCATGTTCATACAGATAGCGGTGTAGATATTTCCATGTTCATACAGATAGCGGTGCAGTTATTTCCATGTTCATCCAGATGGCTGTGTAGATATATCCATGTTCATACAGATGGCGGTGAAGATATTTCCATGTTCATACAGATAGCGGTGTAGATATTTCCATGTTTATACAGATAGCGGTGTAGATATTTCCATGTTTATACATGTAGCGGTGTAGATATTTCCATGTTTATACAGATAGCGGTGTAGATATCTCCATCTAAATACAGATGGCGGTGTAGATATTTATATGTTCATACAGATGGCGGTGCAAATATTTCCATGTTCATACAGATGGCGGTGTAGATATTACCATTTTTATAGAGACAGCGGTGTAGTTATTTCCATGTGTAAAGAGATAGCTGTGTAGATATTTCCATGTATATGCAGATAGCTGTGTAGATATTTCCATTTTCATGCAGATAGCGGTGTAGATATTTCCATGTTCAAACAGATAGCGGTGTAGATATTTCCTTGTTCATACAGATAGCAGTGTAGATATTTCCATGTTTATACAGATAGCGGTGAAGATGTATGCATGTTTACACAGATAGCGGTGTAGATATTTCCATGTTCATACAGATAGCGGTGTAGATATTTCCATGTTCATCCAGATGGCTGTGTAGATATATCCATGTTCATCCAGATGGCTGTGTAGATATATCCATGTTCATACAGATGGCGGTGAAGATATTTCCATGTTCATACAGATAGCGGTGTAGATATTTCCATATTCATACAGATAGCAGTGTATGTATTTCCATGTTCATACAGATAGCGGTGTAGATATTTCCATGTTCATCCAGATGGCTGTGTAGATATATCCATGTTCATACAGATACCGGTGTAGATATTTCCATGTTCATCCAGATGGCTGTGTAGCTATTTCCATGTTCATACAGATAGTGGTGTAGATATTTCCATGTTCATACAGATAGCCGTGTAGATATTGCCATGTTCATACCGATAGCGGTGCTGATACTTCCATGTTTATACAGGTAGCGGTGTAGATATTTCCATGTTCATACAGATAGCGGTGTAGATATTTCCATGTTTATACAGATAGCGGTGTAGATATCTCCTTCTTAATACAGATGGCGGTGTAGATATTTATATGTTCATACAGATGGCGGTGCAGATATTTCCATGTTCATACAGATGGTGGTGTAGATATTTCCATGTTTATAGAGATAGCGGTGTAGTTATTTCCATGTGCAAAGAGATAGCTGTGTAGATATTTCCATGTATATGCAGATAGCTGTGTAGATATTTCCATTTTCATGCAGATAGCGGTGTAGATATTTCCATGTTCAAACAGATAGCGGTGTAGATATTTCCATGTTCATACAGATAGCGGTGTGGATATTTCCATGTTTATACAGATAGCAGTGAAGGTGTATGCATGTTTACACAGATAGCGGTGTAGATATTTGCATGTTCATACAGATAGCGGTGTAGATATTTCCATGTTTATACAGATAGCGGTGTAGATATCTCCATCTTAATACAGATGGCGGTGTAGATATTTATATGTTCATACAGATGGCGGTGCAGATATTTCCATGTTCATACAGATGGCGGTGAAGATATTTCCATGTTCATACAGATGGCGGTGTAGATACTTCCATGTTCATACTGATAGCGGTGCTGATATTTCCATGTTTATACAGGTAGCGGTGTAGATATTTCCATGTTTATACAGATAGCGGCGTAGATATTTCCATGTTTATACACATAGCGGTGTAGATATTTCCATGTTTATACAGATAGCGGTGTAGATATCTCCATCTTAATACAGATGGCGGTGTAGATATTTATATGTTCATTCAGATGGCGGTGCAGATATTTCCATGTTCATACAGATGGCGGTGTAGATATTTCCATGTTCATACAGATAGCGGTGTAGTTATTTCCATGTGTAAAGAGATAGCTGTGTAGATATTTCCATGTATATGCAGAAAGCTGTGTAGACATTTCCATTTTCATGCAGATAGCGGTGTATATATTTCCCTGTTCAAACAGTTAGCGGAGTAGATATTTCCATGTTCATAAAGATAGCAGTGTAGATATTTCCATGTTTCTACAGATAGCGGTGAAGATGTATGCATGTTTACACAGATAGCGGTGTAGATATTTCCATGTTCATTCAGATGGCTCTGTAGATATATCCATGTTCATACAGATAGCGGTGTAGATATTTCCATGTTCATACAGATAGCGGTGCAGATATTTCCATGTTCATCCAGATGGCTGTGTAGATATATCCATGTTCATACAGATGGCGGTGAAGATATTTCCATGTTCATACAGATAGCGGTGTAGATATTTCCATGTTCATACAGATAACGGTGTAGATATTTCCATGTTCATACAGATAGCGGTGTATGTATTTCCCTGTTCATACAGATAGCAGTGTACATATTTCCGTGTTCATCCAGATGGCTGTGTAGATATATCCATGTTCATACAGATAGCGGTGTACATATTTCCGTGTTCATCCAGATGGCTGTGTAGCTATTTCCATGTTCATACAGATGGTGGTGTAGATATTTCCATGTTTATAGAGATAGCGGTGTAGTTATTTCCATGTGCAAAGAGATAGCTCTGTAGATATTTCCATGTATATGCAGATAGCTGTGTAGATATTTCCATTTTCATGCAGATAGCGGTGTAGATATTTCCATGTTCAAACAGATAGCAGTGTGGATATTTCCATGTTTATAAAGATAGCGGTGAAGATGTATGCATGTTTACACAGATAGCGGTGTAGATATTTGCATGTTCATACAGATAGCGGTGTAGATATTTCCATGTTCATACAGATAGCGGTGTAGATATTTCAATGTTTATACAGATAGCGGTGAAGATGTATGCATGTTTACACAGATAGCGGTGTAGATATTTCCATGTTCATCCAGATGGCTGTGTAGATATATCCATGTTCATACAGATAGCGGTGAAGGTGTATGCATGTTTACACAGATAGCGGTGTAGATATTTCCATGTTCATCCAGATGGCTGTGTAGATATATCCATGTTCATACAGATAGCGGTGTAGATATTTCCATGTTCATACAGATAGCGGTGCAGTTATTTCCATGTTCATCCAGATGGCTGTGTAGATATATCCATGTTCATACAGATGGCGGTGAAGATATTTCCATGTTCATACAGATAGCGGTGTAGATATTTCCATGTTTATACAGATAGCGGTGTAGATATTTCCATGTTTATACATGTAGCGGTGTAGATATTTCCATGTTTATACAGATAGCGGTGTAGATATCTCCATCTAAATACAGATGGCGGTGTAGATATTTATATGTTCATACAGATGGCGGTGCAAATATTTCCATGTTCATACAGATGGCGGTGTAGATATTACCATTTTTATAGAGACAGCGGTGTAGTTATTTCCATGTGTAAAGAGATAGCTGTGTAGATATTTCCATGTATATGCAGATAGCTGTGTAGATATTTCCATTTTCATGCAGATAGCGGTGTAGATATTTCCATGTTCAAACAGATAGCGGTGTAGATATTTCCTTGTTCATACAGATAGCAGTGTAGATATTTCCATGTTTAAACAGATAGCGGTGAAGATGTATGCATGTTTACACAGATAGCGGTGTAGATATTTCCATGTTCATACAGATAGCGGTGTAGATATTTCCATGTTCATCCAGATGGCTGTGTAGATATATCCATGTTCATCCAGATGGCTGTGTAGATATATCCATGTTCATACAGATGGCGGTGAAGATATTTCCATGTTCATACAGATAGCGGTGTAGATATTTCCATATTCATACAGATAGCAGTGTATGTATTTCCATGTTCATACAGATAGCGGTGTAGATATTTCCATGTTCATCCAGATGGCTGTGTAGATATATCCATGTTCATACAGATACCGGTGTAGATATTTCCATGTTCATCCAGATGGCTGTGTAGCTATTTCCATGTTCATACAGATAGTGGTGTAGATATTTCCATGTTCATACAGATAGCCGTGTAGATATTGCCATGTTCATACCGATAGCGGTGCTGATACTTCCATGTTTATACAGGTAGCGGTGTAGATATTTCCATGTTCATACAGATAGTGGTGTAGATATTTCCATGTTTATACAGATAGCGGTGTAGATATCTCCTTCTTAATACAGATGGCGGTGTAGATATTTATATGTTCATACAGATGGCGGTGCAGATATTTCCATGTTCATACAGATGGTGGTGTAGATATTTCCATGTTTATAGAGATAGCGGTGTAGTTATTTCCATGTGCAAAGAGATAGCTGTGTAGATATTTCCATGTATATGCAGATAGCTGTGTAGATATTTCCATTTTCATGCAGATAGCGGTGTAGATATTTCCATGTTCAAACAGATAGCGGTGTAGATATTTCCATGTTCATACAGATAGCGGTGTGGATATTTCCATGTTTATACAGATAGCAGTGAAGGTGTATGCATGTTTACACAGATAGCGGTGTAGATATTTGCATGTTCATACAGATAGCGGTGTAGATATTTCCATGTTTATACAGATAGCGGTGTAGATATCTCCATCTTAATACAGATGGCGGTGTAGATATTTATATGTTCATACAGATGGCGGTGCAGATATTTCCATGTTCATACAGATGGCGGTGAAGATATTTCCATGTTCATACAGATGGCGGTGTAGATACTTCCATGTTCATACTGATAGCGGTGCTGATATTTCCATGTTTATACAGGTAGCGGTGTAGATATTTCCATGTTTATACAGATAGCGGCGTAGATATTTCCATGTTTATACACATAGCGGTGTAGATATTTCCATGTTTATACAGATAGCGGTGTAGATATCTCCATCTTAATACAGATGGCGGTGTAGATATTTATATGTTCATTCAGATGGCGGTGCAGATATTTCCATGTTCATACAGATGGCGGTGTAGATATTTCCATGTTCATAGAGATAGCGGTGTAGTTATTTCCATGTGTAAAGAGATAGCTGTGTAGATATTTCCATGTATATGCAGAAAGCTGTGTAGACATTTCCATTTTCATGCAGATAGCGGTGTATATATTTCCCTGTTCAAACAGTTAGCGGAGTAGATATTTCCATGTTCATAAAGATAGCAGTGTAGATATTTCCATGTTTCTACAGATAGCGGTGAAGATGTATGCATGTTTACACAGATAGCGGTGTAGATATTTCCATGTTCATTCAGATGGCTCTGTAGATATATCCATGTTCATACAGATAGCGGTGTAGATACTTCCATGTTCATACAGATAGCGGTGCAGATATTTCCATGTTCATCCAGATGGCTGTGTAGATATATCCATGTTCATACAGATGGCGGTGAAGATATTTCCATGTTCATACAGATAGCGGTGTAGATATTTCCATGTTCATACAGATAACGGTGTAGATATTTCCATGTTCATACAGATAGCGGTGTATGTATTTCCCTGTTCATACAGATAGCAGTGTACATATTTCCGTGTTCATCCAGATGGCTGTGTAGATATATCCATGTTCATACAGATAGCGGTGTACATATTTCCGTGTTCATCCAGATGGCTGTGTAGCTATTTCCATGTTCATACAGATGGTGGTGTAGATATTTCCATGTTTATAGAGATAGCGGTGTAGTTATTTCCATGTGCAAAGAGATAGCTCTGTAGATATTTCCATGTATATGCAGATAGCTGTGTAGATATTTCCATTTTCATGCAGATAGCGGTGTAGATATTTCCATGTTCAAACAGATAGCAGTGTGGATATTTCCATGTTTATAAAGATAGCGGTGAAGATGTATGCATGTTTACACAGATAGCGGTGTAGATATTTGCATGTTCATACAGATAGCGGTGTAGATATTTCCATGTTCATACAGATAGCGGTGTAGATATTTCAATGTTTAT